>NC_140572.1:19135203-19627703 GCF_057381845.1 Rhamphochromis longiceps
ACTTTCTTTCCAAGCTCCTCAGACTACCATGTCCTGGATGCCTGAGAACCTACTTGAACATAGTTCAGATTCTTCATCACTTTCCTTCACTTCATAGCCTTCTTCCACTTCTGCAGGTGGCTGATGTGCTTTTTCAGAGAAAGGGTAGCATGTGCTCTAAATATTGACAATATTTTCTATATCTTCTAACCCTGGATCTTCCTGAACATTGATTCCTCCTCCTCATTATACTAGAGGACAATATGTGCTTTGTCCTACTGGTCATTGCTTTGCACAACATGGTAAAAAAAAGTATGCATTATGGGAAGAAGGCAAGCTGGTGGGGGCAGTGTGATGCTTTGGGCAATGTACGACTTGGAAACCAAGGATCCTGTCGTCCATGTGGATGTTACTTTGACAAATACCACCTAACCATTGTTGCAGAACATGTACACCCTTTCATCGAAACTGTATTCACTGATGGCCGTGTCCTCTTTCAGCAGGATAATATACCCTGCCAGAGAGCAAGTACTGTTCAGGAACGGTTTGAGGTGTTGACTTGACATTCAAAGTTAGCCAGATCTCAACCCAGTCAAACATCTGTGGGAAGGAAATGTGCTGTACAAACATGTCTGATCGGTGGAAGCCCCACCTCACAACTTAGAAGACTTAAAGGATCTGTTGTTAACTTCCTGGTGCAAGATGCCACAGCAGACCTTCCGGTGGTGTCTAACTGAATACATATCTTAAAGGTTTAGGGCTGTAGTAGCAAAAGCAAACACAATATTAGGCAGATCTTCATGTTATGTGTGTATGTGTGTTTAATGTTTCCTAAGTAAATATATTTCCAAAGATCCAATTTGAAATTCTCAACAGATGTCCATTAATTGTTATGTGTAATAATGAGAATATTGTCTCTGGTCAAGTGAGACCAAAATTGAACTCTTTAGATTCCAGAATACACACACCATGTTTGGAGGTCAAAATGCGCTGCATATCACCCCTAAAACACCATTCCAACAGTGAGTTTAGAGGTGGGTACATAATGGTGTGGGGGTTTATTTCAGCATACGGCACTGGCACGCTTCATATGACCGAAGGAAGGATGAATGCGAAAATGTGGCGAGGAACTAATAAAAAACTGCTGCCACCTACCAGGATGATGAAGATGAAACGAGGGTGCACGTTTCAGCAAGCCAATGACCCCAATTGTCATTTCTCATTATTACACATAACTTAATTTCAAATCTAAATCTACGGTTTGATTTCTTTGCATGTGTGGACTGGAATGGTTGTTGACCAACATCTGGTGATTACCTTTAGAAACACATTTACTTAGAAAATTGATGATGTGTTCAACAATTATTTGAACCACTCTGTACATTAAAATAATGCACATGAACAAAACTTTGGTAATACCAAAAGATGAGAATTAACAATCATTGTGCCAAAGTCTTTGGAAATCAGAGTAAAACATGTTTTGTAGGAATTAAAAAAAAAAAAAAAGCAGGAAAGCAAATCTTCAGTATTTGAAGAGTTTGTGTTTTAGAAAAATATATGAGTTCTTATGAACCCAAACAAAAATGTGTTTGAAACTGACGGATGGATTCACACATCACATTTAACAATATATCCACTATCATCACTATTTCTGGCTTTTTTTCCTCTCGGGGCAAATATAAGATAAAAGCATGTCTATCATTTGCTTGACGATAGGTGGAGGAGGATGGAGGGCATGAGGTAAATGGTGAGCTAAAGTCATTTGCCAGGCATCCACCACCAGAACGTTCAGCCCCTTGAACATGGTCCTGAGCACCTGATCGAGCTGCTGGGAGTACCAGTCGCTGTTGTAAAGGCTCACCTCCTGATCCAGGGCTTGAAGATTGGCTGAGCGGATCACTATTAGCGTCCCTGGCGCTCGGTCTATAAGTCTCACCAGTGCCTGTCGAATGTGCCGAAGACGCCGTATGTATATGTCCACAGGAAAGGTGCTGAAGTGGGACCAGATGCTGAGGACCACAACCACGTTAGGGCCCCCAGAGAGGCCGTCAAGCTCATTCGAAACGTACCGCAACTCGCTGGACATGACGGTAGAGAAGCGGATTGGAGGGCCGTGGCAGCGGTACTTCAAGAGAATATTATGTGTGCTGTCCACCGCCATGAGCGGTCCGACCTTTTTGGGATTGTATAGGTTGAACTCCTTTAATTCTGGATGAGATGGAATAAATGAAAGTTACAGTGGGTAGTGTAATTGTCTATAAAATGAAATAAAAGGACAAAACCGCTCACCTGGTACAAAACCAATGAGATACTCGAACCACTGTCTCACAGTAGAGTCTCCGTACATGTTGATCACCTTGTTCTTCAAACACTGTACAGCTGCTGATGATTTGTTGAACTGACGCATTGTAAATCCATCTAATGGCCTCCAGGAGTCCATGTAGTAATATCCAGATGTTTCTAGCTGAATATGTTCTGGTTTAGCTGTGCTGTTTTCTTCCTCCACTTTATCTGAGAGGAAGTAAAGAATGCTGAAGACAAAATTCATTTTTAGATCACAGCAGGTGCTACAAATGTTCCTCTCCCACAGTACCGTACCTTTCTGTGGCAGCACGTTGATTTTATCAGGTCCTGAAGCGTGTATGTAAACTTTGAGATTTACACCACTAGGACAGATGGAAAAAAATGAATGTTAAAAAATAATGTCACATTTCCTACTAATATCTTGGTCGAGTTGCTAAGGCATAAACTCATCTTTAAAAGTCAGATAACAACTGAGTGCTGTTTTAGCTATTTTCGTATGTATAGATATACCAGAGAACTATTATCAGATCACCAATAACAAATCTGCTGCAAGATTTGAGCTGCTAATGATGTCACCAGGGGGGAGGTAATGGTGCGCATTTCCACAATATTAAGGCCTTATTTTTAAACAGCTGGCACTAATGTGTTGCCCATCTTACACACAATGTGTGCAGCATGGGAAGAAAATAATCTATACTGCAGATGGTTTTATTTTAATGGTTTCTGACTGCAGACACTCATTGTTTGTGGGTTTTTTATGAATTAAGAAAAATAGGAAATCTCACCACACTTATCCTTTAACAGTAGATACAGTAAATAAGCATCCAAATCCTACAAAGCATACAAACCTTTTGAATAACAGCGCTTCCTTGTTGGTGATGAGGTTTTTCAAGTAGCCTCCCTTAGCATGGTTGATTCTGGTGTCACAGCTGAGCACCTTGGGCTTGTAGCAGTACCAGGGCTCGCCTGTGTGAAGGTCTGTGTAGTTGCAAAGAGGCTGATGGTTGGTAGGCAAGCACAGGTTGCACACAGTAGTTTCTGACAAAAGGCCTAAACGGAACACGCTCTTAAAAAACACCCGATCGGCCCGTTCCTCCCTGAGTCGTCGCAGCACAGCGACGGCCTCACTGGAGTGCACCAACATGACTTCAACCTGTGCAGAGCCCACCCACAGGAGTGGGAACAGAGCAGAATAAAATCCATTCTTGTGGTCAACCACCTGCCCAACCACGGCCGCTCCAAGCTCCGGAGAGTGCAGCCTGGCCAGAAGGAAATCCCCGCCGTAGCGTTTAGGGCGACCCTGGAAGTCGTGCATCTGGATGAGGGCCTCTAGCTGATCGCCCACGTGCCACTCCCTTCCTTCTTTAGTGGGAAGTATTGCGAACAGGCTGTGGACAGGGTCGCTCGTCTGCCTCAGGGTGGTTGGTCCAGAGTGAGGCGGAGGGCTGGGCCAGCTGATGAGTTCCAACAGGTACCGCTCCTCAAGTTCATCCTCAGGGGAGGGTTTCTGGCCCACATGGGTACAGTAGGTGTGGTTGTGATAGAAAGGAGACACACTGAGGGATGAATGGATCCTGCTCTGCAGTTGGTAGAAAGATGAAATCGCTTGGCAGTTCCACTTCTGAAAAGAAGAAGGGTAACTGAATGAATTTTAGAGGATACCACACTATGGGTTGTAGAATATTGCAGGAATAATTCAAGAGGAACTGCACAGATGCCAAGATAAAGATCACTGGTTAGAAGAAGTCCTACTCAGCCTGTGAAAGCAGTTTGATGCGGACAGGACTGAGAATAACAGAGCTGAAGGTTGCTCATAGGCAAATAATTTCCACATACTCAATATTACATTTTGGGAAACGTAAGATCGGGTATGATTGGAGCTCTTTACGACCCTTACAAAGGACTAAAATACAAAATATCTTAACTTTTGCTGCCATTAAATTGACTTGCCAACTTCTAATAACCATGCTTCAATCCTCTTAATCCATGAACCAAGCAGCAACATGAAAAATTAAGCCATTAGTGCCAAAAATCTAAGTTTCTCCATCCCCACAGACCCCCAGAGCAAAATGACCAACAAGTGAAAGTTGCTATTACATTCATGTGTTTTGTTTGTTTGTTTGTTTTTTATGTTCACACATATGGATTTTGTTAAAGCTTAAAGATTTGACCCCTACTAATTAAAGTCCACACATTTGACTGCTCAGCTGAGTTTGTACTACTGGTTCCCCCTTCTGGCAAAAGACAAGGCCTGCTGTATGTTGCAGCTTGTCCACGAATTCCAATGAGAAGTGTGTGAATTTCCGATATTTTATTACTCTTGGCACAAATTAGCAGGAATGTGTGTCTGTGCAATCCAGCTGTGGTTTATGTATGCAGCTTGCTAAACTTAGCTGATAACAGATCATTCAGGGTGACCTGAATGCTTCTTATAAGGGATTATATGCAAACTTTTAAGAGTGCAGCTCTGTTTCCTTCAGTAACTCAGGAAGGTCCCTTGTGGTTCAAAAAAGATCACAGAAACAAAAAGTGACAGGCCACAGAGTTGCAAAGCAGGGTCAAAGCGTGCTGACCCAGATAAAAGTCACCAGAGCACTGCAGACTCAAGCACAAAAATTGTGCCCCACAACCATTATGGTATTATGGCAGCTCCTTAATGCATACCCAATCCACTATTTTTGTCCATATACTCTGTTTTAGGAGTTCCCGACTGATTTCTGCAATAATATAAAAACAATGAAAAATTTGCCTGCTATGTGAATAAATCAAAAATCTTTTGAGACTTTTCATAACTGTCAAAAATGAAAAGAAAAAGCATGAGTTAAAGCTCACGGGTAGTTTCACTTCTCTCCTCACCTCTACTGTGTGGATGTTCCGCAGCAGGAAGATGATGCCAGACAGTGTGAGGAAGAGGAAAATCGGGGTATATTTGGACAGATTATGGCACATGGTGACCCTCTTCTAAATCCCATGATCACACTCTGCTGTCACCAGGACGACATAATGTCATTCCAACCTGCTGTCAACGAGAAGGACATTTTATATATATGTGTGTGTGTGTGTGTGACAGATGTTCTGTTCTTCGTTATGCAGTTAACCATCTTCTCTGTGTGTCATACAGAAGTAAATAAAAATATAAGAATTCCTTTTTCAAAACAGCATGAAAAAAGCATTTGTCCCCTTCCTGATTTCTTTTTTTGTGGCATATTTATCACACTTACATGTTTTAGATCAGAAAAAAGTAATATTAGACAAAGATATCAGTCCTGCGACTGACTGGTGACCTGCACAGGAGGTGTCCTGCCCTATGACATCTGGGATATCCTCCAGTCCTCCTTGACCCTGATAAGGATAAGCTGAAGAGAAAGGATGCATGGATGGACAAAGATACCTCGAATAAATGCAAAATGCACAAAAGTATTAAGGGACAAAAGCTATTCAAACCTATCTGGCCCTATGTAATATTGTAATAACTGGCAGTGAGTCTTTCACTGTGGAGGAATTTTGGTCCACTCTTGTTAAACTTTAGTTTTAGGGTTGAACTGAAGGCTCGACATTCACTTTCAGGATGTTCTGGTAGAGAGCAAAATTCCATCTGTGAAGGCATGTCATCCAGATCCAGAAGAAACAAAGCAACCCCAGACCATCACACAACTAGCATTACCATGTTTGACTGCTGGCAGTGTTGGGGAGTAACGGAATACGTGTACCGGCGTTACGTATTTCAAAATATGAGTAACTGTATTCCGTTACAGTTACCGTTTAAAGAGGCGGTATTCAGAATACGATTACTTTGTTAAAATAAAGGGATTACACAGCGTTCTTTTCCTGTTTCATATGTTAGGCTATGCCCACTCTATTTTTGGTAACTCCACGCCGGTGGAAACCCAAACAAAACGAGGCTCTTTGTTTCAATCTCGCGGCCCACGTCATCTCTGCTTGCTTACATATTTCCCATTCTTTAGATAGTTGTTGGAGGTGATCGCTGTTTTGTCAGATGACTTTGGGGCCAGTCAGTACCATCATGTCAGCCCTCAAAAGCACACAAAAGTTAGTCTTTTTTGTCCCGGTCTTGGTCTCGGTCTTGGTCTCGTCTCGACTTGGTCTTGGTCTTGGTCTTGTCTTGGTCTCGATACCCTCTGGTCTTGGTCTTGTCTTGGTCTCGGATTAGGCAGTCTTGACTACAAGTCTAACAAAAAGTAAAGCTATTTTACGACTCCGACACGAATTACATATTATCCAGGGGTCCCTTTACCACGGTTCGGAGCCGCGGAACAGTTTTCTATACAAGATCGCTGCAAAAAGTGCAGCCTTACCTAATGTCCATCCTACTATTACTCATCTAGTTGGTATTGGCGAGTAACCTTCAGTAATAGTAATAAATCACAGAGCAAAAACACATTCATGTAGTTGCAAAAAGTTTGATAATATGTTAAGTAATGTTATATACCTATGTGGTATGTGACTTTTGTTGCCATGATGCCAGGTCTCTCTTGGAAATGAGATTTTTAATCTCAATGAGATTTTTTACCTGGATCAATTGTCACGGTTCTGGGTCCGTCGGACCCAGTAGTTTGAGTTTTATTATGTTTTGGTTTTAGTTTGCATCAGGGATTGTTTTCTTGTTCTCTTGTAGTGTTGATTATGATGATGTTTATTATTTGAGTTTCATGTTTCTGTGGTGTTTAGGATTTGTTCTTCAGTTGTGTCTGCTTAGTATTTGTCTAGCTCCATGTGCCATTTTCTGTCTGTCTCTCTATGTCGAGTTTGTGTCTTAGTGTGATGGTTGCTTGTTCCTGTTTTATTGTGATGATCTGCGTCTCATGTGAGTGTGTTCAGTTTGACCTTTGTCTCGTCTTGTTGATTATTCCCAGCTGTGTTTCCACCCTGCTTCATCTGTGTGTTTCCCTGCAGTCTACCATCATCTGTTTCCGCCCGCTCTCATTCATGTCCAGGGCCCTGTTTCAGGAAGCCGGTTTAGTGGAAAAACTGAGTAAGTATACCCTGAGTTAACGAAAACTCTGGGTTTTCGGTTTCACAAAGCGAGTTCAGCTGCAGCCTGAGTGAGTCACTATGAGGACACACGCCGTGAAGCTAACCTGCCCCCTAGCAGGTTTACTACAACTAACCCTGACTGTCTCCGCCCCTTTGTCGGAAACCTGACAGTAGGAAGTGTCAGACATGGCGTGTCCCTTCCTTGAAGAGCCAGTAGATCGTGAAGCCCAAATTCTCCGCAGAGCTCTCCGCCGGGAGAGAGTGATCAGAGCGCGTTTGGACATTTTATCATTTCCTGATGATTGTCTGTGCGAACGTTACCGTTTCTCAGCACAATCTATAATTTATTTGGATAACATCCTCAGGCCATATATTACGCATGTGACACATCGCGGACATGCTCTCAGTTCTGTACATATTATTTGTATTGCACTTCGGTTTTTTGCAAACGGGAGCTTTCTGTATAATATTGGTGACGCTGAGCACGTTTCCAAGGCTACCGTCTGTCGGGCAGTCAGGAATGTTACAGTTGCACTGAAACGTCTCCTGTACACGTTTGTGGTGTTCCCCGGTCATAGACCCACAAGATTCATCAAAGAGGGATGCCACAAAATTGCAGGTATCAGGATGACCAAAACTTAATTTATGATGTGGTGATACTTGAACTACTACTTAAATTGCACATTTATTTTCAGGGTTCCCAGGCGTGATTGGCTGTATAGATGGTACTCACATTCCAATCATTGCTCCTTCAGTAAATGAAGGAGACTATGTGAACAGGAAGTCTTTCCACAGCATTAATGTGCAGGTACATAGTTCCCTGTAGCATGTCAAACTAACAAATTATTTCATTATAGTAATGGATGCTAATTTGTGTTCTCTGCACTGTGAAGATCATATGTGATGCTGCCAACATTATCACAAATGTGGAAGCCAAGTGGCCAGGCTCTGTCCATGACTCACAAATATTCCGTGAATGTACACTGAGCACAAAATTTGGACATGGTGAGTTGAAAATACTTTAAAATATATAAAGACCAATTGCTTCAGGGACATTTGAACTGAAGTGTATCCTTCTGTCTTAGGAGAGTTCACTGGCTACTTGCTTGGTGATAGGGGGTATCCATGTTTACCCTATTTGCTTACCCCTTACTCTGACCCTGAACCGGGCCCACAGCAGCGATATAATCTGGCTAATTGCAGGACAAGAGCCAGAGTTGAAATGACTATCGGAATGCTTAAGGCCCGGTTCCAGTGCCTGCAAAGACTCAGGGTCACCCCAGAAAGGGCATGTGACATTATTGTGGCATGTGTGATTCTTCACAACATTGCCACAATTAGAGGAGAGCACTGTCCTTCTGAACCAAACAGCAGTGATCCAAACCATGAACATCCTGACCCTCCCACGGACATACAAGATGGAAGAGCAGTCAGAGACACCATATGTCACAATCATTTCTTTTGACCCATCACCTCAACATTTTGAAAGAAGAATAAACAGATTTTTTGTTCAACTGGCTTTATTGGTCACCTGTGTTTCCTGTACACAAAGTATTAAAAGATGTAAACCTCATAAAGTGTCTCTGTTGCTTCCTCCTCTGTAACAGCTGTCAATGTTTCTTCATTATTTTCCTGTAGTAAAGAAATAAACAACATTGCTGTTCTACTGTAAACTCATATAATCTGTGGAGTATTACTCACAACTGCATGTTGGTCTGGCTCAACAGGAGGCTGCACCAGATGCAGTACACCATCACCATCAACTGATAGAATATGAGGTTTATACAGGTCACTTATAACTTACAAGGGACCAAATGGCAATTAACAAACATACCAAGCACCTTACACTTCATTGTCATTATGCTCTCAAAGACAACCAAGACTGAGGGAAGGCAAAATCAGTAGGAAAATAACTTCACTACAAAATAATCCATTATGGTAAAGAGTTTATCAAATGAATGAGTAGCACTGCAAAGGTGACTGTGAAGAAAGGATGTATGCACATCATGTATTATTTTGAATTTACCCCCTATGTAGGCACTTGTGTCTTGCGGGGTTATTGACTCAGAGGATGTCCCCGCAGAGATGCCTTCGGCCACAGGGCGCCCACTGTTTTGGCTGAGGGCCAACTGCTCAGCCTCTGTGAGTGGTGGTGGTGGAGGACCCCCACCTGTTTTTCGGGCCTCCGCTTTTTTTCTGTTGGCTATAACGGGCCACATTTGAGCATACAGAGTAAGCAAATATGTACTTGTAATGTGCTCAGATAATTTCAATAAGTGCTTACAGACAGAAAATTAATGTAGCCTCTAACTGCAATTGATTTACATGGGACAAACAGACCAAGCACTATGGCTCATAATACAATTACACCTTACCTGTTTGGACTATATTTTTATATTTCATTTTTACTTGCTGCCAGGAACGTTTGGGGCCTGTTGGGTTGCACCTGCGCTCACATCACGTCACAAAATAAAATGTATAAAATAACAAATAAAATAACATATGATAAAATAACGTGTTAAATGGGTGGAAATCCCTAGATCAATGTTTAAATTAACACTCACGCATTGACTCTGTCGGCTATGTTTTGCCATGCATGCTCACTTTCTTTTGCAGCTGTCGCTGTGTTACTTTTTTCCGCGGAATTTGCATGTTATCGGCATATGCTGCCATCAGAATTTCGGCCTCAAGCGCTGTAAAATACATTGACCGCGCCTTCTTTCCCTCCGTCTCCATGGTGACTCACTTAATCTGTGCTCCGCTTATCAGGGCTTTATGTATCCTCGTCCGCGCGCTTCACTTGGGGTTAAAGCAACTCCGCGTTGACTGAACTACTTGTTATCAGCCTTTCTGAAACCGAATATTCCGAGTTGGACAGTTCGGGGTTACTCAACCCTGAGTATCGTTTTTCACTCTGAGTTTTCTAAACCGGCTTCCTGAAACAGGGCCCAGGTTCGTGTTCTATAGTTAGTTTGTTCCCAGTTTAGTTTAGTCATTCCCACTCCCTTTCAACATGTAAATTAATCAGAATGTTTTTTTGTATGTAATTTGTATAGTATATTTTTTTTCTCTCATTTCTTTTCTAAATGTACTTGTATATTGTTCACATGTTGAAATAAATTACCAATCAATCAATCAATCAATCAATCAATCAATCAATCAATCATTGCTCCGTTCGCCGTTTGTCCATTTCCTTTTTGTGTTTAATAAACCACCCTCACACCCATACAAGTGCCTGCGTTTGGATCCTCCTTTATTTTCCACACGGCTCATCTCACTCGCCGTGACAGTACGGACCAGCCAGATATGGATCCAGCGGCATTCACCCCACCCACAGAGCTTCGAAAGCTCATAACGGACTCTGTGTCAAAACTAATCAACCTGTGGCTCAAGCATGAGGGAGAAGCATTTCTCTACGTTCTGGAAGTCAGGCTGCAACAACTTATCACGGATTATCCCTGGCTATTGGACTCACTGCACCCTCTGGTACAAAACTTCATTCTCCATGAACTTCACCTACACCCACCAGCCGCTATCGCTTCCCAACCCAGCCGGACGCCGGAGGTTTTGCCCGGCCCGCCGGAGGTTTTGCCCGGGAGGAAGCGACGATCGCGCCGTCGGCGCGTCGCCCCACAGCTGGAGAATAGGACTTCAGAACTGCCGGCTGTGGTGAGTGGAAAAGACGCTCTGTCTGTTTCACCAGTTCATATGACTGTTTATACCGGGGCTGTGTTCGTTGACTCAGCTGCTCAGCCGGTAGCTCGGTTAGCTGCCCAGCAGTCGCTAACCCAGTCAGCCACTCAATCATCACCTCCATTACAGTCACAGTCAGACCCAGTAGACGCCATGTTACAGTCCATAGCCCAGTCAATAGCCCAGTTGGCAAGAGATTCATCAGCCTTATCAGTTCAGCCAGCCACTCCACCTGTTACTACTTCGCTACCTGTAGCTCAGTTACCACCAGTTCAGCAGCCTGCCCACTCATTTACCCAGCCTTTATCCTCACAGCCTCATTACAAGCAGGGAACACACTCCACACAAACTTTTGCTGGTTCATTTAAGCTGGCCATCTCAGAGACAGTTGCTCCCTCTAGGGCCTCCCCAGAAGCTGGGTGTCAGTCACCAGCCAACTCTGGACCCCTAGAGGTCAAGACACCAGCACCAGCAGCCTCACCGGAGAACTCACCTGAACAGTCTCGGCTCTCAGCACCCCCTGAGAGCTCAAGTGAGTTCACCCGTCCGCCTCAGTCCTCTGCTGAGTGTATTGGGGAACACTTCCAGCCCTCTGAGGACTGTATCCCACTGTTGCTGCCTGAGTCTAGCCACGGTGCTGCTCAGTCCCAGCCAGTGTCCACCCTGGCAGAGGTCTCCGTACCTGCTGCTTCAGAGACTGCTTTCACTGGAGGGCCTGAGGAGCCCGTCCAGTCTCAAGTCATGTTAGCTGGGGGTTCAGGTGAACCCAGCCAGCGTCCTGCCTCGTCGGCTGGAGGGCCTGAGGAGCCCGGCCAGCCTCAAGTGTCGTCTGCTGGGGGTTTAGGAGAACCCAGCCAGCCTCAAGTGTCGTCTGCTGGGGGTTTAGGAGAACCCAGCCAGCCTCAAGTGTCGTCTGCTGGGGGTCTAGGAGAACCCAGCCAGCCTCAAGCGTCGTCTGCTGGGGGTTTAGGAGAACCCAGCCAGCCTCAAGCGTCGTCTGCTGGGGGTTTAGGAGAACCCAGCCAGCCTCAAGCGTCATCTGCTGGGGGTTTAGGAGAACCCAGCCAGCCTCAAGCCACGTCTGCTGGAGGGCCCGAGGAGCCCGTCCAGCCTCAAGCCACGTCTGCTGGAGGGCCCGAGGAGCCCACCCAGCACATCCTCACATCTGCTGGTGGTCCTGGAGGACCCAGCCAGCACATCTCCACATCACCTCCTGCAGCATCACCGCCGTCAGGTTCCGCAGCCGTCCCGCTGCCGTCAGGTTCCGCAGCCGTCCCGCTGCCGTCTTCATCATCTTCGCCTGGTCCAGCCTCCGTGTCTTCATCATCTTCGCCTGGTCCAGCCTCTGCTTCGTCCTCGTCTGGTCCTGCCTCGTCTGGTCCTGTGGTTGCCACGCCGCCGTCGGTGCCAGCTCGACCCGTTCCGCCTCGCCTCTGCCGGCCGTTTTCCGGGCCTCTAAGATGGCGTCATGGCCTTCGGGGACTGCCTCCGGAAGGTGTTCGTCGTCGCCGCCGCTGGCATCGCGGCCGCCCTCCGGACCTGCTCGGTCGGTCTCCGGAACTGTTTGCCCGTCGCCACCGTTGCCGTGTGCACGGTCGGCCTCCTGAACTGTTTGCCTGTCGCCGCCGTTGCTGTGTGCAGGGTCGGCCCCCTGAACTGTTTCGGCTATTGTGTTGTCGGCCCCCGGACTTTACTGTGGACTCGTGAATGGTCTTGTTTTGTGTTGGCCTGTTTTTGGTTTATTCTGGTCTCTTGTGCTCCTTGTTTTTTTGTTTCGGACCCTCCTTCCTGGACCCCCTCCGCCCGCCCTGGCTTGGTGCTTTGTGCTTTTTTGTTTGGGGCTGTCGGGAGCCAGCCCTTAGAGGGGGGGTACTGTCACGGTTCTGGGTCCGTCGGACCCAGTAGTTTGAGTTTTATTATGTTTTGGTTTTAGTTTGCATCAGGGATTGTTTTCTTGTTCTCTTGTAGTGTTGATTATGATGATGTTTATTATTTGAGTTTCATGTTTCTGTGGTGTTTAGGATTTGTTCTTCAGTTGTGTCTGCTTAGTATTTGTCTAGCTCCATGTGCCATTTTCTGTCTGTCTCTCTATGTCGAGTTTGTGTCTTAGTGTGATGGTTGCTTGTTCCTGTTTTATTGTGATGGTCTGCGTCTCATGTGAGTAGGGCTGCCACAAACGATTATTTTGATAGTCGACTAGTCAGCGATTACTTTTGCGATTAGTCGACTAATCAGATCATCATCCATTGAACATACAGCATACAGCTTATTGCACCAGCAGCATCTGCTCTTATATAACTATCATTAGCTTTCAGCTTTAAGTGTTTAAGGTATGTGCTAACTTAAAAAAAGACAAGATGATAGTTTATTAAATTTTAATGACATTTGCAGAGTGTTTCGGTGGAGTTTAATAAACTCCTTGCTATCTAAAATATAACAGGACACCGGAGTAAATTCTCCAGCATCTCACACTTCTGATGATCAGCTGTCTGCTTGACGTTTATTCAGCTGTGTAAAAACTATAACTTTAATCTCATCCAAACCGATTTACTCAGGAACAAATAAAACACTGAAAAAAGCCAAACAACATTTTGAAGTTATCTAAGTGACTTATATATCATGTTTAACCTGAGTAGTGAAAGACGGCGGTGGGTTTGAAAACGATCTGCCGGGAGTCCGGTGTTCTCACGGCTCTAGTTAGCCTAGCCCCCGGCTAGCTATCGAGCTAGTGGGTAACAGATGCCTCCGAAAACGTCGGAGCGCTTTTGAAAATATGTGGTGTCTTGATAAACTGAGCAGATATTTGAGGTTTACACAGCTACATTCTCGCCTGAAAATATGTTAAACGTTTATTTTGTGACCCAGAAAGAATAATAAGAATAATATTAAAACTAACCAGCTGCCGCCATTGTTGGAAACTAAGCAGGGCCGCGATGGGCCGCGCTATGAATTCTGGGACACAGTTTCTTCTTCTTCGGGGTTTAACGGCAGCTGGCATCCTTGGACATGCAGTGCTGCCATCTTCTGTTTCAGTCCATTATTACACTCTTAAATCCTACTACTGATTCCTGCGTCTTTTGTGATCTTACAAAGCTTCAAACGACGCGTCGACTATTAAATTAGTCGTCGACGATTTTGATAGTCGACGTAATCGTGACTAGTCGACTAATCGTGGCAGCCCTACATGTGAGTGTGTTCAGTTTTACCTTTGTCTCGTCTTGTTGATTATTCCCAGCTGTGTTTCCACCCTGCTTCATCTGTGTGTTTCCCTGCAGTCTACCATCATCTGTTTCCGCCCGCTCTCATTCATGTCCAGGTTCGTGTTCTATAGTTAGTTTGTTCCCAGTTTAGTTTAGTCATTGCTCCGTTCGCCGTTTGTCCATTTCCTTTTTGTGTTTAATAAACCACCCTCACACCCATACAAGTGCTTGCGTTTGGATCCTCCTTTATTTTCCACACGGCTCATCTCACTCGCCGTGACATCAATAAAGGATTAATAAAATAATAAAAGTAATCCAAAGTATTCAGAATACGTTACTCAATGAGAGTACATTACAAAATACATTTTGGGGCATGTATTCTGTAATCTGTAGTGGAATACATTTTAAAAGTAACCTTCCTAACACTGACTGCTGGTATGATGTTCTTTTTATGAAATGCTATAGTTTTTCACTGTGGTTTCCACTGTGGGGCAGAAAACTCCAGCATATTCTGTTCTCTTCTAATCAGACAAATAAGACAATAACTCTCTGTGAACAGTATTTCTTATAACTCAGCAGTATAATGCATCATAAAACAATGTCATTCATTCACAACAAGTCAGCAGTTTAATGTCATGCAAATCAGTTTAACTAATGCAATAGTTATCAGCTTCTTCTAATTCAGGAGAATAATGCAAACTAATCTACATAATAATTCACAATCTTTAATTCGGGGTATAACATGGCATAAAATAACACTACAATCCAACAATGGCAAAAGATGCAACACTGTAACACTGTAACAAAGTCAAACCAGGATGCATGTGTGGGAATAAAGAAAAATATTTTACTGCTACATATAGCTTTCATCATTATCATTGCATTAAAACGTTCATTAAAGCTACTGGCATTACATTAAAACTTCTATTACAGGTGCGGCTATAACCATTTTATACACACATTGCAGATGTGCTCATGAAGAGTTGATGCTCAGTCTATTTAAGGGTTTTAAGCTAAGTTTGGCGCGATGTCGCGACGATCCCTGGTGTAAGTGACTTGGAGCAACAGAAGGTTAAAAAGGCATACATGCTCACAAACACAAATGATTTAAAGATAGGCCTGGAATTCATTTAGCTTCTTACCGCATTTGAGTTTGCCTAGTAACAGGTGACAGAAGAAGAGTCAAGAAGAGTGCAAGCCCACAGGAACCATCTGGAGGGTGAAACAAATTGCCATGTATGGAAGAACGTGATAGAAAAAGGAACTTCTCTGTCTATAATCCAGTTTTGAGTTCCCTCCCCAGATGCCTTAACGCCCACTCACATCCTGGGCCATCTGATCTCAGGAATTTGCATGATAAGGTGGGGCCAGGTTTCACAATGAACTCACCGGAAACTCTGGCTGATTGGGACCCACACCCAGTTTCACACCTTGGCTCAGGCGATTAGAGGATCATCAGGGGTCCTTTTGTCCCTCTGTGGGGGGATACTCCCACTAGGTTTATATCTGGGACTCTCCACCATTTGACCTTAGAACTGAAGAAGCTTCTCGGATGAGAGGTGAAACGTCTTCAAGTAACTTAAAGAAGTCCAGACGCTTTTCTTTGCAAGCTCCTTTGACTACGATGACCTGGATGACTGAGAACCTTCACAGACAACTTCTCTGTCTGTTTTTAGCTTTTTAATTGACCATTTACTGTAACTGATGCATGTCATATTCTTGTTAACGCATGAAGGGGCAGAACCCTGATGAATTAAAAGCAGTCTGAAGTGTATTTTTGGGTGAAGATCTATGCTGATGTGTTGCAGTGTACATCTTCCCACGCGTGTGTTCAATAAAATCAATGTTTGACTGCACTCTTCTGGGCCAGTGTTGGTTTGTTCTTATCCTCAATATTTAGAATTTGGGACACATGCTTAATGCATGCTCAATCATCCAGGTAAGTAAATCCCTCAAAGTTGATTCTGTTCATCCGAATGTAGCTTTTTCAGTGGGATAAACATTTCGTCACTCATCCAAGTGACTTCTTCAGTCTCAGCTTACTGGAGGTTTCCCCAATCTTATAAACAGTACATTTGCACAATGACTGAAACTAGCAACACTGAAGGAACAATGGGCTGGGAGGTCAGTTCCTTTATCATTAATATGCAAATTCCCATGACCATTGATCAACAACCACTGATCAATCACAGCATTGTAAGAGGGTGAAATTAAACCAGGAAATCAAACCGACAAAGTGTATCAAGAAACCAGCAACTCTAGAAAGGAAGCCCTTCAAAAAGAGACCTTTAGAGTCTATCAAAACTAGAAACAAAACCAAAATACTACAGTAAAACTAAAGCTCATTATATTATAAAATAGAAAATACAAGACCACAAAAATAACAACTTACAACAAAGAAAACCACGAAGTAGAAACTTCAACATCCAGTTAGCAGCAGTCAGAATTTGGCGTAATAATATGGCTGCCATGGCAGAAGTGAGGCCAACTGACAGCCAATTGAAAAGCTTCACGCAAAACTTTAAGACGTTTCATCCAATCTCTCTCTCTCTCTCTTTCTTAAAATCTATGTTTCTTAACATAAACATAGATTTTAAAAAATGGATGCTAATCTGTTGACAGAACAATAGCTGTGAATTAGTCCACATCAAGGTTATTGCTCTTTTTAACCTAAAAAAAAAATACAACCCACATTTCTGCGCTGACATGAGCACTTCTAGCAGATAAGGCGTCCTGTCTCTCTGTAGTAATAGTCGGTGATAATGATTAGCGGCTCTTATTCTGGGTTAGGATGAAGCTCATCTCCATCTTGTAAGAGATGGAAATTTCTGTTTATATTATTCCTATTATTCAGCAGCTTTTGTCACACGAACCGCTGCGACGACGCCAACAAATACACCGCAGATTTCCGCATATTCAGAACAAATGTTTGCTCATTTGTGCGCGCCGTACTTACACGTTACAGAGCCCCACCATGTCCGATCCCTGAAGCAGGATGAGGAGGATGGTAGCAGAAGAGCAATGTGGGCTTTAAGATAAGGCGATTTCCACTGGTCATCGCTCACGAGAGGGGAGGAGGATAGTATGTCCACGGTGGGTTGAGCTGTTACAGCGGATGCGCTTTCTGGCGTAACCCCACAGAGAACCAGGCTGGAATCGAACAGGTCACCTTACGCTTGGCAAATAAATAAATAAATAAAATCAATTAATTTATTTTTCCCACCCATCATGATGAGGGTGGGAAAAAAGAAATTGCAGTGGATTGGGTGACTGAGTGGGTGCTACTGCGTCCCCAGGTGGCCACTCGGTATACTTCAGCTGTTCCTTTGTAACAGCAACAATAACAGTGATACAAAGAGAAGAAGAAGAGTAAGAAAATTAGTTTTGTGACGCAGAAAAAAAATCAGCACTTCCTGTGTGTCTTGGTTCTGGTTCTTTGACTCAGTGTTTTGTGTTTTTTGGACTTTTGAATCGTAATTCATTGTTGTTTTGATTTTGAGAAGTGGGCTTGGTTTCTAGACTCTGTTTGCCCCCGTTGTATCATTTGAGCCCACAAGTTCAGCCCTCCTTGGGGTTATTTACTTCATGTTCCCTCAATGTTGTCTCTGTGTTTCATGTTTTGTTTATTTCCATTCACTCTCTCACTGTGCTACACACAATGTGTCCTGACATCCTGCCCAGTGACCCAGCTTTCAAAGTAATTAGCAGTCAGTCCACGGATTTCAAAGGATGTGAGTGTGAAAACTGGACCACGGAGCAATAGAAGAAGGTGGCCTGGTCTGATGAATCGTGGATGGCTGGGTGTCACTTACCTGGGAACACGTCAAGCTTGCAGAGGCAGTGTGATGCTTTGGGCCGTGTCCTGCTGGGAAACCTTGGTTCCTGACATCCATGTGCATGTTACTTTGACATCACCTATCTAAGTGTGGTAACAAACAATGCACATCCTTTTATGGAAACTATATTCCTTGTTTGCTGTGGCCTCTTTCATCAGGGTACTCATCAGTGGTTCGATGAGCACAACAATGAGTTTAAGGCGCTGACTTGGCCTACATATTTCCCAAACCTCAATCCAATCAAACATCTGTGGGATTTGCTGGGCAAACAAGTCAGATCCACAAAGGACACACCTTGCATCTTACAAGTTTTAAAGGATCTGTTGCTAACATTTCAGTGCCGGATACTCAAACACACTGGCCAGGGTCTGGTGGAAAGACCCAGGGTCAGGGCTATTTTGGCAACACAATATTGGGCAGTTGGTCGTAATATTATGTTTGATCAGTGTAAAAAACTAGAGGTTAAATTACAGAGGCAAGGAAGAGAGCATTTGGACATGTGCAGAGGAGAGAGTGGTAATATTTGAACAAAGGATGCTGAATGCAGAGCTGCCAGGGAGGAAGATAAGACAAGGATCACAGAGAATGTTCATGGATGTAGTGAAGAAGGACATGCATAGGGTCGGTGTGACAGAGGAAGATACTGGTGATATAGCACATTAGAGTAAATTGATCAAAAAGGTAGCACTTTTCAAATAATGGAAAACTGACTTTATGCTCAAAATATTTTCAATCTTATTTTCCAAGTAAAATCTGTTACGAGTTCATTACTTTTAAAGGCCACAGACATTCAGAAATTTATAGGCTGCTGTGTTCTACTAATTCTGATTTATAAGCCAAAGTAAGATGGATCGTGTCCTGGCATAATGATGGCTGCAGTGTGGTGGAGCTATATGGGGTAATGAAATTGAAAGTAACACACAGTGTGCTATTTGCCAGGGGGATAGAGAAGCTTTTCAAGGCAACACTCGATCACCATGGTCTAAACTGAAGTTTGTTAAATTTCAGAGATCCATTCATCTCAGAAGCATAAAGCATTTTGAATCCGTTCTTTTTTCTTTTTTTAGCAAACTTTATTTTTACTTTGGTTAGTTTTTTGTCAATGTGGCATGTATAAAATTTTCATTGTATAACTTTGTTGTTTATTGTACACTATACTGTTTTTATTCTTTATCCAGCCACTGTAGCACAAAAAT
Source organism: Rhamphochromis longiceps (assembly GCF_057381845.1). NCBI lineage: Eukaryota > Metazoa > Chordata > Actinopteri > Cichliformes > Cichlidae > Rhamphochromis > Rhamphochromis longiceps. Next base: position 19,154,407 of record NC_140572.1, read on the forward strand.
TCCCTTGAGACCAATAAAGTATCTATTTATCTGTACTTGCATTATAGCTATGAGGTATAACAGATTATTTTAATGAACTGGAATTAGTGTAAATTAATTTACACTGATTTATTAAACATCTAAGAAATAATCACACAATAATGAGAATAACTTTAAATAAGACATTATAAAAATGAAAAGTAGATAGAAATTAGAAAATTATAAGTACATATTTATTTACATTTTTCACAAGATAGGGATACATGACATTTTTCTGTTGATTATCAGTTAATGCTGACCTGCAGTCAATACAAAGCAGGCCAGCCATCCACACTGGTTGGAACAACAGAGATATATAGTAAAGCATATGTGTCGTTACAAGTGCAATTCTTTAACACAGCAACTTCTACTTTTCCAAACAGTAGAAGTAACAGGTCACAACATGTCTGTCTTAGTAGGCAGAGGTAGTAACCTCTACTTTCACTTTACTGATACCTTCTTAAGTTACATCACATTCAGTGTCTTTACACAGAGAGGAAAATGTTCATTAATAAAAGAACGGATCAAAGTGTTGGAGTATAAAGAAGCACTAGAGCTACATTCAGAGGACTGTACTTGTTTCAATCTGGTTTTAGAGCTAAGACCACTGTTTTCTGGGTTATTAATTAAGATGACTGCAGAGAAAGATCTGTCTCTAAGCTTATGCTCAGTGTTAATTTACACACACTCAGTCAGTGGTTCTATACAGTTTTCTAACGGGTGAGGACTCTCAGGTAGAGCCAGGAGCTGATTCTGCTGCCTTCCCCATGGGGGAGCTAGTCTGTGCCACCTTGCTGGGTGATGCCGGTGAGGACGGCTGTGGCGTTTCTGTTCTATCGCTAACTGCCTCCTCTGCCTCCTCCCTCTGCTGTACAGAGGACAGATATTGCTCCAGCAGGCTGCAGTCTGCACTGTCTGCTCCATCGCTGCCATTAGCGAGGCCACTACAAACGGGGCTTAGCGCTCGCACTGTTTTCAGAGAGTCTGCTGTCCCACTGCTCAGGAAGCTGTCCTCTTGCGCCACCTGCTGATCGCAAGTCAACTGGAAGCCAGAGTCTGGGAAGGAGACATCTGTGCTGGGTGGGTTGGTGGTACTGGAAGCAACGGGTGGGGTGGCCTTGCAAAGTCCAGGGGATGAGATCTGAGCAGGGGTGGCGGCTTGCGTAACGACTGCCAGCTGCTGCTCCACAGACTGCTTCCACTGCTGCATAGCCTGGAACTACACACAAATCACACAGAACGTAAACTATGAATTTATGGACAGATTTCTTGAAACAATATTATACATATCTTACAATGTTAAACAGAAACTACCTCTTTCCATAGAAACTTCAAAGCTTCCTCCTGAACGAGCCTTTGCAGCCTCTCCTCCTCATACTGCTTCTGCACACTGCAAACAAACCAGATTCACTGTCACTGATTAACACCTATGCATCGCAGAAAGAGTCATCACCAGTGCTGCTTGTCGGTCACTTACTGATCCAACTTCTCAGACAGGAAGAGGATGTGTTCCTGCATCCTGCATAGACGGATTTCACTGCGCACCTCTCTGGCCATGGGGTGACAGCACCGCGTGTAATGGCCTCTCCAGCAGGACTGTATTTTAATTGCAGCTCTGTCTGCTTCTGTCACACTTGATTTACTCTCAACTTCTTCCTGCTTCTGAGCTTCTTTCACCTCAGCTTTAACAAAATCACTATCTAGGTCATTCTGTAGAGTGCTAACTCTGACTCCTAGCAATCCACTAGATGTTGAATCTGTAGCAGAAATAACTTCTTCTCCTTCAAGCGTCTTTCTCTCGTGCTGCTCTACTGTGGGTGGATGCTGTGGATTGTTGGCGTTTTGCTTTTTGGACTGCGCTGGGTGCTTTGGTGCCAGGGAATCTGGCTCGAATGTCTCCGTCTCGTCCTCGCTGTCAGAGTGGGTCGATCGTGGCTCCAGATCAGGTGTGAAGGGGATGAAGGTGGACTCTGAGGAAAGTATGCTACTGTTGAGTTTGTCCTCACCTGTCTGCACATCCTCCAAATAAATTTGTTCCTCGCTGAGCCTTGGGCGACATACTATGGGCAGTGACGGATTGGAAGAGTCAGAGCTCACCCAGGTGTTAAACCGAACAACTGGCTCTACAGGGGAGCAGACAAATCAACGATTAGTGCTACAACCTAATTCAAATACATGATTCTCACTGGTCTTGGACCAGGGTGCCAGGCAGGCAGCCCTCTTACCTGTCTGCGGGACTGATAGAACAGCTGGTCCAGGTACAGTGATATTCTTCAACTCTCTGGCTCCCCCTTGTGGAACTCTATGTGACGGACTGTGACTCTCCACATCAAGCTGAGTTGGTCGAGGAGGACTGCGACAGCCTCCCCGGGTCTCCTCCAGCAGTTGTCTCTGATGAAACCTGAGACAGTTATGAAGGATTAAGAATGATGTGTGCTACCATGACCAAGAAGTGGATACTGGGTAATGATTTTTTTCCCTTGCAGTTTATCTATATTAAGATTTCAACCTCTGTTTACTGAGAATCTTCTCCAATTTGGCATCCTCAGCTGTGATGGCAGGTGATGCCGTCACAGGGCAGACAGTGGCCAGGTACTGCACCAGTTGAATGTGCTGCCCTGGTCGATATGAGCGACCTTTGCCCTGACTGTAGAGCCACTCAGCTTTCAGACTGTAAATTTAACAATAACACACAGCAAAAAAGAAAAAAAAAAGACACTCAGGCATTCTGATGCTTTTGTACTGATGATATTAAGCACGAGAATATACACACCCCTCTTTCTGTGTCACTACATAGCCATCCAGGACCTTCAGGCTCAGGCACCAACTCATGACATATGGCCGATAGTCGAAACCAGGCAGAGATGGGGTCGCCATAACACAAGGGTTGCTCATGATGGAAAGCTGCTCCAGCTCATGAAGTGGCGCCAGGTATGACATCTGGAGTAATCAGTTTATAGTCAGTCATAGTAATATTAGGTAATTTTAATATAACCAGTGTGACTGTATTAAATAAGGGAGAACATAATTACTTCATTAAGATCCCTAATCTCATTTTCTGCCAGGGAGAGAATAGATAATTGGGCAGGAAGGTGAGCGGGGACAGTTCGGAGTGTTGTGATGCTGTTTCCGTGAAGTAACAGAGTCTGCAACATTGACAGAAAATGATGCCGTCAAGAAAATCAACAATACCATTAATATAGGGCTAGTCTGAGCATATATTCAGAGGTCTCAGCACACTGACCTTTAGTGCCACCAGTTTGGTCAGATCACCAATGGCAGATATGTTATTGTCAGACAGATCCAAGTGTTGAAGAGAGACACAGTTGTTAAGTTGCTCAATGACCTGTGTGAAAGATTGCACAGTGGATTAAATATTTGTCATTACACATGGACTGAATTTGCTGTCAGTAAATTACAGGATCTGTGTAAAGGATGTTAAAATATCTCATATCCTCACCTTAATATTGTTGCCAGAGAGGTTGAGCCACTTTAGGTGAGGCAGATCTCTCAGCCCCTCAATGTAGCCTATACTGTTATTGGGAAGATTTAGGACTCTCAACTCTGTCAGCCGAGACACACCCATCATTCTCACCAGACGATTACTGGCTACAGACAGCTAAAGAAGGAAAAGAAAGAAAAGACATCAAATCATGAACTGGTGTGTGGTATCTGGACTCTAATGGCTGGGGAGATTATGTAGAAAATTTTAAACTAAAGGGTTTGTTACCTGCTGAAGGCCTGGATTCCTTTCTAGGTGGTCCAGCTTCATGATGTTGTTCCCGTCCAGGATGAGAGTGTGAGTGTCTTCTGAGCAGGTGAAACTGGGCTCCAACTTCTGCATACCTCGGGCTGAAAGATCCACCACAGGTCCTGGCAGGATAAAGAGATTCAGCAGACTTAAAAAGCACAATGTGGGTCTTGGTTTTCCATAAAGATATCTTGTGAAATCAGTCATGCACATTAAGTATATCTCAAAAGTCAACAGCATTAGGCTTATCTTGAACCTGAACCTTTTTCCCAAATCCCAAATTTTGGTCAGTTTTTGTAGGCTACCCCTCTTGTACTCTACTAGAGGGTGGTGATGGGTTAATTATGGGCTACCCAGACTACTATAATAGCTTATGAATGGGTATAGAACTGTAACAACTAGCAACCTACCATGCAAAAAAAATAAAATAAAAATCTTAGTTACAGTTTCTGGCAAGTCCCCTGAATTAGTTTACATAATCTTCTATTGATCACTGTCATTTGAAGGCTAAGAAGGTCAAGAAATCAAGCCTCTGCCCAGTGTGCCTGTCTGTCAACACCTGCAGAACCTAAATTTGTCCCAGACAACCTGGTTTCATGTTTAAGGTTTCGGAAAACTTTGCTAAAACTTAATTTACAAATATGCCAGAAAAGGACTGACGCGTGATGTTTTAATGCTCATGAAAGGTGAACTAGCTAACGACAGCACTCTGTAGTGTTCTCCCGTTAACCTCCGCCGGTGAGAAACATCTTCCTATGGGCTACCTTTCAAAGGAATATTAATATGTTTGACTAAAATAGATGACCGACTACTTACCAGCATTTCTATCAAACTGTAAATCTGATACACCCATCCTATCGACCCAGACCACAGCTAGCGTTAGCTGTAGTAGGAAAGACAAGAAGCGTCTGTGTGTTGTCAAACTGCGTAATCGAGGGGCTCTGGGATTTGTAGTTCATAAAGGATGTCTCGCCCCTTGCAACGTTGCGTCTATGGAAGTCGAAAAGACTACAATTATCCTACAGCGCGCTAAGGTTGCTGAAACGCGCCAGCCAGATTTAAGCAAAGAATAAAGAAGGGAAACATTAACGTTAATAGGAAAAATGCGTCTGAAGTGACCATAGTTATCTCATATTTCATTTTAGAGTGTTTAATACGCTGCTGTTCTGTATTATTAAGCCAAGAGCAGCTAGCTAATTGCTTGCTAGGCAACCGTCTAAATGTGACGTCACCATTGTGCTGCTGGTCAATGTATAAATTTGACTAAAATATTTTTATAATAGAAAAAAATATATCGTATAGGTTCACTGATTTTAAAGCATTACTGAAACATTAACGGTCAGAATTTTTAAATTTGTTCACAAATATCAATCTCGTAGTCAGTAAATTCCGTTTCCGCATTCGTCATCTTTCTTTCCGGTTTTGTGCCCTCTCGTAGCCATCATGAAGTGAGTGTATGCAATGATATCAAATGCCATCTCAGTATTTAAATAAATACTTTAAGGATGATAAGTACATTGAAAGAAACTATGTACGGTTCTCTTTCGCTGATGATCTGTATTTGTCGTTTTCAGGGTCGAGTTGTGCAGTTTCAGCGGGTATAAAATATACCCCGGCCATGGCCGCCGATACGCCAGGATAGACGGGAAGGTAACTAGCTGGCAAAGTCCGACACCGGTTTCTTCTCGCTCTGTCCCAAAACTATTTTATGAAGATCACTTTACCGGCTCAGCATTAAATATCCCCTGTGAATGTGATTTAAAATTTGTCTATTGAAAGACACACTCACAACGGGCCCAATTGAGTCCTGTATAACCCGCTAATGTTAGCAGCTAAACGATAGCATTTTTAGATTCAGCCACACGGGTGTATTTGACTGCGTTAGTATTATGATAGATAACAGTCATAGAGGCCTATAGGCTCTGTTGACTGTGACTTGTTCTGAAAAGAGCCTACAGGGGTTTTAGATAAAGTGTCATTTATTTGTGTAAGTACATCTAGGAGAAAACAAGATGCATAAGTATGTAGCTTCACTCAAAATGTGGCTCTGTCCTGAGTTGTTGCCTACTACTTATAATTAATGCAGTTAAATTTCGTTATGTATCAAGTTTATGATACTTGTGAACAGTTCCACAATGCAAGGTGTGCTTTAGATTCAGTTTTGTCACATATGACAGACTGCTGTCAGCATCCAAAGTCAGTTTGTAGCTCAGGTGGATAGTACAGGGTGTAATTGTTGTAATTAAAGGCAGACATGAGTAACATTCGGTTATTTAATTATTTATTTTTGTCTTTGTTAGGTGTTCCAGTTTTTGAATGCCAAGTGCGAGTCTGCCTTCCTGGCCAAGAGGAACCCCAGACAGATCAACTGGACTGTGCTGTACAGACGCAAGCACAAGAAGGGCCAGTCTGTAAGTACAATCCTGTATATGAGTTCATCATTTATATTTGTTTACAAGGAGACTGAAGTGAAAATGTAGCTATTTTTCCATGGCAGACAGACTTTGTGGGTCCAGCAGTTAATTGCTGTGTTGATACTGGTCATTTGTGAAACAGATAAACTAATCTTAGCTATTAGATATAAAAGTAGATCGTCACATTTACTCAAGCTCCAATTTATACATCAGACTGGCTGCGGGTGGATGGTGTGCACGGTGTTGGTCCGTGTTACGTGTTGTTGCTCAACTGTGTTTTGCAGACTGAGCAGCAGCGCTCACTCCACACCTGCAGCCACAGAATATCTGGAGATCATAGTACTGGCCTTTGACGTCTTTGCAGACATATTCTCATCGGTCAGCCTCCAAACTCTCCAACATGCTGACAGTTGCTACCTGTGGATGGATTGTGTGTAGTCCTGTTAAAGTAGTTCAAGGATTTGGTGTTGGCTTTGTGAAATTTAAAGGCAAACATAAGAAATGTGTTTTGTTTACAATATGCTGAGTTATTAAAACTTCTGTTACTCACCATTGCTGTAGCATGACAACGTATTTTACTCAATTTATCTCAGGTTTTTAGATTTTCATGGTTACAGCTGTTGACTGTTACGGTTCCTATGGATGGTGATGCATCAGAAAACACGCAAAACTGACTTGTTGGATGGCTAGACACATGCTTTAATACTGATTTTGCCATGCCTTAGATGGCAGTTTGAGAAAATTGGTTAATAACTGTTCATTTATGACTGCAACCACCCCTTTGGCGGTGTAGACTAGAGTAAATATGTAGACACATTTCCTTTCAGATAGATTAGCCACTCATTTCTTTGTGATTAACAGGTTTGTCTTCTATTCTTCATGTGAACATGAAAAACCATTATTTTTTTAAGTAAACCAATGTATTGTATTTTTTTTTTGTAACAGGAAGAGGTGGCAAAGAAGCGTACCCGCCGTGCAGTGAAATTCACGAGGGCCATCACTGGCGCCTCCCTGGCTGAGATCATGGCCAAGAGGAACCAGAAGCCCGAGGTCCGCAAGGCCCAGAGGGAGCAGGCCATCAGGTAAGAGGACAAAGTACCCTGTGTACTTTTTTTTTTTTTTTTTTTTTTTTTTTTTTTTTGTCTTTTTTTGTCTTTTTTTGTCTTTTTTTTTTTTAGTCTTGTGATCTTGAAGGTGATAAAATTGTGTCAGAGTATTATTCGGAATAAAGAAGGGTTGGATTAGAATCCAGTGTAGACGATATTGGCCGACTTGCCCAGAGGTTGCATTGGGCATTTTATTGGTTTCATATTTTTAAGAATGAGATTTAATTGTGTTAGTTTTCATAAAAAAAAAAAAAAGAATTTAATAAAACAGGAGAGTGCCTTTATGAGGGCATTGAAACGCTGACTGCAGGGACTTTTCATAGTAACACAGCAAGAAACAAATGATTTTCTTTGTTTCCCCCTGCAGGCTTAGCTGATACACAAACACAGCAGTCAAATATAATCTGAGTGAACATTAATCTGGGGCTTGCTTCAGCATAATTAAAATAAAGTGAATTACAGGGTGTTGCAGCACTTCCTGATTTAATTCTATTCTGCAGACTGAGTCCACTCTGCTGCTACACTAGACACTTAAATTCCTGATATTCATTACTTCAGGATTAGTTTTATCATCACTGGGCAGGGATAGCTCAGTAGGTAGAGTGGTTGCCCCATGATCGGAAGGTCGGGGGTTCGATTCCCCTTAACAGCTACCCTGAGGTACCCCTGAGCAAGGTACCGTCCCTACACACTGCTCCCCGGGCGCCCAATGGCTGCCCACTGCTTCACTGAGTGAATGGGTTAAATGCAGAGAGCAATTTCCCCACGGGGCTCAATAAAGTACAATAATGTACACACTTTCTTCTTCTTCTTCTTCTTCTTTCTTCTTCTTCATCATCAAAGAACACATCTAACATTACTGAGTGATATTAGCAAAAGTCTCTGAATGCTTCTGGTCCTTTAAACACTCACCGAACAGTCAGAAAACCCCCAATATGAATTCCTGCATGAGAGAACAGCTGCACCTATGAACCTGAACTGATCACAAACATGCTGTATTTAAGCTTAATGTTATTAAAAACAAGAAAATACTGATGCTGCCACCGTCTTTAGATTGTTTTTTAAAGTTGTTGGTATTCTAGTCCAAGAAAATGAGGAAGCCTTTAGAGTTGCAACACTTAATCATTGATTGGAAATATTCAGTAAAAACAGCTTCTGATCAGCCTGTCAGTGTAATCAGTCACTGTAAATAATTACTACAGTGAACACTTTAATAGCACTTCAAGTTCACTTTGTTATTCCAGTCATAATAAAATACGATTATAAAGCATGTTTCTCACAGTGAGTGGCGCAAAAAGGGCTGAGGTCATGAGGAGCAACCAATGCTCAAGTTAAAAATAAAGTATTCAAATACATACATTAAAAAATTATATAAAGAAATTGTTGTTTTGAATTTTTTTTGGTCACTTTGATTGGTTTGGACTAAATTTGGTTCTCTTTGTTCTCTCAGAGCTGCCAAGGAGGCCAAGAAGGCAAAGCAGGCTGCAAAGAAGCCCGCTGCAGCACCTGCAAAGGTAAGAGCCAGTGCTCTGTGTTGAAGTTATTCAATAAGATGTCAAAACAAGTTTTTAGTTTCCCCACTGCATGCTCTTCAGGCTTCACTCGATTATTCAGCAACTTAATTCAAAGTTTTTCTTTGTGCAAGAGCTTAGTTGATTTTCTTCTCCCATAGGCCGCTGCTAAGGCTGCACAGAAACCCAAGATCGCCAAGCCCATGAAGGTCAGCGCACCTCGCGTCGGTGGAAAACGCTAAACCTGACTCGCTGTTTATGGTTGTGAATAAAAATTTTGGTTGACCAACATTTATGCTCTGATTTTCGTATTTATTTGACAACTTTACTGAAGCCCAGGCAGCCCAACGTTTATGTATTTAAATTTATTTTTGTGACAATGAGCCTCATTTCCAAGTTCCATGAATTACAGTATTTGAATATTTTGTTTCAACATGACGGGACCATCATAGTGTGGTGGACAAACTCTTTTGGTGTTGTGGCAGGAAGGACATTCAGCATTAACTGGGTGACTCCTGGGAAATAACTGGACAGCTGAAAGTAGCTTGTGGTGTCAGGATGGTGCTAAAGATTTTACCCCAGCAGCCAGGTTAACCTGTAACAGGAAAGACATGGGTGTAAATACAAATAGCAGTAATGATCTCATTAGGTTTAGTGGTGCATAATTGGAACAGAGCTATTGTCAGGACTGTTCCTGCTTCATTTCAAACAGTCTGTTCAGGTAGTCTCAGGAGCTTTGAAGGAAAGGACTTTGTTTTGTGAAAAAATTTCACCTCCATCCATGAGGCTGCTTTAATCCCAAAAACATCTTCACTAAACTTTAAAGTCCAGTTGCTTTCTTTCCAAGCTCCTGAGACTACTGTGATCTGGATGACTGATAACCTACACAGACATAAGATTATGTTCAGATTATTTACCACAAATAACCTGATATGAACTGAAAAGACATGTTAAGTAAGATTAGCACTTGGCTTGCCTCACTCATTAGATTTGTTGAGCCTGTTTTGAATGGCAAAAAAGTTAAATGACCTCATAGCCATCCTACTCTGACCTTTGTAAACGCCTAATAACACCGGTGAGCGGGATCTAAAGTGGCTCAGGTGGTGCAGGGTGTGTGATCTCTTTCAGATCACTGAATGCTGTCCACACAGAACTTTGCCTTTAAACAGAGCTAAACGTTTTTGTTTTTTTCTTCAATCTTTCATCACACGGCTCCGAAGCTGTTACAGAGTTGTAGTTCACAGTGTAAACAGAAGGGGGAGTTTTTGTTTCATCTTTATCACCTCTCAACCTGAGCTCATCTTATGCAATTAAAGGTGTTTATACTGATGACCCCAGCTCACACCTTTATGCAGTCAGAGAAACAAATGGAGCAAAGCTCTTCCTGGTGACTCAGAAATGATTCAGTGACTGATCAAGTGTTTGAAGGACATTTGCAAGTTTTTATGGCTGCTGCTTTTGTAATAATTAAGCTATGGTTATTTTGATTAGTTTAATTATTATTCAATAAATGTTAATCATGTGAAACAAAGATCCTCAGTGCTTACTAGGTTTAAGTGGTACTTTAAAGCTGAACTTTCACATAAGCAAAACATTTTTTTACTGTTATAGACGTGGAAAAAGGAAATGTTCATGCTGGGTGATCTTTTGCCTTGAAAGTGAGTTGCCTGAGTAACGGAAAACAGTTTATTAGGTACACAGAAATAGTTGGATCTCATTTTGTCTCCAGAACTGGAGCTGGAAGCATTCCTCTGACATTTTGGTCCATGCTGATATGATAGTGTCAAACAGTTGCTGCAGATTCGTCCATGATGCAACTCTTGTGTTGGATTGAGGTCTAGTGACTGTGATACGATTGAGCTTTCTGACATCGAGAGTTATCCTGCTGGAGGCAGCCAGGTGGACACACTGTGGTCATATAGGGACAGACATGGTCAGCAACACTACTCCGGTGCTATAAAGAGTGATCACTTGGTACTGAGGGGTCCATCACACCATCAAAAGCCAGAAGTGTGGATATAAGGCATGGTGGATGCATGCTTTCAGGTCGTTTAAGCAAAATTGACCCTACTATCTGGATGTTGCAGCAGAAATCAAGACACAGCAGGCTAAGAAAAAGGTTTCCAGTCGTCTATCATCCAACTGCGCGCTCAAGCTGGAGGGCTTTCATCTGCTGCGCGCGGACCGGCAGGCCGCTCTCTCCGGTAAAACTAAAGGTGGAGGTGTCTGCTTCTACATCAATAGTGGCTGGTGCACAGATGTAACAGTGATTGCTCAGCACTGCTCTCCCTCTCTGGAATATCTTTTTATTCACTGCAAACCGTTTTATTCTCCGCGGGAGTTTGCTTCATTCATCCTGGCCGCTGTTTACATCCCGCCAGACGCGGATGCGCAAGCAGCTCAGTGCGCACTCGCAGAGCAGATTCTCCACACGGAGCGGACATACCCGGACTCTCTCATCATTGCTCTTGGGGACTTTAACAAAGCCAATCTGAGCCATGAGCTTCCGAAATACAAGCAGTATATTAAATGCCCGACCAGAGAGGAGAGGACATTGGACCACTGCTACAGCACGATCAGCGGGGCCTATCGCGCGGTGCCGCGCGCTTCACTCGGACTTTCTGATCACGTCATGATCCACCTAATCCCCGCGTACAGACAGAGGCTGAAGCTCTCCAAACCTGTCGTGAGGACCAAAAAACTGTGGAGCAACGAGGCTGTGGAGGAGCTTCGCACGTGTTTGGAGACCACAGACTGGGACACAATGAAGGCTGCTTCTAACAGCTTGGACGAGTTTACGGACACTGTCACCTCCTATATCCACTTCTGTGAGGACAGCATTGTGCCATCACGCACCAGGGTGAGTTATAACAATGACAAACCCTGGTTTACTCCTAAACTCAAAAAGCTGTGGCTGGAAAAGAGTAAGGCGTTCAGAAGCGGAGACAGGGACTGCTACAGAGAGGCCAAGTACAGGTTCACTAAAGAAGTGGACATTGCCAAACATCAGCACTCTGAGAAGATGCAGCAGCAGATCTCAGAGAATGACTCGGCCTCTGTGTGGAAAGGTTTTAGGAATATTACAAACTACAAGCCTAAAACCCCCCACTCCACTGATGACTTGCTCTTAGCCAACACCCTCAACGACTTCTACTGCCGTTTTGACGAGCCATCAGGCAGCCTTCACACCTCCAACGACCCCAACAATAGAGGCACTTTGGACACTCATTCCCCCACCTCTCCCCCCTCCATAGAGCCATCACCACCTTCAAACTGTTCACCTGCAACACCCGCCCCCTCACCCCACACAAAAGAGGATTTCACACCACCTCCTCCGACCACAACTCTTCATATTCATGAAGCAGATGTGAGGAAGCAATTTAGGAGTCTGAATGCTCGGAAAGCTCCCGGCCCAGACGGTGTGTCTCCTGCCACCCTCAGACACTGTGCAAACGAGCTGGCCCCAGTGTTTTCTGGCATCTTCAACTCCTCACTGCAGGCATGTCATGTGCCTGCCTGCTTCAAGTCCTCTACCATAATCCCTGTCCCCAAGAAACCTAGGATCACTGGACTAAATGACTACAGACCCGTGGCTCTGACATCTGTGGTCATGAAGTCATTTGAGCGCCTAGTTCTCTCCCATCTCAAGACCCTCACGGCCCCCCTCCTGGACCCCCTGCAGTTTGCATATAGAGCCAACAGGTCTGTAGACGACGCCATCAACATGGCCCTACACTTCATTCTGCAGCATCTGGACTCCCCAGGAACCTACGCCAGGATCCTGTTTGTGGACTTCAGCTCTGCCTTCAACACCATCCTTCCAGACCATCTCCGAGGCAAGCTTTCCCAGATGAATGTGCCTGATCCCATCTGCCGGTGGATCACTGACTTCCTGACGGACAGGAAGCAGCACGTGAGGCTGGGGAAGAATGTCTCGGACTCCCGGACCATCAGCACCGGCTCCCCTCAGGGCTGTGTTCTTTCTCCTCTGCTCTTCTCCCTGTACACCAACTGCTGCACCTCCACCCACCAGTCTGTCAAGCTAATCAAGTTTGCAGATGACACCACCGTTATTGGACTCATCTCTGACGGGGATGAGTCTGCCTACAGGAGGGAGGTTGAACGTCTGGTGTCTTGGTGCAGCCACAACAACCTGGTGCTGAATGCCCAGAAGACAGTGGAGATTATTGTGGACTTCAGGAAGCACACAGCCCCACTCCCCCCCATCATCCTGACTGACACCCCCATCACCTCTGTGGACTCATTCCGCTTCCTGGGTACCACCATCACCCAGGACCTGAAGTGGGAGCCCACCATCACCTCCGTCATCAAGAAAGCCCAGCAGAGGATGTACTTCCTGAGGCAGCTGAAGAAATTCAACCTGCCAACACGGACGATGATGCAATTCTACACTGCAATCATCGAGTCCATCCTCACCTCCTCCATCACCGTGTGGTACGCTGGAGCCACTATCAGGGACAAACAGAGACTGCAGCGTGTTGTGCGCTCTGCTGAGAAGGTGATTGGCTGCAGACTCCCATCTCTGCAGGACCTGTACACCTCCAGGACACTGCGGCGTGCAGCCCGGATCTCAGCTGACCCTTCTCACCCTGGACACAGTCTGTTTGACCTGCTCCCCTCAGGCAGGAGGCTCCGGTCCATTCGCACCAGAACCTCTCGCCACAAGAACAGTTTCTTCCCCTCTGCTGTTGGACACATGAACAATAACCACATGACTGTCCCCGCCACTAACACATGACCCTACGCTGTGTCACTGCATCATTTCATGTCTGGCACTGATCACCACCTGCACTCATGTATATATCTTTCTACGTAGCACTCATAATTCTTATTCTCATGTATATATGTTTGGCACTGATCACCACCTGCACTCATGTATATATCTTTCTACGTAGCACTCATAATTCTTATTTTCATGTATATATCTCATGTATATCTCATGCACATATCTTTCTTTCTACATAGCACTTTAATTCTTATTGTCTGCACTGAAGCACCGCAGCAATTTCCTAATGTTGTAAACCTCAACATCTGGCAATAAACCCATTCTGATTCTGATTCTGATTTTAGTCATGCTGTTTGAGTTTCATTTGAATTATTGTTGCCTTCCTTTCAGCTGGAAGCAGTCTGGCCATTCGCCTTTGACATCAAAAAGGCATTTTCACCCAGGGAACTGCTGCTCACTGTGTATTTTCTTTCGAAAACTTGGAGGTGGTTGAGGAAAATTGCCAGTAGATTAGCACTCAAACCACGCCTCCTTCACAGTCACTTAAATCACCTTTCTTCCAAATTGTGATGCTCAGTTTGAACTTTGTGAGGTCGGCCATGTTTACATGCCAAAATGGACTGAGAATTAGCCATGTGATTGGCTGATTAGATGAGCAGTTGAACATGTATACCTAATACAGTGGCCCCTGAAATATACATTCCTCCACAAATGGTGGATCCCATCATTCCAGCTGTTCTTAGAGGAGCACTGTAATAAGTGAAGCGATGTTAGTGCGGAAAAATGTTGATCTCTTATTATTCTTAGTCAATGCTAAAAATTTAAATCAGCTGTAGGCATCAAACCATATTTATTAGCATTAGACAGTCATCACAGAGCCATAACGATCAATCCTCAAAAGTGCCATTTGTTCAAACAGTCTTCTAATTAATTGTTAGCACTAATTATTGCTAAATTAGTCAGGGGTTAATTTATACAATGGGAAGACCTCAAATAATTATTGTTACACAAAAACTATAAAACACCTTCATCAGAACAACAATTTTGATAATAGAGCGCTGTTAGTGTGTCAGTACGTGCTACCAATCAAGACAAGGCTTCAGAGGTTAAATATGTTGCATTAGGTAAGTATTCCTGAAACACAATTAGAAAATAACAGTATCTTCCTATACAGTTTTGACTGCAAATTTTTAATCAAGTAATTCATAAATCAACATTTGAGTTCACACAGATTTAAAGTCATTAAATGGAAGAAATCGTTACACGGTAATCAATGACAATTTAATGATCTCAAGCGGGACATGATGATCAAATTATAAATAAATCAAAAGGTTAAGTGCAATGACATCCTTAATTTCATCTGGACACATTCCTTAAACCATGTTCAACACAACTCTAAGAGTTACATGTTTCGTTTTTTTGGGAATTGTCTGCCTGAGGTACTGATTGCTACACCTGAAAAATCGATGATGGAAAAGGCAAAGACCTCCCAGCAAGTGTGCAAGATATAAAGGATGAACTTAAATTAAACACTGTACAATCACAGAACATGTTGAACAAGAAGTATTTGTGCGTTGATGACCATTCTTGAGCGTGTGTTGACTACAGTTTAAAAAGAAAAAAGCAAAAAAAAAAGCTTTGTTTTCCTTCCCTCCCTCAGCACACCCTGAGGAAATGTGAAACTTAAAGAAAAGTGCATATTTCCAACAGGGACAACAGGCTTAATGTGGTAGAACAATGGTTATTATGGCATGGATGTTATGGAGACAGCATGGTGTGATGTCGAGATGATAAGAAGTCTCCCTTTTAGTCCGCTGCAATGGAGCGTCGATACACTCAGGACTCCGCAGCCTGTTTGGCCTCCGCCTTCTTATCCTGCTCGTACCTGTTAGATGATTAAAAACAAACAAACAAACAAAACAAAACAAAAACATTGTTTAAATTGCCTCTTAACTAAAAATAGTGTTCCATGTTAACTATGGCCAAAGCTTCAGATAAGGACCATAAAATAATCCCAGTGAGCTCAGATGTCTGCTGAAGAAACTGACCAATCAGATGAAAGTGGGGCTTAAAGAGACAGGAACTCAAACTTTCAGAGAGACCATGAACTGATGTGCTGCATCAAGTACTAGCTGAACGTGAAATAATAATAAATAAAATATAGAAATCGTGCAAAGCTACTTTGGTAGAGTTCTAGAATACAAATAAAGATACTTTCAGCTGCTCCCTTATTTCCCAAGGGAGTACCACAGAGGAAGGATGCCTTCCTCACACAACCCTCCCATTTGTCCAGGTATGGGACCATCACTAAGAGTGCAATAGCTTGTGATCCCCCCCCCCGGACTGGCTTTCGTGTCTCCTCTTGGGCTTGAACTGGGATATTGTGGATGTGCCGGGAAGCTATGTTCACTAAAACACTAAAAATCTAGTGGTATGAATACTTAGCAGCAACTCATCTCAGCGAAGGGACTAGTTTGTGTAGCAAAACTGAATTCCAAGAATCACTTGACTGATACACTACTGTGCAAAAGTCTCAAATCAAGTCATTTTTAAAAACTTGTTTCCGATGAGCTAAACTTTCCTGTAATTTTTTTTTTTAAGTCCTGTTGAGCAATAGTTCTCCAGACTTTGTGAAGGTCTTTCAACATTGTTGAGACAGGTTTTTGCTGTCTCAGCAAATGGTGTTGGAGATCTTGCCAAAATTTAATAACAGTGCAGAAAAGTACAGACTGGCCTCCCCAGTCCAAAGAAGAGATTTGAATATCCTTCACAAAGCCTGGGGAACTATTCCTGAAGACTACTTAGATAAATGAGAAGAAAGCTGTCAAAGAGAGTTCAGTGTGTGTTGAAGAATAAAAGGTGGTCTTAACAAATATTGACTTGTAATTGAACTCTCCTCTGATAGAGTTCAGCTGACACTAGAAAGCAAAGCACACATGAAGACTACACTACATTATACATTCACTATAGCTACAGCACTCTAGGGTCAAACATTAACATGCCTGCATGATTTCATATCAGTAATGATTAAGAAATAAGCACTCTACATAAGGCTACTGTGCAATTATCTTGCATTCCTTATTATAACTAATCTTTAAAATGCTTCTAACAGTGATTATGAGCTCATGTAACCCACTGGCAGAAACATCATTTACTGTGCATTCACACACCTCCAGATCCTGTAAAGCTGTGAGGCTCCGGCACTGCCGACAAAGAAGTTGACAGCAAACAGGTTCCAGTTTTTCGGGATGATAACCAACGAATATCTGGACCAGATGAGCCCTGATGGAGAAACAGAACAGGAGGAGTGAACGTGACGCACACTGATGGTACACCAGGGTCACTCCTCAGGACAGAGTCTGTGTTTTGGCCAAAGAGTCGCAGATAAGATTTGTTTGAAGAGACATAGTGCAAAAAAAAGTGGAACAAAACAGGCGACCTTTAACACAGATTGGTTAAAAAAATAAAAAATAAAAAATGAATATGGAAAAACCTGAAAACTGAACAGAGATCAAGTAACGAGATGTGAAATGTACAACAACAACTCAAGGCAGAGCTTAAGAACTACAAACTATGCATTACCTCTTTCAAAGTTTAAACCAGGATTAAGTTTCCAGTTAACCTTTTACTCACTGAAAACCCTAAATTAAGAAAAAGACTCAAAGGTGTCGACCAGCTGTGAACTCTGCCCAAGGGGAATATTCTGCAAAAGCCCCAGAGAAAGACTTACCAGGGAAACTTTTCCATTAAACTGTCCATTGTCTCGCACAAAACCCATTTGGATGTACGTACGCGTTTATTCCAAACTGACACATTATGAAGTCGACTTGAGTTTCGGTGTCGTCTCACCTGTGGCCGTCAGCACTGCAGACTGAGAGGTACTGAGTTTGTCTGCTGGTCGAGTCATATCAGCCAAACCAGCTCCAACCAGACCCTGTAGAGAAGAGACTGATGTATTTACTCCATTAATGATCAGTCAGTTTTAAATGAGAATCCCAATAATCACACAGTGGTAGTGACAGGTTTTTAAAAAATAAAATATTCTGGAATAACTATAGACCCATAAAAACAAAACAAAAAAAACATCCAAATAACACAATCTTCTTATTGACAGAACTGCCACGTGTGACAAATTTCATCCGAAGGAGTCAAGAGTTAACAAGGGAACTACTTGTGTCAGATAATGTGCGAGCTACAGGGTAAGAGGCTTAACTGCTGACTGTCTGCTAATGAGGTGCGGATAAAGGCATGCTTGGTAGCAGTTTTGAATAAATCATATTTTTAAAGTCTGTCTGCACTTTATGCTGTGGCTTACGAGCTGGGTGAATGTGCACTTACCCATTTAAACACTGGGGCCCAGAAGAAAACAGTTTTCGGACCTACAGAAAAAACAAAACATAAAATCACACCGTTTAGTTTTCCAGAGGTAACCAGCTTTCCCACAGTATTAACCATACACAATACATTTGAGGATAAATAAAAGCTCCTGATATGAAGGCTGTTTCTCTTATAGAAAATTATACAATGACAACCCAGGTTTGAGCTCATTTAGAAACTGGTGGTTGAGGGGTGGAAAATAAAAACACATAAATAAATAGCTACAGCACAGAAGTGTTATATTTTGGTAGTGATACTGCATCATCTCATGTACCACCCTCCTATTAATTGAGCAGACTTGTATTAAATAAGCAAACATATGACACTTATGCTGGCATAAGTGGTTGCTGGTTGGCCAGAGCTTGAGGACATCGCACACTCACGACTACTCCTGACTGCAAGGCGATTGCACAGGTCGCCTTTTTTCAGGCAGGATGCTGTCAGCTCAATCCACTCTGATTTTCAAATGTTTGCAAATAATCGCTGTCTAATTTATAAATGCAGAAACTGCTAACATGTTGCCATCACTCTGAATACGTTCCTGCTAGCATCAACTGGCTGCCAGCTAGTTGCATTCTGTTTATGTTTCAATAGAAGAGGAAGGCTGCTGAGCGTAAATGCAGTGGTCAATATGAATTTCTATTTATGCAGTCAGCAGGAGATATGGGATGTTTGACGATTTATCGCAGTTAACTGCCGAATTATCAGAAACAAACTGCGTGTAATTGCCAACTTGACCCCATTCAGTTGCAGGCTGATCGACTGTCTTATGGCAGATTTAATCACAACTTTATCTTATTGACTAAAACAGATATTGAAAAAGGTAAACTTTGACACAATTTGCATTTAACAAAAATTTGTTAAACTCACTATGAGTTACTGCAGTACTCAACATATCGCAAAATGTTAGAGACCACAAGAACCTTGTAACTGGAGAGAAGTACTGCGATAACATTGTATTGAGGGGTGTCTGGAGATTTTCATCACCAACAGTATCACCGTTACACATTTTGTCCACAGGAAAATACTGTGAAGCTGACTTTTACTCTCTGTGCTCACAAAAAGATAATTTGTGTCAAGAGGATTGATAATAAAAATGTTCTGTTCTGTTTCTATACTTTCATATATTTTGGGTGGTCAGTTATCAAGTTTAAATGTCACTTTATAAACAAAACCAATTCAGAGATCAGCACATTAATAGATTCTGAAAGCAACAACTAGCTGCAGTCCTTAATGTAATAAAAGACCATGTGATAACATTGCCACAGTTTTTTTTTTTTTGTTTTTTTTTTTTTAAAATAGCAATACCTTTACACCTTTGAACTCCTGTCAAACAAACACCACCTCAACAACCCTGATGCAATCGTGGCGTTATTACATCAGAACTGGAAAGCAGCAACAGAAAACATCAGATGATCAGGACATCACAGCACTGGCTGTTAACACTCAAAATATAATGCTCGTATTTGAGCTCACTGAGTTTTTCCTGCTTAAGACATCCAAGCTCTGGAAGAGTGAAAAGCTCAAATCAAAACCACACCAATGGATCTGAGTGTCACAGATCAAACACTCGGTGTCTGTGAGCCACTGGGAGGAGACTCACAAAGACTTAATTAGCCACAGCACAGTGAAGAAAAGCTGCTGGTCTGGAATCAGCATTCCCGGCAGCGCTGCGGGGCAAAACAGAAACTAGAGCGTTTGTGGCTGCCAATCATCTTTGAGGGAGTTGGCTTTTGTCTCCACCCCTTCATACCTGATCAGAAAAGTTGTCCTTGACAACCCCGGAGCTCCAGTACCCTTTCTCAGACAAATCTAAGACCAGTATCACCAGTGACACTAGTTACTCCTTAACCAAGATCCCTTTAGATAATATCAAGTGTCCTCAATACATAAGCAAGACTTACGAGAAACACCTTCAGTTTAGTTTGTGCTTCAAATGAGAGCTAAAGATTTTAGCACAGTGTTCTGAAGGGCATTGCTGCTTAATTATAGTGTGTTATACTCGTAGGCGATTCTTCTGTATTTATACTACCCTGACTGATAAATAGTGACAAAATATACCTTCATGAGGGAAAGTGGGAGGTGAGTGCACAAATACCAGAAATGTTCAGTGTGCATTGCAACTCACTGGATAAGGATGATATAGACATGGCCAAATTTGTTATTGGGTCTGGTTTTATTTAGAGTTTATCGTCATCTTTAAATCGTTAAAAACAAAACAAAGAAACAAACAACAAAAAACAAAAAACACCAAAACTGTCAAATAGAAATATGGAGCTACCAATTATGGGGGTCCCCTTGAGAAGAATAATCGAGCATCTAAAAGTAGTCAAGTTTATTCTACACCTCCTACTTCACTCTGCTCAGTGTAGGTGCCGCACGGCCACGCTCCTGGAAATCTAGTCTGTTCTGAGAGGTTAGCCAGCATGATAAAAACAAACAACAGTGATCATGTTGTCCCCAACAAATCCCTTTATGAACAAACTGTTGCCTCCAACTTTCTCAGCACGGCCTTTAAGTTAGGTGTGTGGCAAATTTGTCGGGGGACAAAACAAGTGGGTGCCAAAATCTGGATTTCAGCTGTGCAGAGCATAGATTTGATTGAAGTGAGCTGTGTTTGTGTCCCTGCTGTGCTTGATACCAGGCACACAAAAAAGTAAGTTAGAACAGTTTTATTTGCAGATTTAGCAAGGATCATATCCAGGATACCTGAGCACAAAGAAGGAGGGGTGTCACCAAATAGAAACATTACCCACTTTATCCAAGCTCAGATGATGTGCAGCAGTAACAAGAGGACACCGCATTCAAAAATAGAAGTAATCCACAGGGTCTTTAGCTGCCCTGATGCATGCAACTCATGCATTACATTTTAAGAGTAAGTATGCAGATTCGGCACTGAAATAAGGAGGTGCTGCTGAAACAGCTGGCTGCATCTGGATTACGTTGAGACAGCTGCTTATTCTTTGAGGCAGTGCCAAACAAGCTGCTGGGAGGACATGGTCACTGTTCCATTTATCTCGGAAGTTTTATGCCAGAGCATGATGTCACTCCTGAGTTTAAAACTTGCCAGTTGTAAAGCCGGAAAAGCGAGGATGTTTTTCTACCCTGCGAGGTAGAGCAATTCATTCATCACTAGCTAGTGCACGTTCATAGATAGAGCTTGGTCTGTTCCCTGTGTATTAAGTCACAAACACACAACACTTACAGTACACAAGCCAAGTTTTACTAATTTTTTTGTCCACTGTTGTAATGGTGGACCATAAATTAGGCCAACCTTTTAAGTTGACTGGAGGGCATTCCAGCTGAAACTTCCATCTTGGAAGTCAGCATTTCTGATTTCAGATGGAATGGAACATATCTGTGATTCACAGTTAAGTAGATAAATAACAGAAGTAAAGCCTGAACAGAAAAAAGTAGCAGAGAGCATAACGGGTTTTTTACTTCTGCAATCAAACAGATTTTGACCTTCCACCAAAAGAAGAAAATCAGTTTTTGTGCAAGTTGGGCTTAATTTATTCAAAACCAAGTTACGACCAGGAAGCAGCATGAACTTCTGTTTAGCCAACCTTAACTATATGAAACCAATCAGGCTTACATTCATAGTCACTCTCCAGAGGCACAATACTACTTTTCTTATCAAACCGAGCATGCGACTACATAGTTTAGTGATAAAGGACTGATTGAAATGCACAGTTAAACACCCAGAACGCGATAAACTGAATGAAAGTGGGTTTGGCTTCCTCCACAGACCGAGGTTCTTGGCTCAGCCCGCGTTATCCCGGAAGGTTACAGATTACACTGACAGCGCAAACACAATTAATTTCATGCAGCTCGGGCATCGGCGCAAGAGGTGCTACTGTGATCCCTGAACGATGCGGTGCAGAAAGGTCAGTGCATCCTCATCCCATATCACGGCTGGACAGGGCGGCTGCGGTCACCCACCTCCCAATACCAAACAAACTCATTACGGTCAACTGTGTCTTACCTGCCGGGTGGTTGTACACAGGTCTCAGCTTGGCGGGCAGCATGTGCTCGATCCTGTCCAAAATCCTGTGATAGGACGCTCTGAGCGCAGCCATGATGAAGGTGTTGATAATGAATGCGAGAGATGAGCGGAAACTTAGTAGCAAGCTCGCAAAACTGTTAGCTCGGCGAGTAGCTAGAGACCTTTAAAAGCTGTTTGTGAGATTTAGATACGGCTCAGAGAGGATCCTGCTGTCGACCTTCTCCCGGTGGTACTGTGACCGCGGCTAATGGTGCTAACTGTCAGTAGCTTCTCCCACTCTGACACGACGAGGTGACTTTCTGTACGATGCAACCTACCGCGTGACGGCGGGGCTATAGGTTTGCGCTATTCTCATTGGGCACTGCGGTCATACCCATGATGTGATTGGTTTACACAGGCCTGTTAGGTTATTGGCACAGTTTGTGCCAACTGGGTGGAGCTAAAAGTAAGAACAAGTGGAAGAAACATTGGACCAGACGCCTGGTTAAAGAAAATAGTAATGATGAGATATTGTATTTTATGCTTGAGGGCCAGAGAATGTTTAACAGGAGGGAAAAACCTTACAGGATAGATATATGTGCAATATGTGCAATAAATTGTCCAATGGGTCTAATGTGCAGCCATGAACTACACATATAATATTGTAAAAGTGATGAGACATTTAATGCACAGAAGATATCGTTACTGTGCAAAGTCTTTCGCCTCCCCATATTTTTTATTTATTTTTTGCTGGCAACTCTGGTAAACAAGATCAGAGATTTCTTGAAATGTGTGCAGATGTGGTGAGAAATTAAGATGCACTCATCATGGACGTGAATGTTATGGTAATTTGGAGCTTTTAATGATTTCTCGGAGCTGTTCTTTTTCCTAAGTAATATGACTCAACAATATACATTGAAGTTTGAATTTTGTTTTAGAGTTTCTCTTATCCACACTAGTGATGGGAAATTCTGACTCTTTTTAGAGAACCGGCTCATTCAGCTCGACTCACTAAAAAGTGCCGGCTCTTCCAATAGCCAACAGGCACTTCAGGTTGTTTTGTTACTTTAATTAATTTATTATTAACAACAATATAAAATTATGCACAAAAGGAATTACTAATGCAAAAAAAAAAAGTGGTTTTATTTATATATGTTTATAGATAAATATATACGGTGGCCCCTAGAGACAAAGCACGTACACACTACAAAGCATGTTGCTAGTGTTAACTGAACTTCCTTACACAATTGAAAGCATATGTGTATTGTTTGTGTATTTATACACAAACACTCATATATGTTCAAATAATAATTGTAAAAAAATGTTTATTTACCAAATTCGGTCATTGGTACTTCCTGGCTTGTGTAGCCACTAGGTAACAAAATCTCAACACTGCCCCTTGCATCGAAAAAAAGTGCGAGAGAGAGGGTGAGAGAAAGAACTTGTTGGAAGCTTCACTAAAGATTTGGTTCTGCACGCTATAAGCAAAATAAAAGAGGCAAGGAAATTGCCTCCAGGGGCAGATAAAGCCATTATGAACAGGTTTACCCACAGGATTTGGGCTAAAATTTTGTCCCAAAACCTTAAAATGTCCTTAAAGAACACTGAAGAAGTCAGTGTGAAAGTTGCGTTTTCAAAAATACCTGGGTACATGTGGACATAGCCTAAGTGGATAACATTTTTAATTAGAATTATTTGTTGTAAAGGTTAAAACCAGACTAGTTTAAAATAATAGGCTCATGAACCACCTGGTTGAAAAAAAAATGTCACCACAGGAATGTTACAATAGGTATAGGCTGCTGGAGGACTCCCATGATGCACTGAGTATTTCCTCTCCAGTCAACTTTCTCATTCAACATGTGTTAATAGACCTCTCTGCTGAGTCATACTTGTTATTAATCTCTGGCTCTCTTCCACAGCATGTCCTTTATTCCGTCTTCCTTCTCTCACCCCAACCGGTCGCAGCAGATGGCCGCCCCTCCCTGAGCCTGGTTCTGCTGGAGGTTTCTTCCTGTTAAAAGGGAGTTTTTCCTTCCCACTGTCACCAAAGGGCTTGCTCATAGGGGGTCATATGATTGTTATGAATGTAGTGACAGCGTAAAGACAGCCTGTTCTTCTGATTTTCAGATGAATTTTGGGAGCCATTTTAACATTGGTTTCTATGGAAAAGTTGCAGCGAGGAGGGTGTGCATTGGTGAAATTTCTGAAAGAACCATAACATCTATTACAATAATAATAACATTGGATGAAAGAGGACAACGATGGCTACGTTTTGACGGTAAAATGATGGCTGTAGAGCAAACGCTGTGTTCATAGCAGCAGTTTAAAGAGAAGATTTTAAGATAAATTTTCCCCCTGCTCCCACTCTAGCAGTTGACCTGTCTCCTCCAACATTCCGTCCCACACACAACCATTATAAACTCTGAAACAGGTGAAAAAAAGGCATGAAACTTAAAGTAGAGCTGAAGAAAAAGTATAAACAATATTGAAAAGATAAATACCAGTTGAATAGTTCAATGTCTTGGCTTTGTTTTAAAGTTTGAATGGTGGTTCTAGGTCAACGTATGTGAAGGTAGATACAGTTGAAAGGGGAGTAACTTGAATGAGGATTTGAAGGGTTTCCCCACTGAAATACATCATAAATATTTGTTGAAGGAAGTTGAATAATTTAAAAAATATAAAAGTTAAAAATGAGAAAAATACAAGCAGTCATGTCCAAAAGAAGAGGAATCTAACGGTGGTTGAATGGTTTTTCTAAGTTGAACGGAGATAGATGCCAAAAAACATACGGAATATGAAAAGTAAAAGAACAATCACCACCCACGCTAATTAATAGTTTATGCCATTTAAATGTCATGCAGCTGTGTCAGAGATTAGCTTAAACCCCGCCCCCAAACCTTTGAAGGTTCAACTTCAAAGGAAAGTGGATGACGTCACAGTGGCTGCAGCCGAACGTGGGCGGGGCTTAAACCTATATAAAGGGGCCGTCCAGACTCCCAAGCATTTGGTTTACAAAGAGCACACATGCCTAGTCCAACTCCAACCAGCCAACAATTTATTTCCTCTTCTACATTTCAGAGTCAGAGAAATAGTAATACAAACTTAAACATGACAACTCCACACAGTAACACCTCAGTGGAAACATGGAAGTCCTTAAGTGACCACTTTTTTGGTACAATTGTACCACAGTGGCAATCTCTGCAGTTCAACCCAGAGTACTGCAACACTGAGCTGCCTTCCACTTTGCTGAAAGACATGTTGAAACTTTGTTCCATGTTAGAGGACGCAATGGACACAACCGTGGAGAAGGGAGATCCAGTGTCCACGCAGAATAATGAGCTCTCTCTTCACTCAGTGCAAACAGAGTCCCCTGAGCAAACAGAAGAAACAGGAGCAAAGGACAGCATCCTGAAAGAAATTTCTGTAGATGACCACGGTGATAAAGAAGAAACAGAAACTCCAGGACTGGAGGACTCTTCAGACTCAAAAAACCTCAAGCTGCATTTGACTGCAGAGGAGAGCAGTCTTGATGAAACATCCACAGATGACAGTGAAAACAGAGAAATTCTAACACTGCATCGTGTACCTGCACCACCTTGCGTATATCCAGATATTTTAATAGGTTTCAGCTGTGAGTCATCTGAGGAAGAAGCGTCTGTGTCATCCCAGATGTTTCCTCCTCAAACCCTCACCGCAGCCACAGTAGAACCGAAGAAGAGCTGTTTGAAGGAAAACTACTCAAAAGACTTGGACAACATAGAAGCTTCCCCCCTGGAAAAGCCTGTGAAGAATGCTATACATGTGTCAGTCGGTAATGGTGATTCAGATATTGGTTCTTATGATGTCACTCTGGCATCTGATTATCTGTCTGAAGAAAAGATTTGTGTTTATAAAGTTATTCAGTTGGTAGTTTCAGAGGCCACAAGCAAAGCCTCGTCTAAATACAAGGACTTCACACGGTGCTCGACTCTGGACTCCAACAGCGATCGTCTGCTTGAAAAAATCTGGCATCAGATTGACGAGAAAGATTTGGATCTATCTCCAAAAACGCTGACCAATATCAACAAGGACATTTTCACCAATCTTTGCAAAGCACATAACTGCAAGGAGAAGTATTTGATTTTATGTCTGAGGGAACAGCTTGACGATATTACTGTCCCAACATTTACAAAACACCTGTTGGCCTTACCAAAAAGAGTACTCACTATATATAAAAACCGAGAAGAGTACGTAAAAGTTGTTGAAAGCTTCACTAAAGATTTGGTTCTGCACGCTATAAGCAACGCAAATGAGGCAAGGAAATTGCCTCCAGGGGCAGATAAAGCCATCATGAACAGGTTTACCCACAGGATTTGGGCTAAAATTTTGTCCCAAAAGCTTAAAATGTCCTTAGAGAACACTGAAGAAGTCAGTGTGAAAGTGTACAATGAACTCCGGCAAAAGTGGAAAAATCCAAACACTGTCCTGGAGTTAATGTTTAATGGCCAAGACAATATTGACAACGTGATTGTCAAAAGTTTCAAAAGAAATGCCCCATTGAAGAGACCTAATTTCTTCTCTAGGGTTTTCTCACGAGCACGTTAAAGTTTACCTGACACCTGCATCTAAAAAGCTGCGTTTTCAAAAATACCTGGGTACATGTGGACGTAGCCTAGATGCATTACATTTTTATTATAATTCTTCATTGTTAATGTTAAAACCAGACTACTTTAAAATAATTGTCTCATGAACCACCTGGTTGATAATAATTTCACCACATTACATTATAGCATTTTTCTGTCCTTTATCCCGTCTTCCTTCTCTCACCCCAACCGGTCGCAGCAGATGGCCGCCCCTCCCTGAGCCTGGTTCTGCTGGAGGTTTCTTCCTGTTAAAAGGGAGTTTTTCCTTCCCACTGTCGCCAAAGTGCTTGCTCACAGGGGGTCATATGATTGTTGGGTTCTGTACTATTGTAGGGTCTACCTTACAATAGAAAGCGCCTTGAGGCAACTGTTGTTGTGATTAGGCGCTATATAAATAAAATTGAATTGAATTCAAATAAAAATGAATAATAAAAAAAAAGTTTTAAAAGTGTACTTAGTTTTATTTGCTGTCAATTTGCCTAGAATGGAATATCAGATTAGAACGGCCTCTAAAATATAATATTTAATTTATTAAATAAATCAAATGATTTACAGAAAATAAAATTCAAAAACACTTTCATTTTCACTGTATCTGTATGGCTATAGAGGAGCTGTTATTATTTTGCCTGTTTGTCAGTGCTGGTACGAACCCCGTTGGTGCTGTGTTGATCCTTTTGCAGAGGTTTGAAGTTTCTTTCGATAAATCTGAGTCAGTTTGGGTCGATGCTCAGTGTATTTTTCCACAACAATCTTGGTGACGAGGATGAGATTTTTTGAGTGATTTTTGTTCTCTACTTTCATTTTGATTCCAGGAAACCTGCAGGTAGACTCAATGAGTCTGAAAGAGCGCTTATGTCCGAGCAAAGTATGGAGAAGGCGAGTGCGTGGCAACTGAGATCAGACAGAGTCACCGCTGAAATCTCAATTATTAAAGAATCCAGAGTGGAGAGCGGCTGAGACCAACTTGAATTTCAGATTTTATTGAGGGTTTTTAAGGGGCAAGTATGATTAAGAACTGTAAAGTTACCCGGCGTTTGGTAAGGGTGTCAGCCATTCAGAGAAGTTCTGTAAACCGACAAGCACCTGATCAAACTACAAGGGTGCGCCTTGAGAGGTTCAAAAGTTTATTTTTTATTCTTTTCATTGTTGGTTGTGGACATCTTAACTGTATAAACAACACACTGATTATACAGTTAAGATGTCCTTTTGCAATAATTACAGTTGGACCAAAATCAGCTCACAAAATGCTATAAGAAAGAAATGTTTTGATAAAATTATAAAGTGTGGTAAGTGATAGTAAAGTAAGGTACGGTGGCCCTGAGAGGCCAAACGGACTGCAACTTCAGAAAACACTTGCAAAAAGAAAAATGCTGCAAAAAGAAAAATGCTGCAAAAAGAAAAACGCTGCAAAAGCACACACAACACAACAGAAATAGGAAAAAAGACAACGGAAATGTTTCTGGGGAGACAATAACCGGACCGACAAGTTGCACGAACCAAAACAAGCTAACAATTGCACTGGGACTGGGAGACACTTCAAAGAAGTGGAGCGGCCAAAGAGTAAACTTTCAAAAGTAAGTTCTGAATATTATGTCACTTATTTATGTGCAAATGTTTAATAATGAGGAACATTAAAACATTACTGTTGGCCACATACCGGTGTTGTGCCAAAAAGTGATCGTCTGCCAAAAACTGATTGCTGGTATTTAAACTGCTAGTAACTTGTTGGGCTATAATATGTGAAACATATGTCAAATGCATCCCTCATGGATGACATAAAGTCATATTGAGCCACAAACAACATTCGTGTAACAAGATAGAAGCCATAATCAGTTTTTGGCAGTGACTTTTATATAACCTTTATTTATGCAGTTAAAAAAAAAAAAATCTCATTAACATTACAAATGTCTTTTGTAAGAGTAAGTTGGCCAAGAGGACAGCAGAAATGGCAGCAAATATTACAATAGTTCTGTAAAAATATTTTAAGTGGGGATAAAGGACCGGATTGGTTATAATGTAAGTACAATAACACAGAGTTGTAAAGATACTTGAAAAAACAGATGATTTTTTAATTCTATATATAACCCCTTTGTAAACGCTGTTCACCGAAGTCTATTTACCAACATACGTAAAGATATTACACATAAAAAATACACGGAAACATTGGAAATCAGTTTTTAGCAGGCAATCACTTTTTGGCACAACACCGGCAAAGTTATGTGACATTAGCCATGTTTGTACTTTCAGCATTTACTTTGTTTTAAATCCTTTATTTATACGCCGTTAGATAGTCGACCTTAATCTTACAGAGAATCTGATGATTTTGTGGATAATTAAAGTCAGTCATATATCCACAAACACAACAGGCTGAAAGTCAGTGATGCTGCTCGGTTTGCAGTCCTGAATATCACGGCACAAGCAGGATCCACTGCACTGTTAATGTTAGCTATGTTACATTGCTGCCTCTGTTCGGTGGTGTCGAGCCAAACGGACTTTAACGTGTGTTTGAACGAGCTGACGGTTCACTCGTTAAGCTGAAAGAAAGATGCTTTAATCACAGGAGTCACACATGTGTCCACTGTACCATCTGGGAACTCTTCTTGTTTAACACTCGTAATAACACAAACACTAAATCCTCCTGTTTGTAGCAGTGTGTACACCTGAGACTGTCACTTGTCTGTCTGTCCTGCACTCTCTCTCTGTTTCTTTCTCTCTGATTGTGGAATAAAAGTATGAACATGTGTTTATAAGTTACACTTGTGTTTGAATCCTGCAGCTTATCACACATTTGATTTCCATGTGTGACAACTGCAAGTGTCCAGAGTGAGGACAGACTGAGGGACCCACTGCTGCACATCATCTGTGAGGCTTTGCACCCCTGATGATCCACCAGGAGAAACTCAGCAGTGTGTGAGTAAGAGGAGGAGGAAGAGCCAGCAGCAGCTGACAGATGGAGAGAATAGACAGACTGTTCCCTGTTTGTGAAGGACTGCTAGGAAAGTTTAACATAACTAATTGTCTGTCCTGAATCAGTCTTATTAGGTAATGTTCAAATAATTTTATCATTCCAGTGTTTTCAGTGTGGGAGAAAGTACTCAGGGCATTCAGGTTACACACTATGAAAGGCAGCAACAAGTTTAATGTTCAGAAACCTAAAGTCTGTATCAGCAGCAGAATGGAGCTAAAAATAAATGTTTGTTTCAGTTCTATGAAGCTTTGAGTATTTTGGATTAGTAGCACTGCTGTGTTTGTTGCATCATATTGCTGTAATTGTTTATATGCTTTATATATTCTGAGGTAAGTTGATCTATAGTGTTACATCATATTCTATAAGGATGTTATGTGTTTGTATACTTTCTGCCCAGTTTGACCCATTTAACAGAAGTCAGCCTGTTTAAGGCTCTGATATCTATTCTGTATGACTTAAAGCAGTTATGACATGGTCTGATTTTCTCACCCAATAAAGGAATATTTCATATATCAGTCTACTCTTCATTTTATCAGACACAGTTATCACAGCTCGTACATTTTCTTTTTACACATATATGTAAGCATTGAGCCAAATGTAATAATGCCAACAAATTAAACGAACAATATTTGTCTCTTATATATAATACATCTATATATACACTGTCACAGATACTTGTCTTTAAGTGAAGATTTAAGGTGAAAGGAAATATAAATAACTGCAACTTGAATCTTTACTGAAGCTCAGTGTTTGGCACAGAGTTCATGTTCACTGCTGTAATAACTAATAATGATTAATATAATATTGGCCATATTATATTTACATTACCAAAGTGAGATGACTTTAGTCTCATGAACAACATTAGCTAATTGTTATTTACTAACTAATCTTAAATGACTGTTCAGTACAGAAATGAAGCCCAAAAATCATGTTTTACTGTCCTGTGGTCTCAGCCTCAGATACTTATCAAATCACACAAAGCTCATGTAGAAACAAATGTACAAAATATGTTCTCCTTCATTTCTGTCAAACAAAGCTGTATGAAACGTTTCCAGCTGTTAGTATCATGGTTGCTAGGCAACCTGGGAAGCGTGACAGAGGCTAGACCGTCCCATCTCACAAGCCTACAAGCCTCACACTTCCGGCCTCAGCGGTCTTTGAGTGCGGCCCTTGAGGACCGTTAAGGCTGCGTACTTTAAGGCTGCAGACCCTGAATTGGGAAACAGTCCCTGAATTGGGATACAGCCATACATACATGTTTTGGTTCGTGCAACTGGACCGTTCGGTTATTGTCTCCCCAGAAACATTTCCGTTGTCTTTTTTCATATTTCCGTTGTGTTGTGTGTGCTTTTGCAGCGTTTTTTTCTTTTTGCAGCATTTTTCTTTTTGCAGCGTTTTTTTTCGTTTTGCAGCGTTTTTCTTTTTGCAAGTGTTTTTCTTTTTGCAGCATTTTTCTTTTTGCAAGTGTTTTCTGAAGTTGCAGTCCGTTTGGCCTCTCCGGGCCACTGTAATACATCCCTTTATACATACATATACAAAATGTCACTTATGTCAATACTGTTTTTAAAAATCGTTAAGACATTTATTCAATTCATAGCCACCGGTAATAACTGAATAAGAGACAAGCCTGTAGCTAACTTGGCCACTGACAGAAATACTAATAAAAACTGGATGCACCCGCACCGTCAGCTTTCAAGGCGCTAAAATCGAGCGCACCTCCCCTCTGTGGCCAACCACGCAGTTTCTCGCGTTATTTGGACACAGCTGACCGCTTGAAGAAATAAACCAGGCTAGGCTAACAGGACAGATAGTTAGCAGCAGCACGGAGAACAGGAACACAGTCGGGCTTCAGCTCAGTGGGGAGGGGGGGGAACAGCGGAGACCGGACAGGAGCGACTCTTTCCCTTCCAGCAATGCGGACACTGAGTGTCTCCTCCAGCTAACGTCAACGGCGTCCCAACGGGCAGGGACTGCTCCGAGGCGACGGGAGATAAAAGGCGACATCAAAAAAGGGGAAGGGTTAGCTCTGTTTCAATGTTATTGTCAATTCAGAACCACATATGGTCACAATGTCCTGCACTGGCAACCTCGTTTGGGATGTAAACAAACGCCTAATTGGATACAGCGAGCCTAACGCCATCAGGACCAACTATTTAGGTAAGAACAAAGCAATGCCTCTTTACTGCTAACGCTGACATGTATGAAGAAACGTGTAGGAGCAGTGTGCATCTGCAGACTGTGTGTGTGCTGCAGAATCACAAGAAGTGACAGGAAGACTGTGTCCCAGTCCAAGACACTACCTGCTTAATAACAGACAGCTGCCGCTATCCGCGCTCCCCCGTCCCCCCAACCTACACAGTGTAAACACAGCCTGCACCTTTTATTTATAGTGAAGGAGCTAAAACAGTACAAAGACGAGGTTCAGACTTGTGCTTAATTTGTAGCAGTGCGGGCCTGTTCATCACATCATACAGACATAATGTTACTTTTTCAAAGGAAATGCAGTGTAGATCTCATTTCAGTGCAATCGCAGGATTGTGCAATCATCTGTAGAAGGCACCCCCATATATAGTAGTCTGAAGTATATCCCTGTAATGGCACAAATAATGCAATAAAAGCAGGGTTCAATCATGTAATGCATTTATGAGAGGCTGGTGCATTAAAAATAAAAGCGCTCTGAGTTTGGCAGGAGTCTGTTTACAGTAGAAAGTGCTGACAGCATCAGGCTTTCTTTTCAAGACACTCACAGAAACCGATGTGTCATTACTGCTGCGTGAAAAGGCCACAAGGTGCTGAAAGTAGCACAACCAGCAGGGCCGGGAAGGATTAGAAGAGGAAATTAAAATGGTTTAGTTTGCAATTGTTTGACTATCAAAATAAATGAGCTAAGATGACATAATGATGATAATAATAATGATATTTTTATTCATCGTTACAGCCAAGAAATTCCCATGTTACAGCAGTCAAAACATTTAACACGCCACATAACCAGAGTTTACATTTGACAAAGGAAAATGGCTCAGAAAGGTTAAATTGTACAAAAGAAAGGAACACAAGGAAAATAAGTCCAGCTAGTAAAGATGCTATAATAATAATAATATTACATCTAGGTAACAATTCAAATTGCCTATATTTACAACTTTCGAGCACTGATGCTTTTTACATTACGTGAGCATTTATCAGTAATACTACGTCCTTTGTGCGTTGTAGCATCATATCCAAACTGGAAGCAAGCTTAAAGGACCAAAAATGGTACAAAATGTATTAAATGAAAAATTACTTTATTAATATTTAAATAAAAATGACAGGTTTTATACAATAAAAGTAGCCAATAAATAAATAAATATGTGTGTGTATATATATATATATATATATATATATATATATATATATATGGTAAATATCTGGAAATGGTGAAGGCGAAAATATCTCACACTGAATGAAATGCAGCAACTTATTAAGGTTTTAATGCAATTGTAAGTAAAAGTAATAGGACTGCATAATTTCAGTCAATAAAATGTGTCGCAGCGCTGCACTGCGTTGATTATTTCTTACATCCTTGGTTCCTGCAGGCAGAAACAGCATTCCGGTTCTGCTCATCACTGATCTGCTAGGAAATGTAATCATTGAATTTTAAGGCTTTCCTCTTTGCTGCTGCATTAAATGCATTTAAACTTGGGGGGGAAGATATTTTTCTATCATATATTTCAGTCTGTTTATTTTTTTTAAAGTCCTATGGAAAAGACTTTAAAAAAATATAAATTTTAAAGTCCTGGTTGCTGAAAGTTGCTATATTGATAAATTATTCAGTCATAATTTGAATGTGTAAAGGTAGGTCTCTTTTTTTCTTTTTTCTTTTTTCTTTTTTTTAAAGTGCAGATATAGTTATTTTCGAGTGTTGGTTGTGAGAGCACAGTGCAGGAGAACAGAGGATGTTGCCCGTGGTGCACTCGGAGAGATAAAACTGTCAGAAAGTCTGTACCTCACGGCTTTATAAGCCCATAGAGGTGGGGCAGGTGCCTCAGAGGTTTAGTCAGTCCTGTATTTAGCATGTCTGAGAGATAGTCAGAGCTGTTGTCGTGTAGAGGATACATGCTGTGATGTGTGGGTCACAGCTCCTGGAGGATAAATTTAGCTTAGAAGAAGCGTTAGAGGGGAACAAGTTGGGGGTTTATATTCAGCTGAAACTGAGAAACGTCCCATGAGGTTTAAAGTCTTCTATATTGTAGGGTTTTCCTAGAACTGTGATAGGAAACGCCTAAGAGATGATTCATATAACTAGGAATTACTATTTTTACTCATCTTAAGTTACATCATGCTAAGTCATTTTATTTATAAGAAAATTTAAGATCAACAATTGTTGACAAAAGCTGTATAGGTAGAAGAACAAAATCGTTTAAAAAAAGAAATTACAAATAAATGATAAAGAAAACAAATAACAGGCAGACTTAGTGCATTTTAAAAGCCAACCACTCTTTTTCGAGTCTGAGTCTGCTTCATGACTTCTCTGAGTCTGGTTCATGAGGGCAGCAGCCATCCCTCTCCCTAGCCACCTGAGGGGGGGATACTGAGGCATTCAAAAAGTGAGGTTGTTCAGGCAGAGATATAATCTCTCCAGTGTGTACTTGGTCTTCCCTGGGTCCTCCTCCCAGTTGGAGGCAGAAACACCTCAACTAAGAGGTGCCAGGAGGCATCCCAGTCAGATGCCTACACTATCTCAACTGCCTCCTTTTAATGTGGAGGAGTAGCAGCTCCATTGTGAGTCTCTCCTTAATGACGAGTGCCTCATTCAGCTCTGAGGGAGGGTCCAGCCACCCTGCAAAGTAAGCTCATTTCCTCCAATTGCATCAGCAATCTCATTCTTTTGGTCGCTAGCCTCAGCTCATGGCTAAAGGTGAGGTTTGGGATGTTGATCGACCGATAAATCGGCAGCGTTGCTTTCACGCTCGGCTCTCTTTACACAGAGAGGCAGATTGGTACGATTCTGGTCCAGTCCATCTGCCAGTCTCCTGCTCCCTCCTTCCCTCACTCGTAAACAAACCCCAAATACTTGGACTCGTCCACTTGGTCCAACAAGTGGGCAATCCAGCTTTTTCTAACTGACAACCAAGGCCTCAGGTTTGGAGGTGCTCTTATAAAACCTTTATAAAACTTCAGTGGAAGCTGGCGGACCAGGCTCGATGAAGCCACTTAGACCAATTTTTCTGAAAAAAAGCAGAGACAAGTTTGATTGCACTGTTTTTTGTGTGTGAACATTTTTAAACAGAATGTAAAAAGTCTTGCATTTGATTCTGTGAACTGATAGCGAATCTGAGTATTGTTGCAGATTTAGGCATGACTGTACTTAGTACATTACTCATCATTAATCAATTTATAGGTGACGTGACTGTGCTTGCGATTGGTGATATCAGAGAAGCTTTTGAAGTGAATCACTCCCAGACTATTTCTGCAACATTCATAACACCTGTTGAAGCAAGTTAAGGCTCTTGTTAGTATATAAGCCACCAGACTTTTGCAACAGCTCACTGAGTCATTTCATTATTACTAAAGTAGTTAAAAAATATAAAGGAAAACATAAGGAAAGCAGCTACTTTATTTTAAAATTAAATATTTCTGTTTTTCTTCCCTTAAAGGCTGTTTTCACACTGGAATAATGTTTTTATTTAATACAATAAATGCTTAATTGTGACAGCAAATTCTTCTGGATTAAAATAGTTCACCTTTATAAAAGAAAAATATTAGCACAAAGAAGTTTATTGACTACTGTTACATGGGGTTTTAGTTTTTGAGGTGACTAGTAGTTGGTCCAACCACACTGACTGACAAAGAAGAGTCCATAAAGTATGATCAGTTCTTATGGGAGCCTGTGCACTCACCCCATCAGGGATGTGAAGACATTGCTGCTCAGCGTCTTGTAGCAGATGCTGCCGTTTCTGCTCATCATTTGTGCAGTACTGCTATAATAATGATCAGTGGCCTGATTGCTGCTGCTGGATGAGGACATTAGCTTTGGCACAGTTTGCTTTTCCCTGTCAGGCTTCACCCTTTAAGTGACAGTTTGCAATGATGAAGGAATGTCTTGCTTTCTCTGGTAGTCCTTTGCTGACATTGACAGTGAAACACACCGCCCTGGCTCACATTGGATGTTAAGGAATTCACGATGTGTGTGTGATCTTAAAACAACCGCGTCAGCGTTGTTAATATCAAACATGTTATTCAGGTTTATCCGAAGCGTCTCTTCCTTTTTTATCTGAGGCACAGGTTGGTTATTTCTTCCTTTCAGGATTGTCCTGATTGTGCTGGTTTCCTTCCAGGCCTCCCAGTAACATTTTCTTTTAGTCTGGACTCTCACCTTCTCCTAGATGTGATTACCGAGTTTGATTCAAACATGCAGATGCTTTTAACGGACTCCTTGCAGGTAGACTTCCTGTAGGCCCTACTACATGGTGAGCCATGTTGGTGTTTGTCAAAAAAAAAATGAGAGTGACGAAGTTGTGAAACTCATAGAGGGGAAGTTGGGAACAGCAGATAAACTAACGGAAATTGGGCTCATAATAAATGAACGGCTTTTTGCCTTGTCACGGGTATTTTCCCATTTTCACTCAAATCCTTGGATGTATTGTTGTTGATTGTCTTTGAGTTGATCTTACCACCGTTATTGTGGATTTCCTCTGTGATTGTCTTGAAGTTTATTAGTGGAAACCCGGTTCCACCATTAGAGGTTGAGCCAATTTTTAAACGTTTCAACGGCACCCTTGAACGTCTTTCCTTCTTCCGTGTGTGTGACTTTTAATAGAAGTAGTTTGACATGTGTGGCTCATTCAGGGTGTGCGCTTATCGGCCTGAACCTGTTGATGGAGATGCTTGTGATGCATACCAGCTTTCTGTGCACAGTGTGATAAATGTTATTGGATCCAGGAGACTGCCAAATATAACCACCTTATCTGGATTTCTTATCTTTTTGTTGACGACATGCCTTAGATAGTGAGAAATCCAGCTGTGCTTGCACGCAGATGATCAGAAAAACAGAATTTTATAACTTATCCATCAGGACGACCATATTGCTGTTCATCATGCGGTGATTGTAACTGAATGAAAAAACTGCAAAACTGATGACTTTAGAAAGTGAGACCCTGACCCTGAAGCTGTTTGTTAGAATAGCACATGCTTTGAAGAACACACATCCTGTTGCTACTTATCCAGAGGCCTGAATCTTCCTGTGATTTGCTAATCAGGTAATTACTTCAGTTTCCTTCCCCTTTGTGTGTTTGACTCTTTGATCTCTTTTTGTTTTACTGTGTCCTCTTTACCTCCCCTCCTGTAAAACCTTTCAAATGCCTCCGGGTCACTTACGTCTCTGTTCTTTGTGTTGGACTACCAATAAATATCATGTCAAGGTTTAAATTGCTTACTCCAAAACTGTGTTTTAATATCTGCTATTTGAATTGATTTCTCGTCCAGTTAAATGTCATTTTGTTGCTAAATTAATCAAACACCTGGGAAATCTTAGGTGTGTGTGTGTGTGTGTGTTTGCCTGCCCTGAGGTCACAATAGAAAGATGTTCACAAAAATAAGATAAAATATTAAGGGTTGACATTGTGAACTATGGAACCACTGTTCCTGCATTTCGAGTCTTATTGCAGAGCGGTTTTGTTTGTACTCGCCTCGTTTCTTCCTGTTGGTGCAAACAAGGCTTCCACTGCATGAATAATGGAACACAAGCTACAGAGCCACTGTTTAACGTGACATTTTATTCCTGTTGCACTTAAGTGAAGACTGGTAGATAAATGCGATTCAAATGAAAGTTTAAAGCCTGACAGCCTTCTCAAATCTACATGTTTCTGTTTTCACAGGTAGAAGAGAATTTGTCCAGAGGCTTAAACTCGAAGCAACACTGAACGTACACGATGGCTGCGTAAGTGCCCCACATTTTTATCCGTCTCTTCGTGTTTATTGGTTGAAGTCCTCTCCCTGCCAAACACGCCACGTCACTTTTTCTCAGCTTGCTGGTGGAGCCTTGAACAGATCAGATCAGGTCAGGTGGTTAATTCCTCTGAGAAACCTGAAGCTGACATAACAGTCACACGTCCTGTCACACTACAGGGCAGGACATCAGCCTGTCCAAGACACCACAACAAGCATTGCATGCATGCAGGTCTCAGGAGAGCTGCATTAAAGTGCAGCTCTTAGCCACAATGATTGAGATATTATTATTGCATTTTCTGAATATGTTAGTTTGCGTTTAGTTAAGTAGCTAAGAGCTTCTGTATTAACACGGTGTATGTTTTGTTTTTGTCTTGGACTCTACAAGACTTGTATGATTCATTTCAAAATAATCTTTATTTAGCTATACTTGGCCTTCAGCCATGTTCTGAAATGAGCCGTTTTAGCTCCTTTACTGATTGACTGTTTCTTATAAACAGATGACTTGAACAAGCAGGGGCTGTTGTGCTCATTGTCAGTCTATGAGGGATATCAGACATCCTGACATTAAAGCATCCAAGAGTGGAAAAAACAGTCTGAAACGCAGCATTCAGAGCAGCCTGAAACCCCAGCTGTAAGCTCATAGGGATTACTTGTATATACGCTGACCTCACTATTTAAGGCTTTGGCCATGGCCAATATGAACATCCACCTTTTTAACAATGTATATGTGACAGAAAACAATAAGTGTAACAGGTCCACTTTAAGTTATTAATCAGATAAAGACTTTCTATTTGCACCACCTAAAATGTGTCAATTTAGCAGATTTTAGCATCAGAAGAATAATATTAGTGAATATGAATTATTGTGAATACTTTGATTACTTTTTATTATAGAAATTTTAAGCTTGGAGTTACAGAAGTTTTTCAGTGGACACCGTGAGATACCTGACCTGTTCTGACTCTGCACTGTACCACATTACACGAGATGCTAACCCTAGCCTGTGTTTAAAAATGCCATCACAATAAATAAATAACACCATTTCCTGCCTCATCTGTCACCATCTGTTAATCTTTCATTAGGTGAGGAGGGGCCTCACCTACACTCCACCTCAAATCTAACTATAGATGATGTGCAGCGTCTCAGAAACCGAGTCAAACATGTTAAAAACCTGATTCAGACGTGAGGTCTGCATGTAGGAATACACGCAGTGTAATGTCTCAGCAGAGGCAGTCTGACACGATGAGGCGCTGACGGAGGCTGCAGGTGTTAATGAAATATTGATCCACAGAGTGACAGCAAACACTGACCTGATGCATCACTCTTCTTTTGCTGTTCCTTAGATCCACAGCTAACTCATTCTCTAGCCTTATGTTGGTGGTTATTTCAGTTGATCGAACTGTTAATGAACCTAATTTGAATTGGACGATGGCATCCATATTTTCTTACTGATTTGAAGCAAAGGCATTCAGGGATTTTCTTTGTTGCTGATGCTTAACAAGCACAGAAAAGACAATAATATAAATGTAATTGTGTGCAGGGACATGCCATTTCTTGTTATTCGCTTCTCTGATAGTAATTCACATTCGTCATGCAGAATCCTCTCTCACGTGTCCACATTTTGGGGCTGGACTGAGTTACTTATTTATTTTTTAACTATTTGTTTTACATCAATCTCGTATTACATAAAATGAAGAAATTCAACAAGTCGTCATGTTTATGAAGCTGTAATGAATGGATGTCGGAATTTAACTTGCGTTTGTCAGTGTAAACACCATGTAAGCGCTCTCTCTGATCTCTCCTCAGGTCAACACTATATCGTGGAACGACACGGGCGAATACATCCTGTCAGGGTCGGACGATACCTTCCTGGTCATCACCAACCCTTACAACAAAAAGGTTGGATGAATGGATGAACACCAAACTGATCATTTTTAACTGTTATTCTTTGCATAAATGGTCAATTAGCCATAAAACAGGACAAAAAGCTTAAATTGGCAGAGCACAGTTGAGATACTAAACTAAAGGAATTATTTAATGGATGGATGTTCCACAACTGTTTTTGTGAGGGATGTCCACCCACTGAAGGTTTGTTTCGCTGGGACAAAAATATCCCACATTATTCTGAACCTTTTTTATCTGCCCACATTTTTCTGAAACAGAAATGTGGTGAATTGGAGGGTGGTGCTAGTCTTTAAAACTGGGATGCTGAGCAGGAATTTGTATGGTTTTTTTTTTGTTTTTTAATGTGACTGTTATCTAATATAGAGGTAGGAGATCTCCTGGTCTGTGTAGTTGTCTAGTTAGGTTAATCTAAATCAGGGGTGGACAATTCCAGGCCCGGAGGGCCGGTGTCCCTGCAGGTTTTAGATGTGTCCTTGAACCAACACAGCTTATTTAAATGGCTAAATTAGCTCCTCAACATGTCTTGAAGTTCTCCAGAGGCCTGGTAATGAACTAATCATGTGATTCAGGTGTGTTGACCCCAAGGTGAGATCTAAAACCTGCAGGACACCGGCCCTCGGGGCCTGGAATTGCCCACCCCTGATCTAAATTAAGCCGAGTCTCCAGTTTGAGTCTGTATTCATCATAAAACTCTAACTCTTAAACATTAAAATTACATAAGTGTCTAACAATCTATGAGAGTCTTGAGAGTGTTTTCATCTTTGTTATTACAACAGTGGTAAGAGAAGTTTCTGTGGTTCCCTTAGTTTCTCTTTCTTTGACATACTTTGACTTTCAAATGATGTCATATGAGGGAAAAGGAAAAAAAACAAAACAAAATGTCAAACGCCAAACCTAGCAGCAGAGTCGCATTTTGTGGCTAACCGCTAAATAATCCCAGTATGCCTTCTTGTCTTTGTGTAGTTCATGCTGGGCCTCTTTGCTGTGCAATAAAATAAAAAGCTACAAACAGCTGCCAATTGCATATAAAAAATGGCTGTAATTGCTAAATGCAATAATTTTGTTAAACACCTTGAATTCAGTCACATCTTTATTTATTTGAACTTCCGCTGTGGCAGTGTGCAGAAACAAAACAGCAAAAATGGTATCTGTCCAAATACTTAGGGATCTGACTTCAGCTTGGGTTTAGACAAAGATTGGAAACAGTCAGTAAAAGCATGGCATTGCTCCCAGAGACCACTTACCAGCAACTCTAAATACTACAAATGAACACATTAGTGTCTAAAATTATGTAAATGTGTGCAAAAATCCCCCAGGATGTCAACATTTTATACTCTTTCATCTGCTGATTTGCTGCCTCTGGTCGAGCATCCACTCTGATGCAGCTGTCATCATACATTTCTTCTTCTCTGCTTCAGGTCAAGAAGTCAATACGTTCAGGTCATCGGGCAAACATCTTCAGTGCGAAGTTCATGCCCCACACCAACGATCAGGAAATTATCTCCTGCTCTGGAGACGGCATCATCTACTACACCCACACTGAGAAGAGTCCCGAGTACAACAGACAGTGTCAGTTCACCTGCCATTATGGAACCGCTTATGAGGTGCTGATTCACAGAAGCTGATGAAAAGGGTTTCTCTCTTACTCGTTACCCTCCTGTCTTCTAAGCTTCGCTTTGTTTCTTCAGATTATGACGGTACCGAACGACCCCTACACGTTCCTGTCCTGCGGGGAGGACGGCACGGTGCGATGGTTCGACCTTCGCATGAAAACTAACTGCACTAAAGAAGACTGCAAAGATGTACGGGTGACATCTGTGATGTTTGTCTTTTTTCTGTCTGTGATTCATCACCAGTCAGGGTCAGGATCAATGTGTTTGTAGCTTTGGGGAGGGATCGATTGAAGAACCATCTTTTTGTTGTGAAACCCTGGCAGGTGCCCTTAAAACCAGATTAAAACAGAGAGGTGATCGAGCTTTTGCAGCAACACTATCAGATCTATGGATTAATCTCCCTCTCTGTGTCTGCACAGCTTAGTTGATACAGTCTTTATTAAAAATGAATTTATTCTCTTTGGGTTTTGGCTCCAGTGTGACATTTTTTTTTTAAATGTTTATTTTTTTCTGCTTTTTAGTGTAGCTTTTCCTGGGGCTATATAAGTTTATATTGTACTGTTGTTTTCATTGAGCTATATAAATAATCTTTATATAGCCCATTTAAGGAACCTGACCTTGAGTTTTTCACAGTGTTTAGTGTATAAGAGTTTGTGGATATCTTTTTTTTTTTTTCTCTTTCAAAAATGGCTCACTGGACTTTGTATTCATGCAGGACTGATAATGGACCCCCCCCCCCTCCCTTTCTTACTTCACTGCTTTCTTCACAAACAGCTTTTGGTCTCTCCTCTAGGAAGTGGTTTCTTTGGCTTTAAACCAGCGTGCTTCAGTTGATAGATGAGTGTGTGTGTGTGAGAGAGAAACCGTGTCCTCCTAGATTATGTTGCATCTTCTTGTATTTCGTGCTCCAGATGAGAACCTGTTACCCTAAAACTGTCAGAAGAGTTTTACCAGCTGCTGTCACCGGCCCCTCTGCCTCCCCATCATCAGCCTGCAGTAGTCAGACCTGGTA
Organism: Rhamphochromis longiceps; assembly: GCF_057381845.1. NCBI lineage: Eukaryota > Metazoa > Chordata > Actinopteri > Cichliformes > Cichlidae > Rhamphochromis > Rhamphochromis longiceps. The sequence goes on from NC_140572.1 coordinate 19,196,359, forward strand.
GTGCAGTTGCTCCACTTTATTAGGTGCAACTACTTCAGAGTGATACAGCAGTTTGGGATTTGACATCAAATATCTTTAGTCTGACCAGTGATGTTAATGTGGTTTCATAAAGTCTCATAAAGCAACAGAAACACCTCTTGAGCTTCTAAAACTGTACCTCTCAAAATGATTACAGTTGAATCAACACAGGATTTATTGCAGGCATCAGTTTTACATTAGTTTACATCATTTTTAAAAAAAATTTATTCTCAATCAGTGATATCTGCCATTACTGAGCAGAAGTGACTTCCAGACCTCATTGCGCTCTTTCATTTCAGGACATCCTGATAAACTGCAGAAGAGCAGCGACCTCCATATCAATTTCTCCGCTGGTGCCGTACTACCTGGCCGTGGGCTGCTCCGACAGCTCAGTACGAATCTACGACAGACGCATGCTGGGCACAAGAGCGACGGGTAAGCAGCCCTGCACAGTGGACTTAGCCACTCTACACGTCACAAATTCGTTATCCTCGTGTTAATGTGTAGGTAACGCAGCCTGTTGTGGTGGAGAAACTAAACTTGCAATGTCCGTTTTTGCTTTGAATGTTCAACCAGTTTCTCGTTTACATGAAGGCAGCGGGGGGAGGATCTCCCTTTGAGTTTTTGGTCCCAGCCTGCTGTGCCTCGTCTCTTGTTGGACATTTCTATTTTTAGATACTTTCACGAGTATTTTTACTTCTTCCTGTGTGTTTTAAATCCTTCTGACAACTGCTTATAAAAGGTATTTATGGAGCGTTGTTCCTACACAGAATGCAAGTCAGTTTTTTTATTCAGAGACTTTTAAACAGACTGTTTAAATAGTAGGGTGTGAGGCATGCCAACAAGTTGTTTTTTTATTAAACTTTATTCATAGTTTTTCTAAACAAAGCTAAACAAAACACTTAAATTCTCCCTATCGCTTATCCCACTGAGATTACAAATATAATGGAGAAAGAAAAAGAATAACACTGATTTAATAAATCGATGTGGATATTAATGGGATAAACACAGTACATGTGTATGACGAAAAAAGTATGGACATTTCTCCTTAACTCAACAATAAGTTTGAGTATACCACAATTACATACACTAACAAGACCAGCAGTGGCTTCGTTATCATAGTGACCAGGTCGATAGATCCAGTTATTAAAAGATGGAGATTTGTCTGATTACCCGGTAATTATTGAATAAGTCTTCGGGCCATTTCTCGGCAGTGTTGCTACACTTCCACCAGGAGTTCAGTGTTTAGATAATGAGGGTGGATTATTACTCTGGATCCTACTGTACATTTTAGATGTGTTGCTCTTTGTGCCGGGGTCTAAATCTAGTATATCGCTAATAATATTATTGGCCAGCAAATATGGGAGAGTAAAATGTTTTAATAAGAAAAATTCATATTTATGAGCATCTGTAAAACTGTCATTTGGACTGTTATAACTTTTGTGTAATGCCTGAAATAACGAGTGTTCCTTAGAACACAAATACATCCTTAAGAAAGTGAATAAATAAATACAGACCATTTTTGTGGCAAGTTTGAAAACAACGTCAGTTTGAGACAACGAGAAAAGACAACTGTTCACCACAGGAGAAACGAAGCATAGCTGATTGATGCAAACAGGTTTTCCAAACTGGAACCAGGTTTTTAAGGTGCGTTCTACAACAAGGTTAAGGATATGAAGTTGTTTTCCTTTGGCCTTTGTTGATCTCATTTAAAAAAACAAACAGTTACTGGATTGATATCCAATCCCCTGCTAGCGCAGACAGGACTTTGATTTTTTTCACCTCAGGCAGAAGTCCAGTCTATAGACTTGGGTACTTCTAGACACGGGGATGGCATGGTAAACCTTTCATCTTGATTATATTCACTCCTCCAGTGACTAATGGGCAGTAAAGCTCAGCACGCCAGCTCTTGTTTTGTAACAGAGTTTTAAAATGATGTTTTTAGAATTCCTTTTAAAACACGTGAGTTTGATTCTCAAGTAGGTAAGTTGTGTGGCTTGAACGAAAGGGAAAGGATTAAAATCTGACCCAAATTCCAACTGACTGACAGGATGTGTATCTAATCACATCAGTAACCCTTTCCTCGGCTCTAAAGGCAGTGGCTATGGATTCTATAGAGGAATAGTGAAAGACAGCAACGCTGCCAAGTATCGCAAAAACAAACAGCCTGAAACCTCAGAGTTGGTGTGCAGTAAAGCCAGTGGTGAAGACTAGATTGTTCTGACCCAGGTCAAAAATGTTGAACTAAACCAAACTGTTTTTCAGCACAGTAAATAGACATTTCCATTCAACACATTCAATTGCTTTTGACATATCATTTATATCAAACCCACCGAATCGTCTGGACCAAATCCACAAATATAATTAAGAATCTTGTTCACCGACTCATTGGCTAAGTTGCACACACTCTCTCATTTTTTTTAGGTAATTACATGGGCCGGGGAACCACGGGCATGTGTGTTCGGTTTGTTCCCGCTCACCTGGCCAACAAGTCGTGCAGAGTGACCTCTCTCTGCTACAGCGAGGACGGTCAGGAGGTGCTGGTCAGCTACTCCTCTGATTACATTTACCTGTTCAATCCCAAAGATGACCAGGCTCGAGAGCTCAAGGGCCCGTCGGAGGAGAGGAGAGAGGAGGTGAGATCCCAATGGGAACTTTTCTTCTGTCATTCTTTTCTCCCAAACTGTGTCTTTTAAAGGTTTATATCGGTTCAGACACTGTGCTGTCATTTAGACAGTTTTCCATTATTCCAAGTGTGTAATAATTGATCTACAAAATAAAAATCTGCCTTATCTGTCAGTCTAAGGCAAAATCCAAAAATATTTACCACTTTTTAAAAAATGGGTAAAATACCCAAAACAATCAAGAGTCTCTGTCTTTTCTTGTTGATCAGCTGACTGACTACTGGAGTGTAGATCTCAAGTTACATGTACAGAGAAGGTTAATGGAGGCCTCACATGTTATGTCTCCTGTTAAGAGTGCTAACGGCCTTTTGACTCTATAGAAAATAAACATAATCACGTCTGGCTGAGCGGAGGTGTCCATGCGGCTGATTTTTGGGGGCGAATAGGACCGATTGTTGTAAACAGAACTGACCTTGTTGTTGCTCCTCTGGGCCCTGCAGACATCAGTGCTAAATCTGTGGTGGCTGATGCAGTGCAGGGAGGTGAGCAAATGACCCTGAGAAAAACAAACCCAATACAAAGAAGGAAGAAACGCACTGAGGATGGAAACAGCGTCATGAATTACTGCCTGATCTGTTTGGCTCTTAGTTATATTTCCTTTGTTAGTTTTGAGATTCAAACAACTGAACAATCAAGGAAACTGCGTGTTTACGCTCGGTGGTGGTCTTCACGTGTGTCCGAATGTGCTGGGTCACGGTGCCATGGCGAGTTCAGCTGTGTCTAGATGCAACCACCACACGCATTCCTTTCCAAATACAGCGAGCGACGCAGGCAGCGTTCCTCAAACCACCAAAATAGTTCAGGCTGATTTTGGGGCAGGCGAGGAGCAGTGTTCCTTACCCCCTCTGTTTTCCTCTACCTGCGACCTTGTTTGTTTAATCCTTTTATCTGATTTATTCAACTGTCTTTCAGCTTCTGCTCCTTTTCACCACCTGTCCACACATTTCCTGACTGAAGCGGTGGATAGTCCCTGCTCTAAGAACCTCTTTTTCCTATTTCTGGCTCTCAGCCTGTTGCAGCCAGGGGGACTGGAAAGTGGCAGGCAACCTCAGTCATGCTGCCAGGAGGAGGGGGTGGGGTGGGGGGAACACTTTAAAGAGGACACTGATAGAGACGAGTAGTGTTTTGCTTTGGCAGCGCAGCTATTTTTGACCATGCCTTGACTGACAAACTGCTAATCTCTGTGAATGTGTGTGTGTTTCCACAGCTGAGGCAGCCTCCAGTGAAGCGCCTCCGTCTACGAGGTGACTGGTCTGACACTGGACCCCGAGCTCGCCCTGAGAGCGAGAGGGAGAGAGATGGTAAGATCACAGTATGTGCTCCTGCTCGTCTACAGCGACGGTCTCGTATGACAGGCCCGACCTCTGACAAACTCTGAGAAGACTCCAACCTGCAAAATATATTTTTATATACTGCTCAAAACATTAAGGGAACACTTGCATCACACATTGGATCTCTTAGGAACGAAATCCTCAAGTTTGAAATCTTGACTGCCATTCAGTGGTAAAAATCATCAACTCTTTGAGGACTGGGTTCAAAATCACACCAAAAAGTTAAAGTTGTTCAAGCGTTTCCTTCATTTTTAGCAATATATTTTCCCCATATTGATTTTGTAATCTTAGACGAAGAAGAAATCAGGCCATAAAACTGTCTCATCACCAACTCTGCAACTTATGAACATAACCAATAAAAAGAGAACCAACAGTGCAGTGATCTGTGGTAAATGCATTTAAATCCCAGCTCCCATCTTATTGAACACTCAGAGCACTTTCAGCACAAGCTACATTCACCTGGTAACGGGCTCTTTCATGCAGCACTTTTTCTCTTTGATGCAGTGCTTTCTCTCTGGCGCAGACACTCCCACTGATAATACATCTGAGTTTTTAGGGTTCACTATCTCGTAGATCCAACCTGACCTCTGGACGTCCTGCTGTTCTTCCTGAGCTTCAGTTCTCTTGATGCATCCATCAAGTTTACCCTTTAAACTGAACTGGAGCTCAGAGTATGTAAACCTGATTTAAAGTGTTTCCTTTAAAGTTGATATAGTTGATGCAGAGTGGCCCAAACTAGACACAATAGCAATAAGAGTGAACAAACATCCAACTAAAATAATGGTTGGGTTGAAAAATGGTAAAAAAAAGCTCTGGGGCAATAGTAACAGCTTATATTTCACATATTCAGGTGAAAATGTGTGTAAAAAGCTGAACTTCTTTATAGTGTATCAAAGTTTGCTTGGGTCAGAGAGAGTAGAAACCTCACTTTGAGGCAAATGACTTGGAGCGGTCTCCTGCTGCAGGGTTTTTTCCACCATAGATGAACGTAGTTTAAGTTGTTTAATCTATTTTGTTACTGTGGTTTATTTTGTTCAGAAATAAAATTTAAAAAAAATCAGTCAAATGGAGGAAAAACTCATCTTCGGGTTTCAGGTGATGACTGTTTCAGAGTGCTTTACTTTGTTCACAAGTTGGGTTTTTTTCTTTTCTAGTTGGATTTCTTGTTTGTCATTTTTTGGGGATAAATTTTCCCTAAATTCTCATATATTAAATTAATAATTTGTGTAATGAGTCATCCTTGTGCAGGTCTTAATGAGCCTCTGCTTGCATATGATCAGTTATGATAAGCAGTTTCTTTTGAGTACAAATACTCCAATTTTTTTTTTTTTTTTTGTCATTTCTATAAATATGGACTGTGTCAAAATGAAAAGCTTGACAGGATCTAAAGACGTTTTCCCTTTTTTTTTTTTTTTTTTTTTTTTTTTTTTGTTCCAGGGGAGCAGAGTCCGAACGTGTCTCTGATGCAGAGGATGTCGGACATGCTGTCCCGGTGGTTTGAGGAGGCCAGTGAAGCCCAGAGTAGCAGAGGAACCCGACCTCAAACGCGGCCCCGAGGTGAGGCTTCAATACTCCGGCCTTCAAACGGGCCGGAGTAACTTCAGTAAGACTGACTGTTAAGAATCTTTCTGTGATAATAAACCGTAAACTATCCAAAATCTAAAATCATTGCTTGATTTATTTATTTTTTGTCTTCAGGTACAGCTCTTCGTCCCGAGGGGACGTTGAATGCTCCAGCTGCCGCAACAGGCGACTCTAGTCAGGAGTCCAGCGCCCCCGAGAGGCCTGTGGGGACGGACTCCCCAGAGGTACCTGCCAGTCCCGCAGCGGCCACCACTGCGCCCATGCCTAAATCCACCTCCTCTTCCTCCTCAGGGTCATCATCAACAGTCACAGCACCTCCTCCTTCCAGCTCATCATCAGTGGAGACCTCGGCCACTTCTTCCTCCCCTCTCACGTCGTCCCCCGACTCAGAGCAGCGGAGTCAGGGTGACACAACTGGGACCCCGACGGCCACGCCCACCTCTGAGCCCGCACTCTCAGGTAAGAAACCAGGACCGCACTCGCACTCACTGTTCACATGTAAGCCTTCAGTCCAATGAGGAGGGTTAACTGCTCGGTGTATGAGTGTGTGTCCGCGTGTGTGTATGTGTGGGTGTGTGTTCATTGGAGCCACTCCACTCAAGCAGCAGCCTCACTTCACTTTATTTTCCTTCAGCATCCTGTTGTCCTCCTCCTCCTGCTTGTTTATTTCATTTTTGCCCGATTCTCTGTGCCGAATCTTCTCCTCACATCCTCCGTCAGTCTTCTAATCGTGCATCCACTCTTCCTCTCTTCCTCTGCCCCTTTGTCAGAGTATGGTCCTCATCGGCTGCCCATAAGTTTAGTGTGTAGGCGTTTGCAGAGGTTGCTCCGGCTGGCTGACCCACCTGGACGGGGTCGGCGAGCGGCCCCTTCTCCTTCTTCTTCTTCACCTTCTTCTTCCTCTGCAGCCCCTGAGAGACAGTCGCAAAGAGCTGCTACCTCTGCCGCTGCTGCTCCTGAGAACCAACCCTGTACAGGTTACCCACCCCTCCGAGCTCATCAACCCTGCAGCAATCCCTCCATAAGGGCTGCTCCCCTGCCATTAACCCGTCCCCGCCTTTTAAGCAAAGACAGCCATGTCTGTTGTAGAGAGGCTCCAGAAAGACCCAGTCTTGCTGTTACTGACCACTAACCACACACTGATCTTCCCCGCTCTCTTATTATTCACCCCTTACTTCCTCTAAACTCCAGAGTCCAGTGTGTCGCCTCTCCACTGTTTGCTCAGCCCTTAACTCACTAATGCTCTCACTCCATCTTTCCACTTGTTGCTTGAGTTTCCACCTGCAAACTCTCCTGCCGGAGTGGCACCAGACGGTATGAAGCTTTGCTTTGGCCTCATGGTTGTTCAACCATGTTTGATGATATAACTTGCCTTTTTTTTGTTTTGTTTGTTTTCTTCAATGTCATTGGATAGGTCACATTACTGGCTTCACCTACTGCTGATGTTAAAATTAAGGTTATTTCCATCAGTTAGTGTTGCCCGTTTTGTAAATGTGTCTCGATACTCAAAAGCCGGTGGACAAACAGAAAAAATAAACAGACATAAGTGATTTTACTTGCTTGAGTTGAACTAAAATGCTTGAAACAAAAAAAAAAAAAATAATAATAATTTTTTTTTGAAATGCTGGAGTGAAAATAAGCAAAAAAGCATCCACTTTGGAATCCACAGACTGACTCTGAAGGAGCTTCGGAAAGACCGCAAAACTATTGCTCGGTTTTCCTATTTGCAACAATTTGTAACATTTCAACAGATTTTTTTTTTTTTTTTTTTTTTTGTCTGTGCACGAGCGCAAAGCAATAAAGTAAAACCCTCGAATCAAATAATGATTATGTAATATATGTTTATTAATAAGTTATTTTTTAAGTTTGTTCTGCTTCAGTTTTAATGTGACAGCATTTAGTTAACCCGAAGAGCTTCTCTCACTTTCAGCTTTTTTCTCTAAAAATGTAGGTACAACTTTAATATTAAAGATATAAACCGATTTTTAAACACACAACAAAACTGGCTTTACATAATGAGGCATCTGTTATGAAAGCTTTTATTGAACACGTCATTGTGCAGTTCAGTAGACACAATATTTAAATTGCTTCTTCTCACTTAATTGGCTTTAGTTGGTCACAGATATCTTGGAGAAGTGTGTTGTGTAGCCAGCAGCCAAACAGATGTTATTGGGTTTTTTTTCTTTTGTTGTTGTTGTTGTTTTGTTGTGGCAAGCCCAAGTAAGCACTTCTTGATGGTTGGGATTTCCAGGTTCTACATAACACAGCAGATATAAAACATTTCTTTGCACATCTGTAAAAAGCATGCATGAAAATCATGTTCTTGTTTCCGTTCAGACTTACTAATCGCTGATTCTCACTGAGCTTCCCCAACACTCTGTAAACCGATCACAGCTGTTATCAGATGAAGGAGCTTTTTTATTTTTGGCTGATGTGAAAGCTCTTTCTGCTTGGCCTTGGATTTATTTATTTATTCATTTATTTTAAACATGATTTAGAAGTTTTTAACCCGTGTGAGCCCTCACGTTTGACCTCTTTGTTCAATGTTTAGTTGGTCTCATTTGTGTTCCAGATTCCCCCTCGTCTGTGGTAAACAAACAGCTGGGATCCATGACTCTTGATGAACAGCAGGGTGCGTCTTTCCCTTCCCCAACCCCATTCCCTGACCCTCACCCTGCCACTCGCTTTGTCTTCTCCACCTTCTGTCTTAACCACTTTCCCTCATCCTGTCTCACTCCACTGTTTGTCCTCCATCGATTTCATGTTTTTGTTTTCTCTGTATCCACTGCTTTACTGTTCAATATTCTACTGTCCAGATGTGGATGTGTCTGACTGTTACTGTTGCTCTGGCCAAAGGATTTAATACAATTGTTTAAGAAGTTAGAGCTTTGAGTAATGTAATAAACAATATCTCCAAAATTCAAATGGATGACAAAGAAAAGCACTACTCAGACATATACATTTCAGTATATGTGCTCTCTGCTGAACCATCTGTGCAATATTTAGCTTTTTCTAAAATGCCCTACTACGTCTGACATTTCTCCTTTGCAATGATTAGCATTGGTAGTCAGATTTAATGTGGCTTCATCTTTAACTGTTCAGTTTTATTTGTATAGTGCCAAAGCAAAACAATGGTCTTTCTAAGGCACATGTGAAGTGTTTATGTAACAACATAAGAACCCTGAAAAGCCCCAATGGTTCACTCTTGATTTCTCTTGATCAGAGTGGACCATCTACACAGCTTTGTTTAATTTGAAAATAATGTCATATTCAGTTTAATTTAAACGTTTTACTTTGTTGCAATTTAAAGAGGATAATTAAAAGTGGATGATGCTCATCTTAAGCATGATCAGAGATTTGGATATTGAGCTATCTTAGTAATTCTAGGCTTTAGAATATGCAGGTATACCTGTGATCAGTGCTCTAGGGTTCAACAACTTGCACAGTAGTAAAGTCCCCTTTTGGTATCGCTGATGGTTGATAAAATCCTCACTGCGCACCACATAATGCACAATGTGCCAAAAAAAAGGGGGTCAGAAAAATCTTTTTGTCTCATTTCGTGATGGTGGATCAGTGTAACTATTACACTTACACACTTACTTGACTTCTAAGAAGCCAGGCATAAGCCTATGTGCATGCCCAGACACGCCTGTGCTGCAGATGTTTATGTGTGCAGATGCAACTGGGAAAATGGAGCGAGGCACATTCACTTTAATATGACTCTCATAATAATGATAAGTTAATGGATCACTGGGGAAATTACAGAAAATGATTGCTTTGATTGGAGCTATCACTGCTCACGATCGCCGACATCATCCTCCATCGGCACACTCCCAAGCTCCACCCACCTCCTTCTGGTTGCTAGGGGCAGCCAATCAGTTACTACTAATAAATAACTTTTCTAACTACTCTAGGACAAAGGTCTGAGTCCAGAGGTATTTATAATACTTTTTATATACAACACCAACAGTATAATATCAAGCTACTTTGTGTGTACTGTATAGCTTTATATATGAAGCACTACATCTGTGATTATTTACAGTGCATACTGACAGAGATATAGCATGTAGCATCTTAGCAACAAGTCCCTCTTTGTCCTCCAGCTCAAATTTTCATCTTCCCTGGAAACCTGTTCCTTTTCTTCAGTGTAGCTAGCAGCTAACGGGTGTAATGACCCTTTAGGGCCTTTGACATGTGTGTGTTTGTGTGCGTCTTGTGTCTTGCTGTTGTGGCTGTCTGTCAATACGTGTCTTTTACGACGTGTCCTTTGTGGTTTTGTCTAACGTTTGCTGCATGTTCCCATTTCTGTTTAATGTTGTTTATCAGAGGGAATGGATGCAACACAGAGTTGCATATTTGTGGTGTGTTTTTAAATGACCAACTGCACACTGCAAACGACAGGAAGAGTTACTTTTGATCAGAGTTTTAGTCTGTACAGCCAGTGCGTCTCAGTAAGCCCCCCTTGCTTGTTTTGCCTGTGTGTATTCTTCTTCCTCTCTCAGTAGCAGCCGAAGCTACAGCTTCACCTGCTGATGAATCTGCTGCTGCACCAGCCAGCAGCATCCCATCCATCTCCACCTCTACTTCCACCAGTCGACCCAGTGCAGCAGAGCCTGTCCTCAGCCTGCACTACAGCTCAGAGGGAACCACCACCAGCACTATCAAACTGGACTTCACTGATGAGTGGTGAGTGATGGCCAGTGGGTGTCAGCTTTTTAGGTTGAATGTGACATTATACTTGGATTAACTTTATAATCTCATATTTATAATGCTCATATCTCCTCCTCTGTATACCTGTATGTCAATACAATAAATGACAATAAAATTTAATTTGGCTCATGTTGACCTTCAGATAAATAAGGTTGACATGATCATTTAAATCTTCATACGGTGCTTTGTATACGTTTGTATGTGTTGACAACACACACCACGCTTGTGAGAGTCATAGTTTTTAAGTTATCAGGCTTTTTGTCAATTTTTTTGACAAATAAATCAATAAGTTGACAGTGAAGACGTTGGTGGATGTAAGCCAAACTTTAATGGAGAGTTAACATGAACCCACCTTACACCCTGACAGAGTTTTATCAGAATTCATTCAGAACTTTTCGAGCTGTCTTGTTTACAGACAGAATGAAAAGCAAAGGTCTCCAGTGCAACTTCACTCATTCCATTCAAATTCAGGTAACTCAATAGGAGTTACCTTCTTATAGTCGGGGCAACTGCATGATACTTGTGTCTTCCCATATTTATTTATTTATTTTTTCCCCAGATAAATATGAGTAATTTTCAGGAAAAAACACCCCAAAAGGACTGATGGTAACTCTTGTTCTTCCACTACAGGAGCAGCAGCACGTCCAGTTCGATGGGCAGTGGAGGCCCCAAAACATCAGAAGCTGCAGCTGTACAGAGCAGAGAGAGTCTGTCGACAGAGAGCTCGGTATCAGAGCAGGGTGAGTCGTCTCCTACAGCATCATGAAAACGCCTCGATCTCAAACATTGTCTGATCTAGAACAATAAACATGACACAATGAATGGCTTTCTGTATTCCAATCCTGATTGCGATGATATGAGTTTGCTGGCTTCCTCCGTAGAACCAGCATGTGATGCCTCCTGCTCCAGTGCCCCCAGCAGCTCAGCAGCTCAGGTTCCAGCAGAGGGCTCCTCTGAGGGAGACAGCATGGCGTCTTCGCCGCAGGAGAGGAGTCAGCCGGAAGGTACAGAGGAGAGGTCAGGGGGCTGTCGGCGAGCAGAGCCCTCTACAGAGGAGGGGCAGGAGGGCGTGGAGGGCCAGAGTCAGCCCGCACGCGGCAACCAGGACTCTGATGACAGTGATGATGATCCTATTCTTATCCCCCCCTCAAGGTTCAGAGGACAGGGGCAGAGGTGTGTTTGAGAGCATAATGTTTCTTACTACAAGTAAGAAAAACTCTGTTTGAATGCAGGTGATCATTTCGCATTCCTTAGTTCAGTTAAAAAGGGGGTGGGTGTGCCGATTTTAGAATTTGTGATGCTTTGCTGTTGACTGTTTTACTACAAATATAGATTTAATTCCAGAGGATCTGCAGTAGGAGATAGGATGATCAGGTAATCTGTTTGCATTGGAAAGTGAACGCATCTAATGCATCAGGAGTGTGACATGCTGCGGAGCATTTAAAATTAAGAGCACAACGTGATGTGCAGTAATCGGATAACTTCTTTTCTTTTGTCTTGGTTTGACGGTTTCTCTCACAGTGCACTAATAACACACACAGCTGACTGTAGAGTGCCGTGCATGTGAGTACTGACTCCACAAATGGTGTGAACAGAAGCATCACAGCTGCATTTTGTGTAGAACAGATGGAGAAGAAATGAGTGTCATGCATGAAATCCTTGCAGAAAGGAGCCAAACGAATATAAAACGGACACATTTACACACAGCGAGGTCAAAGGTTTAAACAAAAGTGGCATTTTCATAAATTTCACGCTGTATGCCATCTCAGTAGATTTGAAATGAAAGTGGCAGCTCATGAGCACTTTTGGCTTTAATTTGAGGGGATTGAAAAAAATTATTTAACCGTTTTAGGACTCAAATGTAGTTGAACATGTAACTAAATAACCTGTCCGCAAATTATTTTTTTAAAGATAAAACATATTTGATTTAATTCGACCTTTATGGTGCCTTTTGCAGAATATTCAACTCTTTACCTTTGGAAACTTGATCAAAGTAGATTTCCTCCCCCTGGTGGCTCATCCTGATTATAAGCACAAAGCTGTCGAGCTGACTGACAGCCTCTGACTGTCGATTCACTAAGAACTTCCTTTCTCTACTAGGAGATTTGGATGTATGCAGACTATTAATGCCCGACTACCTTGCTACCTCTGTGCAGACCTCCCCATGTGGGGTGGCTGTGGCTCAGGTGGTAGCGCAGATCAGCTACTGACTGGAAGGTTGGTTCGATCTTTGGCTTCCCCAGTCTGCATGCCAAGTATCCTTGGGCATGCGGCCCAAGTTGCTCTCCGATGCGTCCATCTGTGTGTGAATGCTTAGATTGCACTTAAGTACAGAAGGGAAGTGCTTGTATGAGTGGGTGTGAATGGGTGAATGAGGCATGTTGTAAAAAGCGCTTTGAGTACTTCCAGGAGAGTAGAAAAACGCTACATAAGAATCAGTCCATTTATCATTTACCCATCACCTCCCTGTTACACCCCCTACCTGACGCAAGCCACTAGTTCCAGAAGAGCTTCTGTCTGTAGTGAAGAAATTAATAATGAAATGAGATTGTGTGGTTATGTAACGTGGTCTTCCTTGCAAAACAATTTTGCAAGGAGGCAGAAGAAGAGATGGGAGAGCGTCTGAGAGCTGGGATTGATGGAGGAAGCCAGTTGCTGTCTCTGCAGTCGTGTTCCATGACTACTGGATACGTGAAGGAGACCATGAAGACGTGATCTTTACTGCATGTGGCTGAGAGTTCTTCACTCGACCAGACGTTCTGGTGGTGGAGTTCTTCATCCTGTAATCATCCAGGCTGTTTATTAGGCCACTCGTAGTGTCACAGCCTAATGGTGGCCTGTTTTCCTTTCATTTAGAGCTTCTTTGAGCCCGTGTTATGGTTTTACTGCAACAGCTTCCAAATGCAAATGCCAAGAATGGAATCCCCTCTAGACTATTTATTTATTTGTTAAATTCAAGTAGTAATAACATATTTTTTCTATGCCAATTGAGTGAATTATTTAGTTGACAACCCCAAAATTAGGCAGTGTGCATAATTCCATAAATGCTAACCCATTACCTTCCTCAAATTAAAGTTGAAAGGCTACACTTGCTTTATGTCTTTCTTGCCCCCTCTCTCTCTCTTTTATTTTTCAGATCTATTCTGGTGGCTTGTCTGGTCAAAATTATGAAAATTGTATCATTAAAACATTTCTGGATTTAGCTTTGTGTACAATACTGTTACAGTGTATATCTGGTTGAAGTCACTCTAAGGTTGAGAAGAACAAACTTTTATTGGCTTGAGTCGGTTATGATGGATCAGGCAGGTGCTTTCGCTTGCAAGTGGCTGCTTTCTCGCTTGGAGCTTGTTTGTTACAATCTTGTTAATGGTTTAAAAAAAAATATCCGTGTAGCTTGGGTCTGAAGCATGAGACTTGAGGCAGCACTGACAGCATGGGTTTGTTTGCTTTCAGGCACGTGTATGAGTCTGGGGTTTCTTTCTTCTTTTTTGTTTTGTTTTTCTTAGACAATCAGCAGCAGCTCGTATTCAGGAGCTGTTCCGCAGGAGGAAAGAAAGGAGGGAGATGGAGGAGAGCGAGACTCAGAATATCAGGAGACCTTCAGTCAAAATGGTCTACAAAGGCCACCGCAACTCCAGGACAATGGTATACCTCGGGCCACGCGTGTTGTATTAGTCTGAACTCATATTAATCCATTGGCTCTGATATCAGTGTTTTAACTGTTGTCATCAGACTGTGAAATTTGAAGAGTACAGTTTCCAAAATACTCAATGTTCCCTTTTAACTGTGTGTAGATAAAGGAGTCGTGTTTCTGGGGCAACAACTTTGTGATGAGTGGTTCAGACTGCGGCCACATCTTCATTTGGGACAGACACACCGCAGAGCACCTCATGCTACTTGAAGCCGACAACCACGTGGTCAACTGCCTGCAGCCGCACCCTTACGACCCCAGTGAGTCCCGCGGATGTCCCGCCTGAACCCGGACGATGTTTCTTCACTTGTTGACATTGCTCTCATTTCCTGCTTTGTTTCAGTTCTGGCTTCTTCAGGGATAGATTATGATATCAAGATTTGGTCGCCACTGGAAGCATCGCCGTCTTTCAACAGAGTCCTCGCTGAGGAGGTAGAGTCAACCCACAGAAAAGAAAAGAAAAAAAAAACCAAACCCACCGTAAAACCTTTCTTCTTCTCTTCTCGTCAAGGTCATCACTCGGAATGAGCTGATGTTGGAGGAAACGAGAAACACGATCACAGTCCCGGCCTCTTTCATGCTTCGAATGTTGGCCTCCCTCAACCACATCAGATCAGGTACACACACACACACACACACACACACACACGCACGCACGCATGTAGCACGCTGTTTTTGTTAGACCAATCTCAGCCTCTCTTTAATATTTGCCTCTTCCTCTTTGCAGATCGAGTAGAAGGCGATCGCTCCGAAGGCTCAGGCCAGGAAAACGAGGACGAGCAGTAGCCAGCTGGAATTTTATTTTAAAATAAACACTATTTCTTCTTGCTGTATAGCACTTGAAAAATACCCGAGATTTGTACAAGTATAGTGTAGAAAAACTTCCTTTTGAAAATTAGTGTAATTTCTAGCCCCTTGTGTTTTTTAAGAAGACTTTCTTACTGATGTGTCTGTATGAGGATAAACTATATTTGTGTGAATGTAAAGGCAAGGACGTCAAAATATAAGTGTGAGGAAAAGTGGTGGCTGGTGTGAAAGTTTAAGTGCAATATTATTTTGTTAGGAGAAGGTGAGCTTTGATCAGTGTTAACGTTTGACGTTTTTGAAACTGTAGCACAGCTGAGAAATGTTGATGTGCTGCTCCGGCAGTTACGCATGTGAATACAGACATAAAGTAAAACACGGATGCTTTAATTTTCTTGTTGATAAAGAAGAAGAAGAAAGGGGGGCGGGGGAAGAAAGCTGTGGATCTTCTCCCCAAAAATATGTTTTACAAAACCTGGAAAAAATAAAGCCAAATGGTATCTCAAATATATCTGCACTTGGGTTTGGATGGAAAATTTAGACTAAGTGTTTGACTTCAGCAACAGACGGCACCTGCTGACAGATACTGACAGCTGTTGTGGGTGTACAGAGCAGCTGCTCTTGGGTCAAACCTGTGTCATACAGTTCTACTGAACAGCTGCTCTGTTGGTCCAAACCCAGTTTCCTGTGGAAATCACTTAAAAGTGAACCAGTGTTTGGACAAGCAATCCCTGTGACTCGTCAAAGTGATTCATTCTATAGCACCTTTTGAGATAAACATCACAAAGCGCTTAACAACAAAATCAACATAAAAAATTAACCCACCTCAAGTCTAAAAAGATGAGACCACAGAGTCCACAGATCTCAAGCTCAGAAGCAGAGTGTTCTGGGGGGCCTCCTTTTACCTCCATGCATCCCTGCTGGGCAGGTATGGGGTGTAAAGGTGGACAGGTGCTGGTCTGTGAAGAGCTCTAAAAGTGAAAAGCAGATTCTGATCAATGGGAAGCCAGTGTAGCTGGCAGAGCAATGGTGTGACATGAGAACTTGGAATATGTAGTGAGAAGCCTCGCAGCAGTGGTCTGAAAAACCTGCAGATGTTCCAAGGACATTTTTGCTTAGACAAGTAAAAATACAATTACAGTAATCCACATGTGATGAAATAAGTACATGAATAATAATTTCCAGTTCAGAGCGTAACTCAATGGGACTTAACTTGGCAATAATTTACAAGTGATTAAAAACAAGAGTGAAACAGAAGTTTGACATGTATTAAGTGAAATCAGAGCCAAAGATTACTCCTGGCTGCCTGATAGAGACGAGTGCAGATTTAGCTCATTTTGGAAAGAAGACCAAGAGGTTCTTTCACCTTAGGCCCAAATCTGGGGCTCAAACAAGAACTTTTTCTTTAAGGAAGAAACACATTGAACATTTTCGTTAAAGTCATTTCACATTTATAGAGGTGATAAACTAATGTTACTGATGTCTTGAGGTTTGGGGTATCAGCTTTTATTCTTCCCTGCAGCATAAAGTATTTTATGATCCAGGTAACAAGCTGTCAACACAGCTGTAGGTGATGCTGACTGTGCGGCTTGTTTGCAGAACAAGAAAAACAAACGGCTCAGTGATTCAATGTTTTGGTTGCTGTTTGGCTTCAGCTCTCATTCACAGCAGACAAAGAATTCAAACGATGTTTTATGTAAAAACTAAATTTAATGCAAACATTTGTATTAACACTTACTGTATATGAAAAGGTTACATCACTCAGGTGTACATTTTTTTTCTTACAAACATAATACCTGTTCAACATACGAGGTAAGACTGAAGCACCACAACTGGGCTCTATGTATAAAAAAAAATTGTCTCCTAATACAGAGAGTGTATAAGATGAGGTACAACCCAGTGTACCAATGAATATTCCCTATGCTCAGGTTTCCTGATTCAACACTAAACACACAAACATTTCTGACATCAACAAGATCGATTATTGATTCTGGACTTCATTTTCCTATGATCTCCATTTCTTGTTAGCTCATTCGGTCTTCACTGATAAGAAACTGCAGTGAAAGAGTACCCATTGTGTGTTTAAGTGCAATAACTCTGTTTGCCCACAGTCGCACGTAATCATGAAATACCAGGCCTCCAGCCGTGCTTACAGCAGGCACCTTATTCATACTACAGATATTAACAGACATTTTAGATTTTTTGCTGGCAGAATATGTTCATATATGCAAAGTGTTATGCCGTACCTTTACTAACATCACTGAACAAAATGCAAACTGCATCCCATTGTCACTGGAATGTGCACATATTAATTGGGTCATTTAGAAGTGTGTAAATGTTGTTATACCAAGTGTCTTTGACTCTGTTGAAACTGCAGCTACTAGAACACAGAACAGCTGTTCAGTCTAACTTAATTTCACTTTGATCTGCAAACTAAAGCCATTTCAACGACTCCTTTGTCCAAATCTACCAGTGATGCCTCTGAAATCAGTAAAACTTCACTGTTGCAGGAGGCAAAGTGACGGTGATAATAATAATATTGAAAATGACTCTTTCCCATGCAAATTCAAATTACTGGAGTTCATCCTGTACCAGTAAGAGTGACAAAGGTGCAGGTTGTCCTGCGTTGAGTAAACACGTACCTCACAGTCTAATTCTCCACAGTGAGTGGAAAACCTGTAGTGAGGATTTACTGAGTGCAATGTTAGGAGAGAAATTCTACCTGAAAAGAGCTAATCTGTCAAAAGATGCTGTTATTTTATTTTATTTTTTTTTCATTTTGCCCACTGAGGCAATTTTTCTTATTAAGCTTAAAAACATACAATAACATAATATATATTATAGCAGAAGTTAATAAAATGATCAGACCAATGAAGTTACAGTAGTTAAGGCTTCCTATTAGATTTGATGCTATGCACTGGGTCCAACATCGTAGAATGAATAACGTGCCTCTTCCTGTTCGCTAATAATTTCAAGTAAGGAGTATCCACATGTAAAGAGGGCAGACTTCATCAGCGGTACCACAGAGCTCTGTAACAGTGTCAAGAGTAGGGATGGGTATCGTTTAGGTTTTATCCGATACCGGTGCCAAATCGGTACTTTTGAAACGGTGCCGGTGCTCGAACGGTGCTTAAAGAATGGAGAACACAAAATTGGTCCAAAAACCTCTCATGTTCAGCTGTTTTTTATAAAAAGATAACAGCCTTTTCTGCAGCTATGGGGCATATATGGTATCACTCTTGGCTGGAAGCAGAGCTTAAACAATGGAAAAAACACAAACTTTGTCCAAAAACCTCTCATGTTCAGCTGTTTCCCTCTTTTTCTTTGGTCATTTTAGCCTTTTTGGCCAGGGTGAAGGGAGTATCTGCCATCAAACAAGAAGACAGCCGCATGTAACTACGACGCTGTTTGCTAGTTCACCTTACCTGCATTCATGTAATAACGTGGTTAGCCTACTCAACGTAAATTACACACGAACAACATTAAGCTACTCACGCAGAGAAGAACGGCTGCTGCTGCATCATCATCCGTCATCATTTCTGCTACACTGGCAGGGCTAGGGGCCAGGACTCTCCTCTTCGTGTTTTTGGGGATGTTGCTAACTCCGGGTCTGATAACAGGCACCACACCCGCAGTAGATGCGCTCGGTGTGAGGTCTCGCAGCAAGCTATCAAATACGGCGCATTTCTCGGCTTTTAAAAAAAAAAACCTCTATGCGTCGCCAGCTGTTTCATCGGATTTGAGGTGTTACCTCCTTTGACAGTATCACAGTATCAGCTTGAAGCACTTGTTGCAGGCTGCTGAGTTTGCATATTTTGCTGTGAAGTACAGCCAGACTTTTGACTGCTTCGCCTTGGGCATTTTTAATCTGTAGCTCTGCTCTAAAAGAACGTACGTACCTGGCCCCGCCTACTATCCTCGGAAACGTAAAATGATTGGCTAGAATCTAAAGTGTATCACAGCTCAGGAAAAAAAAGCACCGAAATAAAGCACTGAAATGTGCGCTGCTTTTCGGTCTGGTTACTACCGTTTACGTCAGAACACCGGTACCCATCCCTAGTCAAGAGTGGGAAAGCTGCTGTTCAGGTGGGTTTCTCCTCTCCATCCTGCTCTTCTTCACCTCTGTCATCCTTAACGATCCCTTCATCAATACTCTCCAGCCTCAGTCTCTGGCCTTCCAGATATCTGGGCCTCGGTGCGGCCCTCGCTGTGAGGAGTCCTGCTGACAGAGCTGAACTCTCCCCAAACAGGGTGAGCTTAGCATCGCTCTCTATGGCTTTCGCCAAGCAGGAGGCGAACATGTCGAGAGATTTGTGCACCTCTGCGTGGATCTGGACTGAGGATGTGTTTTCAGCTGGGGAAATCAACAGACATCAGTCAAAGCTTTGGTAAACACAAGCTACAGTAAACAATTCTCTTGCCTGGTCCCTTTTCTTTTCTTTTTTTGGTCATTTGTGTATCATGTGAAGTCTAAGGTATTTTCCCTGCTCTCTAATCTTCTGTAGAAGCGGGAAATGAATGACGGATACCTTTGGAATGCTCCACCTGGTCTTCAAAGGTGACTGAGCTCCTCCTTTTCCCGGACGGAGGCCCGTGGTGCTGCGCGAGGGAGGAGCCATCTGTGGAGAAGTTATCCAGCAGCATCACATCTGTGCCTGTGTAGGAAAATAAAGAGGATCATTGCAAGTTAACTGCAAGCAGAACTTAACAGAGATTGCAGGAAAGTTGCAGTAAAAGTCATCTTCATACCATATGGCCACAAATGTACACACAAAGGTGGATCACAAGACATTTGTTTGTGTTGAACATGACACCACTTGCCCTCCCTACAGGATCAGTTAAAAACATGAGCTGGAAAACAAAAAGGCTGCCCAACAAAGAGGTGTATGATGCAGTAAGGTTTGTAAGGCTTTCAAACTTCATCTTTACAGCTTTGTTCTCTTTTAATTTTAAACTTAACTGTAGAAAAAAATTGAGAAAAAAAAAAGTGCTGCTTTTCTTTCTAGAAACGCATAAATTCTAAATCAAAGTTAGGCGATGCAGCATGTTTTTGGCATAATTGGACAAAAAGTTCTCAATAAGCCCTCAGTATGTTCTTAAATGAAAAGGTATTTATGTAGCATTTTTTTCTAGAGCGAAAGTATTCTGAAACAAACGACCAGGCGCTGAAGGGATTTCACCCATAGGAACATGCTTTCAATTCTATTTGAAGCCAAACAGCAGTGATTCACTGTGTTTCGGTCTGCTGCAGGAAAGAGCTCTTTTAACAAACTCCACGGTCTGGTAAGTTTCTGTAGGCTGATGACTGTGTGACAATGCTGTATGTTTATGAAGAATCTCAACTGCTCGATTAGCTGTCAAATGCTGCTGGAAAAATGTAAATATTCTTAACTTTCAGAATACCTTCAGTTTTTCTGTCATCTTAAAAACTTAAGCAGATTATGGTGGCCAATCAAACACTTTTGACATTTTGACCAACCTTATAAACAGTGCATTGGTCTTTGATCAGTAGTTGTTGATCAATGGTCATGAGAATTTACATATTAATGATCATGGAACAGACCTCCCAGCCCATTGTTCCTTCAGTGGTGCTAGTTTCAATCATTATGCAAATGTACTGTTTATAAGATTGGGGTAACCTGCAGTCAGCTGAGACTGAAGAAGTCACTTGGATGAGTGACGAAACCTTTCTCCCACTGAAAAATTCTACGTCCAGATGAACAGAATCAACCTTTTGAGGGATGTTTCATTTTATTCACGAGTCTGTAGGGATAAAATACACGATAATCCTACAATCATCAAACTGCCTCAGTCTCGGGGTTGGGGATCTGTAAAGTCTACATAGAAGAGATGATAATAAGGTACACATGACAAATTGTCATTTTTTTCAGATCCTCATCTGCATCCAGGGTCTACCCAACCTTTTGACCCTTTGGCAGGTGAAATAGGCTCCAGCACCCCTGGACTAATAGACATGCATGATAATATGCAGGGTTTTTTTTTTTTTTTTTACTAAATTTAAATTTTTCATACACTTATAATTTTTCTGCAATGATTATTGAAGTTAGTCAACTCCCTATAAAAACGAATTGAAACAACAGTGTTGTGGATACAAAAGCTCACAACGCAGGCAAAAAAGAAAACAGAGGAGCTGCTGAAAGATCAGGTTCGGAAATGTATGAATTTTAATTAGATGCACTAATATCATGTCCTGTTTGTAAAAATAAATAAATAAATAAAAAATGGACACAATGGTAAGACAGCTTGTGCTACATCTACACGTACATGGGTGTTTTGGTAAATATGGCTTTTCTGTGTATTTGCCTTTCGACCACTGAAAAACTCCTGCCAGGATGAAGTTTTTCCAAAATCTTAGTTTCTGCACTTAAATGTGGACATCAGACTGTGCACCGTTTTTATTAGTACATAGTACATTTCTTCACGCTTAGGGTTATATCGCCACCTGTTGCTTTGGCATGCTCTTGGCAGCACTTGAGGATTGCTTGGAGTTTTTGATATGAAGCAATTATTTCCCCCTTTCCGTGTGCAACTTACATGAGTCCTGAGTGAAACTGAAGCCAGTGTCTCCTGTGCTGCTTCCTGGGGCCAACAGCTGTCCTCCACCCGCGAGCATGGCAGTCAGGTGTGGGGACATCCCCAAGTCTGAAAACACAAATTCTCATGAGATCATCACATCCCGCAGGAATATAAATCTAAACCAGCCTTATGCATTTACTAAAGATAAAACCAGCAACATACACACACATCTGCATGACACAGAGAGCCCCAGCTATAGTCCCACCTGTGATTCTGTTGGAGATGCTGAAGAGGCGGGACGTCCTTTGGCGCGTGGCAAACGACTCTCTGTAGTACCGATCTCCAAAGCACATCCCCAGCAGCTCCTTCCTCACAGTTTTATTCCACAGGCCATAGATGAGTGGGTGGCACACCGCGCTGCAGAAAGACAGCCACGCTACCAGAGTCTCCACCCACTGAGACACGCTGCCCTGACCCCACAAGGCCTCAGTGCCCACCACCCCAACGTATGGCCCCCAGGTCATGAGGAAGGTGCCAATCACCACTAAGATGGTGACTAAAGCCTTGCACTGACTCCCTGCGTACACGAGGCTCCGCCGACTTCCATTAGAGGAAGTCGAGGTGCTCGAGTTCTTACGCCCGTTCCTCTGGGCTCCAGTGGAGTCGTCCTGGGCCACAACAACAGTCCCACAGTGAACTTTGCGGGCTTTCATGCGGGCTACGCGGAAAATGACACCGTAACACGCCAGCATAATGAAGAAGGGTGGGAGGATGCACCAGGTGACCCAGAAGGCCGTGTAGCTCGGCTCTCTGTGCCACGACGCCACGCACGTCCACTTGAAGCAGTCGAACTCAAAGGAGGACCAGCCGAACAGAGGAGGCAGGCAGCCTACCAACGAGTGAAACCACACGTAGGCGATGACGACAACCGCCCGGTTGCCTGTGATCTTCATGGGGTAGATCATCGGGTAGAGCACGGCGTAGTACCTGTTGTGAGGAGACATGAGCACGATGAAGAAATCTGCACAACAGGAACTCAACACCGTCCTCCAGGGAGACTTTTGATCAGACTAGCACACAGGCTGCTGAGATTGGAGTCAGTGATACAAAAGCTAAAAGCTGCACTTTTCTCTCTCCCCGACAATCCTGTGAAATGTTTTCCTAAAAGCTGCAAACAGAAGAGAACAGACGGGCTTGGCAGAAGAACAAAAACAGGCTCTGTAATCTAAAATTCCCAAAGGATGCTGAGGATAATTAGGTGAGCAGTGAGAACAGCAGGAACTGTGCGCTACACAGAAAATTTACAGTAGCTCTCGGTAGCTCTGCGACACCCAACAGAATTAAAACAGTATTCAACTGCAGCGGTTTAAAAGTAGCTCCAGAAAATCTGAAAGGCAGTGCATGTGGATAAGAAGTTATTATAAGTGCTGAAACTTTAGTGTTAATCTCAAAAGTCATTCAATTGTTGATTATTGGTCTGAACATCAGATTAATCATTTCAGGCGTTTTCTAGCATTTAGGAAAACAACAGAACAGCTGCTAACAATTTCCTCGAGTCCCAAAGGTGTCTCCTAATTGCATGGTTTTCTGAACAAATAAGCCACAACCCAAAGAATTTAAATTTGCAATCAAACAAAACATGGATACATAGAGAAAACCTCACAGCCGGGGAATGTTTGATGGACAAATAATGGGGCTGGAAGGACATTTTCTGAGATGGTATTGTATGTTACTGTATATTTTTTGATTACCAAAATTAATTAACAATTCTCCCCTTCTTACAAGCAAAGCAAAATAAACTGAACTTTGTGTCTGAATAACCATTTGAGTTTGTTATTACACAAAGTACTTGCACAAAATATTGGCAAAATACGATCGAGTCTAAAAACTGGAACCAGAAAATGAAAACTAGGAAACCCCAAATATCAAAGATGTTTTTTTGTTGTTGGAATAAATAAAGTGCCTTAAAATATCTATAACTTTTTGTCTATAAATTTTGTGCAATATGTTTACTGGCTTTATTCCATGTATTTGTTTAAGCAGGCATTTAAAGTTCAAGCATTTAAGCCCATGCTCATCACCTGATCAGAGAAATCTACAGGAAAATACCACAAATTAAGTCTGTGGTTAACCTCTCTTATTTACAAGAGTGTGACGTTAGAGGGAAATGCACCAAGAGCATTTTTTAAAACTTTATTCAGCATAACATTCATCTGAGCTTGAAGTGGAAAATTGCTAACCTTCAGTTTCCTATGCTTACTGTAACTTTACTGTCTTGGTTACGTTCAGCTTCAGGACTTAAAGCAACACTAAATTTCATGCTCTAGTCCATTTGATGCCAGAATCTCCCAACATCTGGGATAAATTAATAATATAGCGATGCATTAATCAGCTAAATCTTTCTCAGAAATTAGCAGAGACCAAAAATGGGCTACAGGTTCTCCGCTGGAGGGAACCATATGTCCTAATGTCAGTGTAAGGGCTCACTTTTTAAAAGAATTCAAGTTAAATGCTTAGATTGATTATAGGGCTACAATATAATACAGTATAATCTGGCACTAACCTGTCGATAGCGATAGCTCCAAGGGTAAGCATGCTGGCAGAGCTGATGAGGAGATAGAGCAGGGCGGTGAAGTTGCACCACACCACCCCAAACATCCACTCTCTCTTTGCTGAGCTCACAGCTACAAACGGTAGCACCAGCACGGACAGCAGCAGGTTGGACAGAGTCAGGCTGAACACAAACTTGTTGCTGGGTGTGAGCAGATAAGGCCTGCGATAAAGGGTTGCCACAATCAGAAAGTTCCCGAGGCAGGCGAGCAGCGTGATGGTCACAATGGAGACTGACTCCAGGGCAGCCAGACCCTCGCCATTCCCCACTGTGGTACAGTTCCTGCTCGTGTTCATGGTGAGAAGCTGGGCCACCGGACTGGTGAAGGAATGGTGGGGGACTGCTGAGGAGAAGGCATTATTAGACAAAATAAATTGCCAAACTAAGACAAAGAAAAAAACAAAACAATATCATGAATTACAGCGAAAAACAACCCTTCAACCCTCAATCTACATTCATGCAGCTGGAACTCAACTCATGGATTTTACTATTTTCTGCAGCACAAAAACTAATAGCAAAGACCAGGGACCTGTACTATGAAGCAAGTTTGATAACATACGCAGGATATTGTTATCTGGCTTTAGTTAGCCCAACAACAGGATTCGGGCTTAGGGTAACATGAAGTAGTCAATCCAGGATTTATCAAATCTAAAGCGTTGGAAGCATCTGAGCAATCAAAAACATGCACAGGTCATTTTCAGAGGTTAAACACATAATACAGCTGCTGCAGACAAACTATCAATAGTGTTTAACGCTCTGTGAGAAAAGAATAAACGCAAAAAAACGAATTCAAACTAATCTACAGCCAAGTTCAATCCCCAAACAGATGCCCTGGTTTGACATCAAATATTTATGCTTATAGAACAAAAACAACAACAACAAGTTGCAGAATTGTTTACAGCCAACAGAGAAAACTAACATTACAGAATAAAGATGCATCTAAGACTAAATATTAATTACAGATGGTCTTTAGAGAAAGATAAAGACCTCAGATCTTCCTACTACCTACTAGCACCCTTTGTGCTAGTAGGTAGTAGATATCACTCTTCTTGGCGTGATATATTCCAGAGAACTAACTGGACAGGACGTGGTTGAGGTCTAATCTTGATCATAACCTCATCTAGAACAGGTTAGGACTGCAGCTCATCCACGGGGATATACCGCAGTAAGAAGTGAACTGCCTTCACAGTCGAGGCTAAACTCTGGAGTTACCTGGATTTGCCCAAATTTTGCTCCATGGTACAAATTTTACATATTTATAAAATATGTATGCTACATATGAATACTAAATAGTGACGGCTTTAAGTAAAGTGGTACACACACGTTTCACATTAAGGTTCAAAGTACAAAAGTAAATGTTTACAGGTGAAAAAGAATGTCAGAAATAAAACTAACAAACACTGGTTACTGTACCACCTCCCACCATACGTGTTTATGTACTAGCAATATAACTCTACTAATGTATAACAATAACTCCAGCAACAATTTACTGCAGTTTTAAAAAACTATAGAGGATTTGAACACTAGATTTCACCACGTTAAAAGACTGTTTACAGCCAGGGTAAACTTTTCACTATTAAACAGTCTTCGGTCACAGTTAAAGCCTTTCACTAGTGGAAAGCATTATCTTTGCACATTATTTCGCATCGGAAAAGCGTAATTGTTGTTAAAGCTCACAATTTTGTTTCCCTGTTAGTGTTAACCTTTTGATTTAGCGTGAATATGGAAGTAAAAAAATACAAAATAAAACTGCATCTTGCACATGTGAAGAAGGTGCAGCACGGTGAGTTAGCGGTAACGCTAACATTAGCTAAAACTACCGTTAGTTAGCCAAAACTTTCCCCCATTGTCCCCCCTGAAACTCGGCTCTTTTTTTTTTGACCTGCTTAGGCTCAGCGCTGCGGCTCCACATTTTCACTCTCGACGGGGATAAAACGTCCATCTTACTCCTCTGTTTCCACACCACAGCCCCAGAAGAGAGAGCCGAGCCAGGGAAATCCCTGAAAGCCAGTCGACATTGTTCACTTTGGTAATGTCTCTCTCCTCCGCCGACTCACAAACGGCCAGCTGCGGCTGCAATGGCGTCCTCCTCCCCATCCACCTCCCACCTCAGCTTCGACTCCCTCCCCGAGCAGTCTCCTTCCGTACGTGGGTGGTCGCTTAAGAGCATTGTCTTGCTTTCATATTGCCATTGAACCAGCTTACGTTATTTAATTTAACCGTGTGGAGTTTGTTGTGATCAAATCCTTATGACAAGTGCAGAACAACGATGAAAGTATAGTGTATTCTTTCGCGGATGCCACACGCACCGTGTGCGTTTATAGTAGTGTTTACAAAGCCATGTGAATGTGTGCGTGAGTGTTTACTTGATGACAGGCCGGCTTGTTTATGAATGAATTACTGAGCTGCATCGTTTTATCCAGCTGGACCACCCACGTAGATCATAGCTTCCCGCACTAAAACGTCACCTCCGCTTATCCAATGAAAAAACTCTGAAGGCTTCACGGCTCCATCCCATAGGGGGCGCACTCAGCCAATAACACATAACATGTTTAGTTCTGCAAGTGTAGTATATAAAGCGGTGTCATAGTGTGATTTTGTGAGTGCAGACTTTCAGCTTAAACTCACAGGGTTTTATGATAAAATATTGTGCATTTTTATACACTTCCCCATTTTCAGAGGCTTAAAAGTAATTGAACAATTGACTGAAGTGGCTTCAAGTGAGGCCCTTGGTCACAAAATACATTTTATTAAATAGTATCTCTGTATCATTGGTGTATTGCAAATTCCAGATATGCACTAAACATTTACAAAATCAGTGGGGGTATTTTATTTATGGATTAACCTCTAGTTCTTCATCGTCACTGAAGTTTTAAGGCAGCTGTGGTGACACATCACACAAGAGTGAAATAAGAACTGTGAGCAATAAGCGAGTCCTGGGAATTCCTGGGTTCTCTGCACTTTGACACACAGACCTACTACACATAAACAGAAGCACACCACAGCCCCACGCTCCCACATGGCAGCTCTATCCTGAAGTTACAATATGACAGCATTGCAAAAGTCTTCTTTGAAGTCATCCCATGCCACAGAAAAGCTTAGTCCCTCTTAATAACTGATGTTAAAACTTCAGCATGGGGATCTGTGGCGTGTAGTCGGTCAGAAGAGAAACAATGAGGCCCTGAAAGACAGAAGACAGTTGTGATGGTCAGTTGAAAGAAAATTAAACTGGAGTTAAAAGGGGATTAAAACAAACTCAAACAGCACATTGTGCGTTAACATTTCAGCCCACCATGATGGTCCATTTTCTATTCTCTGCCTCCGAAAAAACGAGAGAACGGGATGAGTAGAACACCTGATCATCCACCTCCTCCATTTTCCGAGGGAGACAGTGCAGGAAGGTCCAGTCTGACTTGGCCACACTTCCTGTCTGTAACAGAAGGGCATCAAACCACGGGTAAGTGTTATCGTCCATGGAGTGTAAGGATTTTCAGGGATGTGACTTAGACTTTCCTTCCCTTCCTTGAACTTGTTTTCTTAATATGAAAGTATCTAACTGTGTATACTACAGGGAGTGCAGAATTATTAGGCAAATGAGTATTTTGTCCACATCATCCTCTTCATGCATGTTGTCTTACTCCAAGCTGTATAGGCTCGAAAGCCTACTACCAATTAAGCATATTAGGTGATGTGCATCTCTGTAATGAGAAGGGGTGTGGTCTAATGACATCAACACCCTATATCAGGTGTGCATAATTATTAGGCAACGTCCTTTCCTTTGGCAAAATGGGTCAAAAGAAGGACTTGACAGGCTCAGAAAAGTCAAAAATAGTGAGATATCTTGCAGAGGGATGCAGCAGTCTCAAAATTGCAAAGCTTCTGAAGCGTGATCATCGAACAATCAAGCGTTTCATTCAAAATAGTCAACAGGGTCGCAAGAAGCGTGTGGAAAAACCAAGGTGCAAAATAACTGCCCATGAACTGAGAAAAGTCAAGCGTGCAGCTGCCAAGATGCCACCAGTTTGGCCATATTTCAGAGCTGCAACATCACTGGAGTGCCCAAAAGCACAAGGTGTGCAATACTCAGAGACGTGGCCAAGGTAAGAAAGGCTGAAAGACGACCACCACTGAACAAGACACACAAGCTGAAACGTCAAGACTGGGCCAAGAAATATCTCAAGACTGGTTTTTCTAAGGTTTTATGGACTGATGAAATGAGAGTGAGTCTTGATGGGCCAGATGGATGGGCCCGTGGCTGGATTGGTAAAGGCAGAGAGCTCCAGTCCGACTCAGACGCCAGCAAGGTGGAGGTGGAGTACTGGTTTGGGCTGGTATCATCAAAGATGAGCTTGTGGGGCCTTTTCGGGTTGAGGATGGAGTCAAGCTCAACTCCCAGTCCTACTGCCAGTTTCTGGAAGACACCTTCTTCAAGCAGTGGTACAGGAAGAAGTCTGCATCCTTCAAGAAAAACATGATTTTCATGCAGGACAATGCTCCATCACACGCGTCCAAGTACTCCACAGCGTGGCTGGCAAGAAAGGGTATAAAAGAAGAAAAACTAATGACATGGCCTCCTTGTTCACCTGATCTGAACCCCATTGAGAACCTGTGGTCCATCATCAAATGTGAGATTTACAAGGAGGGAAAACAGTACACCTCTCTGAACAGTGTCTGGGAGGCTGTGGTTGCTGCTGCACGCAATGTTGATGGTGAACAGATCAAAACACTGACAGAATCCATGGATGGCAGGCTTTTGCAAAGAAAGGTGTCTATATTGGTCGCTGATTTGTTTTTGTATGTCAGAAATGTATATTTGTGAATGTGGAGATGTTATATTGGTTTCACTGGTAAAAATCAATAATTGAAATGGGTATATATTTGTTTTTTGTTAAGTTGCCTAATAATTATGCACATTAATAGTCACCTGCACACACAGATATCCCCCTAAAATAGCTAAAACTAAAAACAAACTAAAAACTACTTACAAAAACATTCAGCTTTGATATTAATGAGTTTTTTGGGTTCATTGAGAACATGGTTGTTGTTCAATAATAAAATTATTCCTCAAAAATACAACTTGCCTAATAATTCTGCACTCCCTGTATACGCAGAAAAACTAAACTAAAACCATTTAAAACCAGTTTCAATAGGTGGTGACATGATGCATAAAAACAAAACTTTCTCAAAAACCATTTTTATACAGTTTTCTTGTCTTTATCTAAAAAAAACAACAACAATACTTTTCCGTGATTTGTTATATATTCATGTATCATTAATACACATATACACACCCAAACATATAGCAAATAAATGATTTTTATCTGAAAAATATTAGTGTTTAAAAACAGGTAAAAAGGTGAGAGTAACTACTTGGCTGAAAGTAATGTCCTTCTTTACCTGCATAGAAATCTGGTATCCATGGAAGTCTTTTAGCCTCTTTTTCTTCTCCTCTTCCTGTCCCATACTGACCCAGGTGTCAGTGACCAAGACATTGCTGTCACGGGCAGCCTCCATGGGGTCAGAGGTCAGAATCAACTGAGTACCATGCTGAGACAGAATATAATATTATTTATTAACATTAACCTTGGCAGAATACTTGAAACTAGAAGACATTAATGGCAGGTTTTAGAGGACCTCACCTGTTTGGCGAGCCTGTGTGCCTCTTCAGTAACGCCCTTGTCTGGCTTGTACCCCTGAACACAAAGATATGACTTTATCTTACTGACACAAGAAGTGCGCAGATAAGAAGCTCAAGGCTGACTGCCTGCCTTTAACCTCAAACTACACAAAAACACATAAGATACAAAGACCAGAGTAACAAAGAGATCACATGCATCCAATAGCGCAATAAGAAACCAACCTTCGGTGTAGCAACCTTAAGATGAACTCCGAGTTTGGCTGCAGTCATCATGAAGGAGTGGAGAACATTGTTGCCATCTCCAATCCAGCTCACCGTTAGACCATTAAGGGATCCGTAATGCTCCTGGATTTAAAGAAAACAGGTACTGCATGGTTATCAACTAGTGCATTAAAATTGCAGAATACCACAGGGTAAGAGTACCTGTAAGGTGAGGAAGTCAGCCAGAATCTGGATTGGGTGATACAGATCTGACAGTCCGTTAATGATGGGGATTGAAGCCTCCCTATCTAGCTCCTCCAGCGTCGAGTGCTTGTAAACACGAGCCAAGACAACATCACAGAATCCAGAGAGGACCCTGTTGTGAAAGATCAGACATGCACAAGGACTTTGTGGTTTATATACTGAGCCAGGAGGGAAATCTTGTTGAGAAAAACTGCGTTTCTTCTTCAGCAATTACATACAACAATGAAAATCATGAGGAGACTGCTATAGAAAAGGTTAAAGCCTGCAGCTGCTTTTATTTCCCTGAGATAAACCAACAGCTCACCTGGCTGTATCTGTGCAGCTCTCATTCACTCCCAGGTGGATGTCCTGTGAGGTAAGGAAACAGGGGTGTCCACCCAGCAGAGAAAATCCTGGAGTTACAAGATTAAGGTACTTTTAGTTTCCCTAAAAGTCAACTAGTGCTTTAAAAAGTGTACTTAAAGTAAATGTGCAGGCAGGAATATATAGAGGAGTGCACACTAAGGGGAGTGTGGGGGTGGTGGAGAGGGGAAATGAGGAGTGCTGATCAGTGTTTTGGTGGGGGTTTGTACTGAAAGTCGCCTTTCAGCAGTTCTTTTGTGACTACATTAACAATGACTGCACTGAATGGCATTAGCCGGGCTCCTGCACAAGGATAGTTTTTTAATTTATGTAATTATTGGCTTAATGACCTTCCATGCAGTAAGATACCACTGTTAAAACCATTGTACTTTTAATCCCTATAGGTAAAGCTACATTAACATGTTTTCATCAGTGAAATAAAGCAAGCATTCATTCATACATGTCATCTATGTAAACAAAGACTGACTTTGGCCTGATGTGACAAGACCATATTACTCACTGTAGGGTGTAACTGTATGGATCTATGCCAATATTAAATCAAGAATGATTCAGTTAATACATATAAATAATAAAAAAGCTGACTAACAAATAAAAAGCTACAAAGCAAATATTGGGATGTATAATTGAAACAGTAATTATGGAAAAACTTCAACTTTCTGCCTCTGAAAAAATAAAACAAATAAAAATTTTGGGTTATTATCAAAAGATTGTGTAACTTATTAATTTCGCATCTTGACATAGTTAACTAAAAACTTCTAAATTGAACGAAATAACTTGAAATTTTTAAATTAAGGTTAAGAAAATTCCAAGTTTCGTTACGGTCGTCATGAAGGTGTGCAGTTATGGATAACAACAATGTTTTTGTGTGTGTTTTGTTGTTGTTTTTCCAATGGGAGAAAGCATCCATTATATGCATAAAGAAACACACAGCAAATTTCAGAATCACTTTCATTGCTCAATTTATACACAATAACAACCTAAATTTGTGACTTACAGAAAAAAATGTTGTTTTTTTCAGTGGTGGAAGCAAGTTTCCATTAATTTAACATAATATTAAATAAAAAAGAATGACTATTAGGAAAAAAAAAACCCCTGAAATATATGAGTAACCAAACACATGAAAAATATAAAGATACACAAGCAAAACAAAATGAAGACTGAATCTGATTGAGATGCTGTGGCGTGACCGTATAAAGGCGGCTCATGCTCAAAAACCCTCTAATGTGGCAGAATTACAACAATTCTGCAAAGATCAGCGGCTGAAATTCCTCCACGGTGCAGTGAAAGACTCATTGCCAGTTATCGCAAACACCTAATTTAAGTTGTTGCTACTAAAAGTGGCCCAACCAGTTATTAGGTTTTATTGGGCAATAATTTTTCATACAGGGTCATGTAGGTTTGGATTTTTTCCTCTTAACAAACACCTTTATTTAGAAATTGCATTTTGCGTTTACTTGCGTTATCTTTGTCTAATATTTAAATTTGTTTGATGAGCTGAAAATTTTAAATGTGACAAACAAAAAAATAGGAAATCAGAATAGGGGGACAAAAGCCTTTCCACACCACTACATATAGCAATGAAATATCTTGCCTCTGTCAAATCCCATACCCTGAGCCACGTCATGCATATGTTTGCATAGAAAAACTGACACCTGTTTCTGTGGACATTCTTGTTCTGGTGCTCCTCTTCTCAAATATCATTGCAATCGACTTTCCTTGTAGAAGAGGCAAATACTGAAATAGAAATGACTCTTAATTACACATCCAGAGACCACAGAGTACACCAACTATAAGTACTGAAGTTTTGCAATTAAAGTTAAATACCTGTTTTTCGTGCTTGATCCGATGCTTGAGGTCTCCGGAGACCCACAGCAGCTTCTTGATTTCATCTGAGCTGAAATCCTTCAGAGTCAGACAGCTGCGACCTTTTAAATTCACCGAGCCGAGGCAGGCGGCTCCGGCGCTGGAAAAGCAACAAATATATTTTATCTTTTATCACCCGCACCCTACTTTCACAGCTCTTCTTCCACATTCGGATTTATCTTACCCAAACGCTCGTGCTGAACAGCTGTGCAGAGATTGGAAATATCTGGAAAGCGGGCTTTTTGCAGCAGACAGCCTCAGAGGCATGGTGGCTCACGGTAAGTGCAGCGGGAGCGCAATGCTATGTGGATATTTCATCAGAGAGGAACAACTTCTGTATGCCTCCTGTGTTTCAGGTGTCCTGCTAAAAGTAGTTACCCCCGGCAAAAACTGTTTCCCAATCTACGAGAGCGCGCAAAGGAGGAGGAGCCACTTGCCCAGCTTCGTTTCTGTACGCTACTTGTCACTGATCTGCAATCCGCGCAATAAAGCGTAAACCTGGAAAACAAACAACAGACTCGATTCGTGAATGGATTTTAATACTAACTTCGTGACATTGTAATGTGCCGTGCGGAAGACTATTGAAGTAAGTGCTTCCCAGTATCTGCTGGGAATAGTTTGTCCAAACAAAGACGTTGATACTATGGTTTACATTTCTGTAATGCACATTAGCGGTGCTATCACGAAGGAGTTTATTTGCAAAATAAATCAGAGTATAACCAATAACCCCAGTAACTCTGGAGAGGATTTCTTCCTCCCAGCAAAGGTTATAGAGGGGTACAGATTTTATCAGGCTGTGTGGCAGCGTCTGCCAAAATGTGTGTCCTCTCCATCAATAATAAACGTTAGCAGTTTTTCTTTGACAATAAATAATTTAAATTAAAAAAAAAAACATATAAATATACACGTCTTTGTCAGTAACAGGGCTTTTCAAAAATTTGCAAGTCAGTTTTGGGCAACCTTTCGTAGGCCTATTCGACTCCAACATTGACACATTTTTCCAAAATCTTAGGTCACGTGGGTTTCCTCGTTAATTATTCAAATTAGTTCACGTTGTGAAAACCCGAGTTCCTCTGAGCTAACGAGAAGATAACAATTTATTTTATAACCAACACCACAAGAGGATGGAACCAGACGAGTACAAGAGTTTGGTTGCAAATAAACTAAAAGGCGAGTATCCAGCGCTTTTCACGAAAAAAGAGAAATTTCTTCTCCGAAGAAAAGCTGCTATTTACGACATTGAAGGTAATAACAGCAACTTCGTAGCGTTTATAAACCTCATCAATACATATATTAACACACACACACACACACACAATGGCAAAATGTGTAGTCTTAATTAGTCTTAATTAGCTTGACCTTTCTTTGACCTAAACAAAAACAAGAGAAGCCATTTCAAAGCGTTTCTACTGGCCAGGGATGTCATTGGACGTCAATAATTGGGTGGGTACTCAAAAGAAACTCTGTAATTCTACTACAGCTAACTTATTTTAAGATGAACACAGCAATGTTTCTGTATCTCTCAAATTAATTTACTGTTGTGTTTCTTACTGAATTGCTTTTGTTTTTGATTAGGTTTCCCAGTGTGCAGTTTGTCAGGCAAGTGCTGCAACAATTAATTAATGTAACTATGTTTTTCTTTTTAAGGTTTCTCAGCCATTTTAATTGGTTGGGATGGACATTATTGGGAAACCTACTGAAACCAACAGCGGACATCAGTATATTTGTGTTTTTATTGACTATTTCACAAAATGGCCACAAGCACACCCTTTGAGGTCGAAATCAGCCAAGGATGTGACAAACTGTCTCATAGAATTTCCTTCATTTCTGCCTTTATGTGTGGATGGGATTATTTTTTTAAAACGAAAACGGAAAATCTCCGTTTTCAAAAACACCCGTGTACGTGTGGACGTAGCCTCAGTCTCTGACTGGAAGCACTAATTCGTCATTCGGCTTTTGTCAGACTAAAGTAACTGTTAAAACTGTTTGAAAAGCTCAGCTATACAACAAGGAGAGATTGAGAATTTCCTTTTAGTTCTCAGTTTATTTGATATTGACAAAAGTTAGTTTTGTCTGTTCTTCTGTAAAACAAACTAAGATTTATTTTTAGAATTAATACTTTGTTTCTAAGTGGAATTGACAATTTAGTCTGTTTCGTTTGTTCTATTTTGAAACTTAAACGCTTTAGCGGCTGCCTTTTGTGTAGTTTGCAATATTTGCCTTTATTTATCTGAAAAAGTCTCATGTTCCTTAAGTACATCTACCCTGTTGAACTTATTATGGGAAATAAATATTTAAATCAAAACAAGCTGCTGATTATTTCACATTTTACTTGTGAGCAACGGCACATTTAAATCTTACAAATATAGTTATTTGGCTTATATCGTGATAGATATCGTTATCGCCTGAAATGAAAAAAACATATCGTGATATGAAAAAATCTCATATCGCCCAGCTCTAGCTGGAAGCATGTAAATATAATAATAATAATAATAACAACCACTGCAGCCAAGAAGAGTGCCTGATGAGCCCAGTTGTAAGTAAGCTATTAAGACTCAGTTGTACGCGGTGTTCCTGTTTTCCTCTGAAACAATAAGTTCCGTTGGAGCAGCCTTTCTCTGTCTCTCGCTAGCAAACCTGACCCGGGCAACAAAGTAAAGCTAGTTTTCGGCTATGAGCCGTGGACCTTCAGTAATAGTAATAAATCACATTCATGTAGTTGTAAACAGCAAGTAGAATGGGAGGGAGAGCCTTCAGTTTTCAGGCCCCTCTTCTGTGGAACCAGCTTCCAGTTTGGATTCGGGAGACAGACACTATCTCTACTTTCAAGATTAGGCTTAAAACTTTCCTTTTTGCTAAAGCATATATTTAGGACTGGACCAGGTGACCCTGAATCCTCCCTTAGTTATGCTGCAATAGATGTAGGCTGCCGGGGGATTCCCATGATGCATTGAGTTTTTCCTTTCCAGTCACCTTTCTCACTCACTATGTATTAATAGACCTCTCTGCATTGAATCATATCTGTTATTAACCTCTGTCTCTCTTCCACAGCATGTCTTTATCCTGTCTTCCTTCTCTCACCCCAACCGGTCGCAGCAGATGGCCACCCCTCCCTGAGCCTGGTTCTGCCGGAGGTTTCTTCCTGTTAAAAGGGAGTTTTTCCTTCCCACTGTCGCCAAAGTGCTTGCTCACAGGGGGTCATATGATTGTTGGGTTTTTCTCTGTATCTATGAAGCGCCTTGGGGCGACTTTTGTTGTGATTTGGCGCTATATAAATAAAATTGAATTGAATGATAATATATTAAGTAATCCAAAGTATTCAGAATACGTTACTCTCATTGAGTAACGTAACACGTACAAAATACATTTTGGGGCATGTATTCTGTAATGGAATACATTTTAAAAGTAACCTTCCCAACACTGGTGACCACTGAATAACCTTGAGTGCAGAGGGACAGTAACTATTCAACTCTTTTTAGGAGTTAAAACTAAACTCTCATGGAGTTACATTTTTACTACCACAGAGTAAAATTTAATTCATAACTAGAGTTCATTTTGATATTTTATAGTGTTACTCAAATGAAAAAAAGGTTTTCGGTATAAAATACTACAAAAACACCATACTGATTATTATGAATGTATGAATTTATTTATTAAAACAGCATTGTAATAGTGTAACATTCACCATTAAAACAGCTATTATAATGGCAGCTAAACAGTTGAGACGTGTGATCATATAGGCCTAACAGAATTAAAGAAAAAACTTGTAATTTAAAGAAAGCTTAAAGAAAGCACTTGTAATGCAGTGTTAACATGAGGAAGACTAAGTCTCCATTAAGCCAACAAATTAAATAATACAACTCTCTGACACAACATGAAATTGTGAATCACACCCATATAACATTTGGGCATCAAAACATTTGAAAGGTCTTAATTTCTCCCTTTCTAGGGCCAGTATCTTCTTAGGAATGGTTTCGTTTACTTGAAAAGCATGAAAATGATCATGGAAACATGTTTCATGCTCAACCATAACAAAAACAGCTTTACCATCATGCAAAATGATCAAAGCTATCTTGCTGAAAGCTGACATGTTTTCATAAGTGCCTGTGTAACACACACAAAGATTCTAGGTCTGACCAACTGTCTCAGCCGTGGGTAAAACGATGACAGTTAATAAAATTCTAAAAGATAATTTATTAACACAATAATCAAAAGGTAACAGATTAAACAGTCCAGTGTCCCATTTGTGGACCAAGTAAAAACACACAGTCCAAGTCCGGAGCCAGCTATGCCACAAAGCCAGTTGAACTCCACACATTAACTTGAACAGGGTTAGCAGTTGTCCTATGAGACCTACCACCCTGTAAATAGATAGCCAGTGGTCACTCCGGCCTCTGCAACTCGGCTGCGGCATATAATAGGCACTGGCCTATACAGAGAGACAAAATAGCACCTTCACTATATAATTCACAGCACACAACCCATCCATCCCAAACAGAACAGGTTTCAGCACATTACATACCTGCACAGAGAGACAAACTAACACAGCAGTGTTTGTAGTGTGGGCTATAAGTAGACCAATGTATCAGTGCAATCAATTACACCTGCCTCTAATTAGTCCAACTCCATTATA
This sequence comes from Rhamphochromis longiceps, assembly GCF_057381845.1. NCBI lineage: Eukaryota > Metazoa > Chordata > Actinopteri > Cichliformes > Cichlidae > Rhamphochromis > Rhamphochromis longiceps. Next base: position 19,233,291 of record NC_140572.1, read on the forward strand.
GCCATTGGCTCACTGTAAATGTGACACACACAACCACTCCCAACCCAGTGCAGCTTCACACAATAATATGGAGATGAATTAATCCAGGCACATTAGTCTACCATGTTACACCTGTGCAAACAAAAAGCCCAACAATATATTCAACACCAATACACATTACCCAGTGTGTGAGTTTGACAGTGGTCTAAATCAACATGAAGATATGGAGATATAATTTCTGAGTATTCTTCAAACACATTTTAGCTGGACCAGACTCAACTGCTTTTAAACTCATACATTCCCAATGATAAGCTAATGCAAATTGATGTTTCCTTGCAAGTGGTGCAGTCAAATTCTTAAGGTTCTTAATACAGTCTTTGAAAAATTTGTGTTTGGCTTCAAATCTCATGGTCCAGATATGAATGAGAGGACCAATCTTTCGAACGCACCTCGGATAGTGGACCATGAAATGATGTTTTGGAATTAAGTTGCTTGATGGGTATAGTTCTCTAAAGAGTCTATGGTGTACAATAATCAGGTGCTTTAAATACACAGTCATTCCTTCAGTGATAGAGATTGGGAAAACGATGTTTAGAATGTGCAACAAATGCCAGTGCAAATCATCTTCTGGGATGAGATGAGATGAATGAATTCCCGCTGTTGTGCCTACATCAATATTGTACACAGAGGTCTGCAAAAATGTGTGCAGGCTGGACAGAGTGTCTTCATATTTCACACGTCAACGAAGTGACACTTGAACAGCTCATCAAATGCACGCAGTGATGTGCATGACTGACATGGAAGAAGCTTCCGATCCAAGACAATGTAGAAGCTGAAAACCTGTGCTTTCTAAGTCCCTGTGGCCAGGAGATATGGCTGGGGGTTTCCTTCATTATTCATGAGGTGATCCTCAAGGCTCTGGTAGGACTGAAACACAATAAAAAGCATAACTTTATAAGCCCCTTAGGTTAAGAAAAGGTGTTCCATGAACCACAGTATGTGGAACTGGATCCAACACTCATCTTCTTAGGACGTTTCCTTCCAGCTGGTTGTGGCGTGAGAAGATGCAGCAAAACAAGAAGAGAAGCCATGTCTGGTTGAGGGTATGAGCAGAAAAGAAGTGATCCATACACACATTATGCACACTACTGCTTTTTAAATAACTTTTAAAAATGAAAACTAAAATCACTACATTAATAAAATGTTACCTTGGGACACTACCTGGCTCATCAGCATAATCCCTTCCTTTGTTCAAGGCCGATTTCAGCAATCTTTTTAGAAGACAAGTCTCTTTAAGGTCTCTGGCTTCCCTGGCTACCTTGTCTTTAAAACTCGTGTTCCATTTTTCCAGGAACCTGGAAAAAATTCGACAATTTTTAGCCAAACAACTGTTTTAATCTGTGGATTATACATATGAACTACATAAGATACTGGACTCTTTCACACACCTCACATCTCCACACGCACTCTGGTTTTTCCTTTTGCACGCTTCTTATAATTTATAATTTCTTTTTATTAATAATTTCTTACATAAACTGTTATTTGCACATCTTACTGTAAATTTCTAAATTAAAGCTGTAATTTTTTGTAGTAATCTGTAAATATTACTGTCAATTCTATAATTTAATGGTCGGGCATTGCACAGCAATAAGCATTTCACCTCATGTCATACTGTGTATGGTTGTGTGTGTGACAAATAAAATTTGATTTTGAAATTTGAATTGGAACTCCAGACAGCTGGGCAGCCCAGCACCTGAGGGCTCTGGGACACACACCATCAGGGCCAGCAGCTTTACTGGAATGGAGTCTGCTCAGTTCCCTTGTGATTTCATCTGCTGAGAGGGACAAAGAGAGACAGGCTGAGGGGGCAAGACAGGGGGGAGGAAAATGGAGAAGATCGGAAGAGCTGGGAGTGGAGACAGAAGACGCAGGCAGATTTAGTTTGTTTGCACATTCAACGTCTCCATCTATTCCCACACCTTTCTTTTGTCTCTGGCCAGTAATGGTCCACATTCCCTTCCACACCTCCCTGGTGTTGTTTTCTTGGAGTTTGCTTTCCAGCTTCCTTCTGTAAGACTCCTTTCCCTCAGCAATCTTGGCTTTAAGCTCCTTCTGCACCAGTTTCAACTGTTCTTTGTCCCTGTTTCTAAAAGCTGTCTTTTTCTTGTTCAGTACAGCTTTAATGTCTTTGGTTACCCAAAGTTTCTTGTTGGGGAAGCAGGGAATATTTTTTGGGGGGAACAATAATATATAATAAAATAAAATGACCGTAATGCAGCATCTTCCTGTGGCTAAGCCTCTTCCTGCCTCTCTCTCTCTTTCCCCCTCTCTCTCACCTGTCCTCCTGGGTTTGATCTACCTAATCAGCAGGGAGCCGCAAGGTGAGGAGGTGTGAGGGAGACAGCCAGCAGTGAAGATGACCGGGCAGACCGATGTCGACATACCGGGTGAGCCTTGCTACATATTATAAAGCCCTCGGCTTCATGCACACCTAATCATACCTAACACAGGCTCCATTTTGCTCACGGATAGCATGTTTCTATTTCTGTCAGCCTGCTGATACTTAAATGGCTTGAGCTCTGACAGCAGGCTTGGCTGGGATTTAGTGGGTGTTAAGTTCGGGAAGTACTTAAACTTTCTGTCCCTGGGCTTTCTAGAGATGAATCACAGACAGCAATGTGCAAAATTCTTGAACCGCTTCTCACCTAAAACCATGTCTTTGAGCAATAGTTCTCTTTAGGACACTGGCTGCTGTTTCATTTATTTTCAGTCCAGTCTCTATGCCTGACCGTTTTCAGGGGGATATTTTAATTTTTATTTGTTTGTTTGTTATTGTTGTTAAGCCAGTTAACACTGACTTATGAAACACAAGCATTAAAAAGACACCTAATTTAACAGCTTGTCATAAAACACAATTTGTTCCCATTTCTTTGGCACCTTAAATCATATAAAAAATGTCAAAGAAAACATATTTGATAGGCATGAAACAGTATTGTTGCAACCACAAGATGATTCCTAAAGAGCTATTTGTCAAAAACCTAAAAAAGATCTTATCATGGTGTGCAGTGTGTTCTTAAAAATTTGAGGAAACTTTACAGTTGTAAGATAAAAGAAGGTAGCAGGCTTAATAACCATCTACAGAAGATAAGCAGTATCTGAAAATCATGTCCTTGAGAAATCCAGCAAAGACCTGACACAGGAACTGAGAGATGCATCTGCCCTTCAGCTGATCCATTTACTGTTCACTGAAGTCTCATCAAAAATATTCTCAGTGGAAGGGTGGCTGTCAAGAAGCCATTATTAAAGAAGTGAAACCAGGAGAAAAGGCTGAGGTCAAATTGCAAAATAACTGGTCTGGCAGCAGCTCTTATGCAGTGATGAATCCAAATATGAAATTTTTCGTTCAAATAATTGCCAAAATACAGAGGAGGTCAGGAAAGAGGTACAACCATCTGTAAAACCCTGTGTGAACCCTGTGTCATGGTTTGGGGCTGTGAGAGTTCAGACTGTGTTTAAGAATAAAGGTGGTCTAATATCAACTTCCAAGCTTGTAAGAATTACACAGACTTGTTTTTTGCCTTATAATGGTGTATTTCCATGTATGTTTGCATGTTTCAATAGATAACTGCACCTCTTTCCCATTTTCATAGCAAAATATATATTACAAAAAAGAGGTCGCTGAAGACCTTTGCACAGCTCTGTATTTGTCCATCTGTTACCAGAAACAGGAGCAATTTTCACATTTGGAAGGACCAGCTTTGCTAATAATGTTCCCAGCAAGTTCTGGCTGAAGAATGACCATCCAAAGAAAACGTCATGTGGCGGAGAGCACTCTGCTGTTATCACAGGTACACTGTATGTATATTTTAGTAATGAAAGCTGACATTGTTCACTAATAACATTCTTTTTGTGCCTGCAATGGCGTTACAGAAAATGGGAGGTTGCTGATGTTTGGTGGCAACACATGGGGCCAGCTGGGGTTGAGAATTAAGCCTAGTGCCAGGAAACCAACCTCTGTGAAAGGTTAGTATTTTTCACCGTGGCTGGGTCATATTGCATCAAACTAGTTATTTTTTGTGTAAAGCATAAAAAAAAATAAGCCCACATGACTTATTTTGTTAATCTAAGCCCCAAAATATAGAGTACAGTGCAATACAGTTTTATATACTGGGATCTTTATAATTAGAGCTATTTGTATCTATTCAAGCTATTTTGTTATATTTTGTAACTTATATATTACTTGTATGTAACCAGTTGTGTTGTATTGTTACTGTTCTTACTGTCTTGGAGCAATTGTGACCACATAGTTTCCTCTGGTATTGTGATTCTAATCACATAAAAGACAAAAAAATGTGAGACAAAAAAGGCAGAAAGTTGAGAAAATGTGTGATAAATTTGAATTATTTTTAATTGTTAACTAATGACCAGAACCAGAATTTGTTAGTCCATTAACAAGAAGATAATTGTGGTATTTTGAAGCCATTTTACTCACTATAATTACTGCATTTCCTTTCCAGCCTTGAAGTCTGAGAAGGTGAAGCTTGCAGCTTGTGGGAGAGACCACACAATTGTTTGCACATGTGAGACAATAAACAAATATTTAATTACACGTGAGAGATGTTTCCATGAACACTGTTGTCCTCAAAATGAGTATACTTGTATATTTAGTTCATGGCAGTGTATACAGTGCAGGTAGCAACCAGGACGGGCAGCTGGGTTTAGGCCATTGTGACAAGTCTACATACTTTCACCTGCTCCGCCCCTTCTGCGACTGGGCACCAATCAAAATGCTTTCTGCAGGATGCAACACCTCAGCCGCCTTAACAGGTTTGAACAATGACGATATAATAAGTTTCTCTGCTAGAAAAGATGATCTGGGCATATGTAAAGTGTATGTACGTATGTGTGTTGGTAGAGGATGGGAGGCTGTTCATGTGGGGGGACAACTCTGTGGGTCAGATTTCTTTTGGGGACGAGGGATTTGCTGCAGAACCCAGAGAGGTCCACGTTGGAGAAGCAGTCATATGGGTGTCCTGTGGGTATAAGCACTCAGCTTTTGTGACAGGTACAACGCAGTCCAGCCACATGCATCACTGCAGTAGGTCCAATGTTAAATGAACCAGTCTTCAATACTTGTGTCATTTATTGTGTTGGATTTGTCCCAGTTTATGGTCGTCTCTACACGTTTGGTGAGAGTGCGAATGGAAGACTCGGTCTTCAGGAGGAGCAGCTGGCCAATCACAGAATTCCTCAGCAGGTGCAGGGAGTCCTGGGTCATGTCACCCGAGTGTGCTGTGGAGGAGAGCACACAGTGGTCCTCACAGGTATGCTAACAATTTGTTATTTTTAAAGAAAAGCATAAAACATCTGTGAAAGGAGCTGGTTAAACAGCGATGGAAAAGGTATTCAGGTCTTTAACTTAAGCAAAAGTATCAGTGTGCCTGATAATGATTTTCACATTATTGTGGGAAAAAATAAGGAGAAAATACTATCGCTTTTACTGTATGCATTAATATGTATGCAACATTTAATGTCAGCTGATCAAAGTAGGGCTGATTTTAACTGTAAAACACATGTGGTGATCACATCGTGTTTCCTTCTTTAAAATCTGCCACAGAACTCAACTTGTTTGATTATGTTAGACACTTTAAGGGACAGAATAAGTGATCTCAGCTCAAATGTAGCACAGACACAATGAAGAAGAACATCAAAATAAATTCCCCTGAGAATAGTGCTCTTGTACAGTAGTTGAGTAAATGTACTATACATCGCTTTGAATCAAAAGGGTTCTTTCCCTCTGTCTGCTTTGCTGTGCCAGAGAAGAACGTGTACACATTCGGCAGAGGTCAGTACGGTCAGCTGGGCCACGGAACATTTCTGTTTGAGGTTCATTTGCCAAAAGCGCTGCAGCACTTTTGTAACAGCAAGGTCAGACACATCGCGTGTGGAGAGAACCACACAGCTGTGGTCACAGGTAAGCCATCTTTGAAGGTCATTGTGACTTTAAAAGTAGCATTTCCCATTCACCTTTTTAGATGTCCATGCATGTTTTATATATGAAAGCATATAAAGGCCAATAATAACTGTTTTAATGGAATATAATATATCTACAAGCTTTAAGGAAGGAATTATTTAAAAAAGTTTTTCTGTGATAAGTTCAAGAAACAAACTTCTTTAGGACATATGACTTGTGTACCACGCATAATTAAACACACAGCAACAAACCTGTAATCAGGTTAAAAGTACCATTAGTGAGGTAAATAAAACAAATTAACTGATGATGAAGACGAAGTGGAATCTCTTTTTTCCCCATCCAGCATAAACATGTCACTGAGGTGCTGTTTAATCACACAGCAGCCAGTCTGCCACTGTGAGGTGTTCAAATGCAAGTTCAGCAACTCACAAGCTTTCTCTAGAATTTGCTAAAGTGACTAATTTCATAAACTTTCTCAGATGTTGTCTGCCTCTAGAGGTATTCAGTTGATTATCACCACATGTGAGTCAGTTTTCGAGGGGGTAGATAAATCCAAGTTTTGTCAGTTAACTAAATGATAAATCTAATTTCAGCCAAACAATGTACTAAAAACCAATATTCAGTATTCAAACTTTTCATTCCTATGTGCATTTAAAAAGGGAATTAAATAAAAATCAAGGATTTTGTTGTTTATAAAATGTGTTAAAAGCAAAACGACTTCAGCCAGGATAGAAAACCTTCAGTCTGTGTTTGATGCATTTATCCTCCCCCTGCTCCACAGACAGCGGGCTGCTGTACACGTTTGGTGATGGTCGTCATGGAAAACTCGGGTTAGGGGAGGAAAACTTCATCAACCAGTTCAGCCCGACACTCTGCACACGTTTTCTTCAATACGCTGTTCAGTCAGTAAGTGAAGGTGATGTGAAGGGCTTTAAAAGTAATCTTCATAATCAGTCAACTCCCTCCAAAAAGGCCATAAAATGTATGAGAGGCACCACAGCTTGTAACAGGAAGCCTACTACAGCAGGATGTATCCACAGCACCATCAGTGATCGATAACAGAATATTCTTCACCAATCACCCCAGGAAGAGCAGCTGAAGCTGTGCTCACAGCCAGCACCTGGATACTTTCAGAGATCAGCCTTTTAATGAGTAATGAGCTCTGAATGGATCGTGTAGTGTCACATCATATCGCCTTTCTTTGCATCTGCAGGCTTTCTCCTATTTGGCAGCTGATTGTTCATAGGGAGCAGTATTCTTAGATACATCAGAGGTAAACTTCTCTCAAAGTAAGGCAAACGTAATCTCGAAAACAATCTTGCTGTAGCCTTGAGGGAGTAATATCCTGTATGTCAGCAGGTAAATGAGTGAAGAGCAGACTGAGAGTTAATCAGCTAAATGTAACAAAGATGTTTTCTTGTGTCCTCTCTCCCCGTCAGGTGTCGTGCGGTGGTCACCACATGCTGGTCGTGGCTACACCCAGGCCAGCAGAGAGCCAAGAAGCGGTGCCAGAGAAGGATGTCTTAATCGCAGACTACTTTCTGGAGTCAAGTTTTACCAAAATCATCTTTAAAAACAAGTTCATCAGTCCAACTCCACCATCACCACTCTCAGCCCTCTCAGCCCGGGCACGCCACCGAGACAGAGTGAGACCCTTCAACTTACTGCTCATTTTTAAAACACTTAATTCAATTCAATTTTATTTATACAGCGCCAAATCACATCAACAGTTGCCTCAAGGAGCTTTATATTGTAAGGTAGACCCTACAATAATTGTTTTTTATGTTATAGTTTAATTCATGGAAATAAGTTACCCAAATCTATTTGGCCCTGAATGAAAAAATGATCGCCCCCTAAACCTAAGAACTGGTTGTGCCACACTTGGGCAGCAAGAACTGCATTCACGTATTTGTGATAACTGGCAATAAGTCTTACATCTCTGCAGAGGGATTTTAGCCCACTCTGCAGGATTTTTTTTTTATTCAGCCACATTGGAGGGTTTTTTTCTAGCATTTTGGATCTCCATTGGATTTCTACGGAGCCCTGCAGGGGACATGGGAGAAAAAAAAATTAAGACGGACTTTTGCGAGATCTCACAAAAGTTTTAGCCGCATTCTTCGGACGCCGGCTCGAAGCCAACCGGGAGGTCGAGGCACGATGTGCCGGGAAAGCGGTGTTCCACCCGGCTGTAGTAGGTCTCGACCTCCCGTTAACGGGAGGTTAAGAATGCGGCTAAAACTTTTGCGAGTCCCGAGTTTGTTTTGCGAGATCCCGAGTTTGTTTTGCGAGATCTCGCAAAAGTCCGTCTTAATTTTTTTTTCTCCCATGTCCCCTGGTTCTCAAGATGTTTTTTGGCAAAAGTGAGACGAACCTTTGTGTTGTTTTAGATCAGCAGTGGTTTTCTCCTTGGTGCTCTCCAATGGATGGATCAGACTTCCAAAAAAATGTGGTTGACCACAGTTAATTCATGATTCAACAAGGGTGCAGATTACTTTTTCACACAGGGCCAGGCATGTTTAGATACCTTTTTTCCTTAATGAATTTAAAAAGTGCATTTTGTAATTAGTCAGGTTATCTTTGTCTAATATTAAATTTTATTTGAGGACCTGAGTGTGATAAACATGCAGGCATGTTGAAAAAAGAAATCAGTAAAGGGGTTGGGGTGGAATTGATTTTTTTTCTTTTATTTTTTATTTGACCTGTGCAGTCATGAAACAGGTATTTAAGTGTATTTTATGCAATAATAAAACGTTAAACATTTGAAACCCATGCTTGCAGAACCCCTTGGAAAACTTGTATGACCTGTATTATATCAATAGGGGGCAGTGTTGCACCACACTGCAAATCTGCCACTGGTTGCTGACGCTCCATAGATACATTTCCAAACTTAAACTCGAGAATCTCGTTTCCTATTTTTCAGGTTCGTTCTGTGGAGTTGTTTGGGGATAAGTTTCAGAGCCTCCCACGGCTTAACTCTGACTTTCTCAACACATCTCGGCAAAGATCCAGAAATTCCCTAACTCTGAAAACCCTTTCAAATGATGCTACTACCCCTTCATCATCCCCTAAACCAAAATCAGAGGTGACAGGAAGCCCACTTCTCTCCCCCAGATCTCGATCCATATCCCCTCAGAGTCCACTGTTATCCTCTAAGGCATCAACCCCACATTCACAATCATCATTCACGCTTCAAAGTAAAGCATCCACGTCTGCTTCTTCTAAGTCTAAATGCAAAAAGGTGCCCTCTCCTTTGCTTTTACCAAAGTCTATAACAAAATTAAACCCCAGCAGTCCTGTAGCTACTAAAATGACTGCAAAGCCTAGACTAAACCGAGCAGCAGCCACTAAGAAGCCTCTAAGTAACAAATTCTCATCTCCTGTGCCACCTAAAGAGCCCTACACCCCGACTAGACCCCCCAGTAATGTTTTCATTAAAAATCTAAAGGAGGAAGAACATTCTGCCCCAACACAAACAGGTACTTGAATTCTATGGTTTCAACAAGTGGCAATAAATGTTATAGCCAGCTTTTAGCTGATGCTTGAGCGGGTTTAAGCTGTTTAACCTAATTTTGTCTGTTATTTCAGGAAATGTTAAGAGACAAATAATCACTGAAGAAGTGGAGGAGAAAGAAGTCTTTTCACCATATATGGTGAGAGAAGACATTTTTGATGGCTCATTATGCGATGGTTTCTCTTAGATAGAGCAGATAAATACAGTATAGTCCACAGAGTCTTAAATGTAGAGTGAGACGACTGTTATTTTCCTCTTCTGGCTTCTTCTCTCTGGTTTGGATTAAATGCACTGCAGGGCAGGAAGCAGCAACGTAGAACACTCTGACTTTTTCCAGGAAATGTGCATACATCAGCATACGTGCTGTGTATACTGTATGTGTGTGTGTTCTTGCAAGTGTGTGTGTGTGTGTGTGTGTGTGTGTGTGTGTGTGTGTGTGTGTAAAGAAATTTTCCACTTGGTAAAACAATGAAGAAAAATATAAAATTGAATATCTCTAATGAATCTTCATCAGCCAGTTTCAGATATTTGGACAGCTTCTGCTGATACACAAATTTGTTTGGGCTCCAGCCCCTAGATGCACAAACACACACACGGATACACACACACACACACATGCAGTGCTTTGGAAAAGTTCTCAGGAATCTTGCCACATCTCATCAGTGTTTCCACAACCAGTGATGAAGCAAGTTGAGAAAGAGTCTCCTACTTTGCTGTGTGCTATGGGTTACTGCAACATGTGGTGCCCCCCCCCCAGCAATCCTGTCCTCACTGCAGGGGTAAATTTGTGTATTTGTGTTTGCACAGTACTGTATGTGTGTCCTCACATGTGTGGGTTTTAAGTGTGAGAGAAATTTCAATTTTATTTATATCATGCTAAATCACAACAACAGTTGCCTCAAGGTGTTTTATATTGTAAGGTAAAGACCCTACAATAACACAGAGAAAACAGAGAAAACATATCATATGACCCCCTATGAGCAAGCTTTTTGGTGACAGTGGGAAGGAGAAACTCCCTTTTAACAGGAAGAAACCTCCAGCAGAGCCAGGCTCAGGGAGGGACTGGCATCTGCCGCTACCGGTTGGAGGTGAGGGGAGAAAGATGGTACAAAGACGCGCAGTGGCAGAGTTCCAGAGATGACTAATAACTAATGATTGCAGAGAAGTGTATAAACGCATAGTGGGTGAGAAAGGTGGCTGAAAAAGAGAAACTCAATGCATCATGGGAATTCCCCAGCAGCCTAAACCTATTGCAGCATAACCAAGGGAGGATTCACGGTGACCTGATCCAGCCCTAAATATATGCTTTATCAAAGACGAAAGTTTTAAGCCTAATCTTAAAAGTAGAGATAGTGTCTGTCTCCCGAATTCAAACTGGAAGCTGGTTCCACAGAAGAGAGGCCTGAAAGCTGATGGCTCTGCTTCCCATTATACTTTTAAATACTTTAGGAACCATAAGTAAACCTGCAGTCTGGCAGTGCAGTACTGTGCTGGGGTGATGCAGTGCTATAAGGTCATTAAGATAAGATGGGGCCTTATTATTCAACACCTTGTATGCATGGAGAAAGATTTTAAATTCGATCCAGCATTTAACAGGCAGCCAGATGAAGAGAAGCCAGAATAGGAGAGATATGCTGTTGCTTTCTAGTCCCTGTCAGTACTCTTGCTGCACCATTTTAGATTAACCGAAGGCCTTTTAGGAAGTTTTTACAACATCCTGATTATAACGAATTACAGTAGTCCCGCCTAGAACTAGTTTTTCAGCGTCAGTCTGAGACAGTGTAAAAGTGTAAAGTGTGCGTGTTAGTCCCCATAGGGAAATAGTTCCTCTGCATTTAACCCATTCACCCAGTGAAGCAGTGGGCAGCCACCAGTGTAGCGCCCGGGGAGCAGTGTGTAGGGACGGTACCTTGCTCAGGGGTACCTCAGGGTAGCCGTTCAGTGGAGTCGAACCACCACTCTACCTACTGAGCTATCCCTGCCAGTATGTTTTCTAAAATAATCAGTAATCAAGAGAATAAAATATTGTATTATACATAGGTATTTAATGAAAACAATCAATTTTGGAGAGAAGGTTTATGAGGTGCTGAACTTGTTTTTAAACACCTCACAATGGCAGACTGGCTGCTGTGTGATTAAATAGCACCTCAGTGACACCCTGTGAAAGATTTTCTACTTCAATATGTAGAAAAGTTTCAGCTAAGACATCACAGACAGTGGATTTATGCTGGCATCAGGTAATCCACTGGGACTGTATCCGAGCTTGACTTTGTGGTGTTATGCTTGATTCTTGGTATTACAAATGAAATCTATATATGTGTAATTTAGCATGAATTGACATTGAAATCGTTGAGATTTAACAGAACTTTTACAGTCATTGGTGGTCAAAAGGCGGGTTCACTGTGACATCATAATTTTCAGCAGAAACACTTTTTTTCATTCACTTTTTGTCAGTGCCATAACTCGGGAAGAGAAGGGGAATATATTTCACCAAACTGCTGACACTAATTATTCGTGCACACCTACTAAAGTCTTCAGTGCAACTAATTATACGAGTCTGCCCTGACATTCTATTTACACTTTGAAAACCACTGAAATATACCTCTAGTAGTCTATAATAGTAGGGTGCAAGTACAGTAGGTAGGTAAGATGATATTTAAAGCATTAAAAACACATAAAACATTGAACAAATTACATATGCAGTTATACTGACGGCCGCTCCGCTTGTGCAGCTTTCCTTCTTTAATCTACTTTTCTTTTTCGTATTATATCTTTCTGAATCCTTATGTGATTTGTTACAGGGAAAGAAAAAGGGCAGAGCTTTTAGACATGCAGTAAAGGAAGAAGAACCATTTGCACAACAGATCCAGACTAACGAGAAGACCGACCGAAACTCCCCTAAGGTTTTGCCAACAGAGCTTATGAAGGGCCCCAGCACCTTGAAGACAGAAGTGTCTCCTCTGAAGAGCACAAAGAAAAATCACAAAGTGACTTCAAACAGCAAAGAGAACATCACCAAGGAGTCCAGCAACATCAAACCTTCAGAAAACAGGCAAGCTCAAAAGCAGCTCCCGCATTTTAAATCATCACAGCAAGATAAGAGGAAACCGTCAGAGCATAGCACAAAAACACAACAGACGCTGACAGATGCACAGGAGAGAGTGACTGAAGTGAAGCACAAGACAAGGAAAACTGAGGATTTGAGAGAAAGTAATGAACCGAATGAAGAGGATAACAGCTCTCTGAAGAAAGGCTTGACAAGGACCCCAAAAAAGGAGACAAAGAAATCATCATCTTTAGATCCGAAATCTCCTTCTATCAAGGTCAGTAAAGTGAATCAAGCAGCCAGTCTAGCATCCACAGAAAATGGCGTAAAGGAAAATGAAGCAACTCAGAGGGGAAGTGATGACGTCAAACCTGTTGAAGTGGCGAGTCGGGGGACACGGCGAGTCAAATCGACTCTAACAAAAGATCAGCACAAGGTTAAATCTGTACCAGGAGTGGATGCTAAATCGCCAGCAGCACAGGAAGAAAACACAACACCTTTTAAGGCTGAAACCAAGAAATCTGTCTCCAGAAAAACACCATTGCAAGTTAAGGGAAAATTGCAAGAGCTTAAACCAACACCAGTCAAGGATCAAAGTAAATGTGCAGAAAATCCCCTCATTGAAGGTGAAAGCAAAGAAAAGTGTGAGGAAAATGAGTTAAATTGTGCCAAAGACGCCACTCTGAAGATGAAAGGTGGAACTGTGGATGAGCAGAAATTGTCAAAAATAAAGGACAAAAAGACGGCAAAGGAATCCGGTGCTGAACAGAGGGCAAAAACAAAACGAAGAGGAGGAGGCAAGGAAGAGGAAATCAGAGTTAAAGGTGAGGGGGATGTTGACTCTGAGAATAAGATGAAGGCTAAACCAAAGAGTGAAGCTTCCAGCCTGCCGTCATCTCAGCAGGATACACCTACAGAAGTGAGAGGTAACCCAATTTCCCCTCAAAGCCCAGAGGTGGATTCTCCTAGAGCTGCAAAACCCCTGCGAGGCGCTAAACCTGTTGTTATGGATTCCCGTGTTTCTGAAACAGATGAAGGGGACACTTGGGGCAAGAATGGGGGAAAAACAAATTGGGGAGAAATTCTCAGTAATTCAGCGTCACTTCTTCCAGTTGCTGGGATTGCAGGTGCAGCTATTGAGGTCCTTCGTGAGGCAGTGACAAGTGTGCAGTCTGACAGTGACAAAGCCACCTCGACACCCTCTAAAACGCTCAGTAAAGTCAGACAATTCACGAAGCAGAGTGCAGTTACGGAGCCGTCCTTGTGCTCCACATTGTCACATTTTTCTTCCTCGAATGAAACAGAGGATGGCCTGAAGACAGATGCTCAAGCTGGTGTTCCATCGGAATCTGTAAATGAATCCCAAGAAGTAGAAAATGATGACAGCAGTTGTGATCCATCAGAGGGGGAGGCAGTGAAAGGGGGCCTGTCTGAGCATATCAGGGGTGAACACATGGAAGATTCACAAAAAGAAGTGGAGGAGAAATCCGACAAGGCATCTGGAGAGGATGAGGATTCTGAGGATGGGGGAAAGAATGAAGATGAAGATGTCGAGAGTGGAAGTGACAGTGAAGATAAAAGGGAAGAATGTGAGAGTAGTAGTGACAAAGAAACAGGAGAGGAGAGCAATACGGGAGAGGGAGAGGAAGATAATGTATCTGAGGAAGAAGAGGGTGACGAGAAAACAAGCAGGAGTGATGAAGATGAAGGAAGTGATAAAACTAATGCTGCTGAAACTGAAGGAGAGGAAGAAAGCAGTAAGAAGACAAGTGATGGATTGAGCGACTCTGATGGGAGTGAAGGAGCTGAGGAGGAAGAGGAGGAAGGTGAAAATGAAGAGTCCAGTGATGAAGAGAGTAAAGAGGATAAAGAGAAGGAGAGTGAGGATGAAGAGAAGAAAAGCGGTGATGAATCAGAGAGCGATGAGAGCACGAACCGAGAGTCAGAGGGGGAGGAGGACGGAGAGGAAGGAGACACTGCAGAATCTGCCAAAACTGAAGAAGAAGAAAATGATGAAGATGAAGAGGGCGAAACTGAGGAACAAAATGATGCCTCCACAGAAAATGAGGATGAGGAGAAGGACTCGGTTGAAGATGAAGAGGCAGATAAGAGTGAAGGAGAGCAAGACAGTGATAAGGGAGAGGAAGAAGAAGATAGCGAGGCTGATGAAGAGGAACTCCAAGATGAAAAAAGTGATGAAGAAGAAGAGGAAGAAGGAGGTGAGGAAAGGGAAGAAAGTGAGTCCGTAGGTGATGGGGAAGCTGAGACAGAAGATGGAGAGGATGAGGACAAAGAAGAGAGTGAGGAGGAGGAAGAGTCTGCAGAAGAGGAAGAGGAAGAAGAGGAGGAGGATACAGGGGACGAAGACATAGAAGCTGAGGAAGAAGAGGAAGAGAAGGAGGAGGATACAGGGGACGAAGAAACAGAAGCTGAGGAAGAGAAGGAGGATACAGGGGATGAAGAAGAAGAAGCTGAGGAAGAGAATGAAAGTGAGGAAGAGGAGAAATCAAAAGGAAAAAATAAAAGCATGGAGCCTGCTAAAAAAAATCTGTTAGAGAGTGATGAAGGGGAGGAGGAGGAGGGGGAGGAGGGGGAAGGTGAGGAGGAAGGGGAAGAAGAGGAAGAACAGCAAAAACAGACAAGGCTAAGAGGAAAAAGGAAAGACATGAAAGGTAATGATGAGGAAACTGATGATGAAGATGAGGATAGTGAGGAAGAGGGTGATGAAGAAGAAAGGGATGAAGAGAATAAGGAAAAGGGAAATGAGAACCAGGAGGAGGAGGAGGCAGAAGAAGAGGGAATTGAGGAAGAGGAAGAAGGAGATGAAAATGAAGAAGAGGAGGAGGAGAATGAGGAAGAGGAGGACCAAGCAAAATTAGCAAAGAAAAAAAAAGAGAAGCGACAGAAACCGCCACCAGACAGAAGCAGCAAACAGAAAGAAGCACCCAAACCAGCACCGAGGACCAGGCAGAGAGCTGCAGGGGGGGCGAAAGCTGAGGACTCTCAGCAGTTCTGGAACGATGTCCTGCCTCAATACCTAGACCTTCAGTGACCACGCCCACGGTGAAGCCACACCCACAGAAATCTCAGCTAAACACGAGCTTCGTCTGAGTTATTCTTTATGCTCTGAAAACACATAACAAGTGTGTCTAAGCACTTTTCAAAAACCCTTACACTGTCCAAGGCAGTCAAGCCATTTATACTGCAATCTAAGTTTTGTCAAGAACTATTTTCATGTGCGTATTGATATCCATGTGGTGCTCTGTGTAGAACAACACTAAAGTGGTGTATTTGGCACTACCTTTGTCAGGATCCTGGGTCTCCTGAACCAGCGTTTTTAGTTCTTTGTGATTTTTGTATTTTGTACTCGTGTGATTTATTCTATGGTTTCTAGTTTTGATCCCCTGCCCTTCATGTTTCTCTGTGCCCCCTCTGTTCCGTGTAAGTCTCTGTGTTTCTTAGTTGCTGTCTCCACCGTGTCAAGTTCGCGTCTCCGTGTTATACTTCCTGTTTTACTTTGAAGGTCTGTGTCTTATGTGAATGTGTTCTGCTTTGCTTCCTTGTCTCATCAGTTCTGATTTCTCCCAGCTGTGCTCTCCTTCTGTGTCTCATTCCCCTCGTTACTTCCCAGTGTATTTAAACCCTGTGTTTCTCTGCGTCAGTGTCGTGTTGTCCCTCAAGCTGTGTGTTTCCTCATGTTCCTCTCTGTAAGTTGTAGTTCATATTTTCCCCAGTTTAGTTTTGTATGACTTCCCCTGCCAGCAAATAAAGCTGAGTTCTTTGTGTTTAAACCTTGTGCCTGAGTGCCTGCATTTTGGGTCTGGCTCCTGCCTTCCACACAGCGCTTCTTGACAACCTTAGCTTAAACCTTAGCTTGAGGGCACTGAAGCCAAAATGTGAACACATAGACTTGACATGACTTAACTGTTTTGCGAATTTGCTTATTTTGCACATGAGTGACATTGATATTTATAAAGAAAACACACTGAGAATGACATATATTAATAATAATAATAATGATGATGATATGGAGGTACGACACACTAGGTTCCAAAGAAGCTCAAAAGCTGCAGCTGTTGAAACAAATGAACGTTTAAGATAACATGATTATGTTCAATGGACACATATATTTCCAGGTTTCAGTGTATCTAATTACGCTGCTATACTCACGAGTCACTTGGATGGATGTATAGCTAACAAACTGTGAGATGCCATCATGTCAATGTGGATCAAAATCTCTGAGGAATGCCATGAAGACAGTCATTAGCAAATGTACCTAAAAGTAACTGGTGATGGTATGTTCCTATTGTCTTAACCCTAATCAGAGTGTTTATGTATTTATTATAGAGCCTTGAATTGAATACTGTATAATTTTCTAATGTATATCTAGGCTCAAGTCTTCCACCTGTTCTGATGAATGTATATAAAATACTGAAAACAGCTTTTTTATGAGTCAGTTATTTCAGAATATTTCATATTTGTCAAAACATATTACGTTTGCAGCAAAAAGTGTACAATGAAGTACTGAAACATGTCACACAGAAATAGGAGAAAACTTGTGTTGATCACAGTGTAGTTAATAGAAAAAGATAATAGATAATAGAGAAAGCATTTTGATGTGTGAGTGTTGTTTTTAAGACAAAAACATCATTCAGTTGGGCTTAAGTTAAATATGCACACATATTTCTGTTTTAAGGCTCTTCAGACATGCTCCATTACATCAACCAGCTGTGTCTGTTATCTGATGCTGAACAGAGTTTTTACAGTGGGGTTTTCAGAGCACCTTCATTAGAAACTGCTGCCTGCTGCAGAGTAAAATGAGTAATTTGTGGCCACTCAGCTTAGAATAATAAGACAAATGTTATTGTTAAGATAGGACAGCATTTGAGTGACAATAATTAATTTTTTAATGCACATGTTTTTCTTCTTTGGGAAAAACATTCTGCAAAAATTACCCACAAGTCTGCTTACAGTGCTTACAAGGAGTTTCAGATGTTAGAAAAGGTATGCTTGGAGGAGTAAAGGTGAGGCTTTCAAACCTAAGAACAGCTGTCAAGCATGGTGGCAGGTGATAGTAGCATACTCTGGGCTGTTAAAACTGCTTTTTACTTTTTCCTCGGGAGTGCAGGTCTGCCTCAGGGCAGAGTCAAAGACCTCAATTCTTCTCCTCACACTTGGACAGCAGCCCCACATTAAGTGGGCGTGTGCAGCACACGTTGCCAGATTGTCTTCACCTCCATGCCCCGATCAGTAATAATCTGTTCTCTCTCTGTTCCCTCCTGCTGTCAGCTGAACCCCGTTAATTGGTCTCCAGTCTCCTGCCTTTTGTCAGTGGAGCAAGTCCAAATGTTTTCTCAAAACCCGTAATCAAACCCTACAAACCGAACCCCTAAAGCACCCTGGGGGTTAAACTTGCAGCTCAAAGAAATCATCAAAAGCCCAAATTTTATCAGGATGCATAAAAATTATGTAGAAATCTTTCTTATTTATTTGTAATAATTCACTGATTCAAATTTTACATTCAGCATATGGCTCAAGTTCAGTTATTCTTTGCTACCTTGATGTTGACTAAATTCCTGCAACACTACTTTGTGTTTACACTAGGCACAATTCTTGTCTTGAGCTGGATCAGAAAGCAGCTCTTGCCTGTAAACAACAGTTAAACTCATCGGACTAAATCCAGAGACAGATAAGATAAGATAAGATAAGATAAGATAGAACTTTATTAATCCCTCGGGTGGGTTCCTCTGGGAAATTCGATTTCCAAAAAAGCACAGCACCGACAGAAGTTACAGAGTTATACACACACACATATATAAAAATACAGAGACAATATAAATAAAATATACGAAGGGGATAAATAGAATAAATAGGAATAAAAATAAAAATACAAGTGAATTGCACATTTCAAGTATTGAGTCTATTGCACCGTTGACTATTTACAAAAGTATTGCACAAAAGGTATTGCACAGTGAGGTGAAGAGGCACTACAGCTTAGTTGTTCCCTCCTTTGTCCTCCTGTTTCCCCTCCCTCTCCCCTCCAGAGAGGAGTTAAACAGTCTGATGGCGTGTGGGACAAAGGAGTTTTTAAGTCTGTTAGTTCTTGTCTTTGGGAGAAGCAACCTGTCACTGAACAGACTCTTCTGGTTGTTAATGGCCGTGTGCAGAGGATGCCTGGCATTGTCCATAATGTCCATCAGTTTCTTTAATGTCCTTTTCTCTGCCACTGTCACCAGAGTGTCCAGCTTCATGCCGACCACAGACAGTCCTAAGACAAAATTACTGGTGGTAACCAGCACAACAAAGTGTTAAACGAATCAACCAAAGCCAAGACGGTCACCTGAACCCACATATAATTACTGCTCTGGAGATCCTCTCACAGTCGTTTCACTGCACGCCCCTCTTTCCTGTTCCCTGTCGAGACAAGGAGAGTTTTGACACCTTCATGTGTGGACTCGCTCTGCTACACTACACACTACACAGGGTTTCTATCCAAACCTCATGCTTGTCTTAGACAGAAAATTAAACACCAATTAGTCCTGCAGGAGCTCTGTATTCTCTCAGCTTTTCTGCAGTGCGTGCATGTACACGTGTTATGAAACAGAGCAATCATTAGCTCTAGAAGACTGTCAAGTAAACGTCAAGTCAGATCTTGCAAAAAACATACTACAGAAACAGCTTCTGTTTCAGCTATAGGAGACAAAACACTAAAGACAGATCATGATGGTTACTATAGAACATCTCATCAGAGTATTGTTGCTAGGAAACAACTTGGATTCAGCTCGACTTCTTATAAAATGTTCATCATTAGGAAACTGAAACAGGGAGCAAACTTGTGCCCAAGTTTCCATGTTGCACTGTTTCTGCAGCTCTCCAGTGGTGATGAAAGAGCAGAGCGGCTCAGCATAAAGGTTAATATAATTTAAACCCTATCAGGTAAACAGAGCTGGTTCACAGCAGACATTTTGACTTGTGAATCACAAACACAATGAACGGCTAACATTACTAAGTGCTGAGCTGTGTTGCTGTAAGCAGCCATTGTTTATGTGATATTATTTTCAGCTGTTAAGACAGAATGGATGTGACTTATTAAGGGGACGAGAAAGAAACAAGAGCTCTCTGCGGGGGAATATTTCAGCTTCCAAAAGGGAACAGAGCAGAGAAAACGGCCACAACAATACACATCAATACTCGTTTCCAATCATAAATGATTTCATTAACACTCAACTTTACAAATATACAGAAGTTCAGACAAAATTTGTAACGGTTTACTAACTACAACCTTTTAATGTTTATTTTACTTTACCTTTACTTTTACTGAATTATTTTATATTCTGGTGAAACATGCAATGCTTTGAACATAAACTTAAAGCAAACAAACAAAGATCAAAAGTCCTGCCTTCGCTAAACTAAGAGTACCAAATATTATACTATTCTACATGCAAACAAGATCATAAATAAAAGTGTCAGCAGTGCGGTATGTGCATGCGTAATTTTATATCTGTCACATTTAGGTTCGTTAAGTGTTTGGATGATGCACATTGTTCTTAATAGTTGAATAAAGTCTAGAATCCACTGAGATGTTCTGCTTGACCTTCCTTGCTTTTCTGCTTGGCCTTGAGAAACTCCTGGGTTGCCTTTGCAGCCATGCGATAACACTGCCTCCACTGTGTTTGACAGATGCTTTGGATGATGAGCAGTCTCTCTCCTCCTCCATACTTGTCTCTGCTCATCATTCTGCTACAAGTTCATCAGAACTGTGCAAGCGCCTTTAAATGCTTGCTGCCAAAGTCTAATCTAGCCCCATATTCATTAGCGTAACCAGCTGTCTGCACCTTGTTGTAAGATCTTCTGTATTTACATTCATGAACTCTTGATTGTAGACTTTTAAAATGATGTGTTTGCAGAGTCATAAGTACAAAAGCTTTGTGGCTCCAGTTATATCTAATTTTATAAAATACTATTCAGTGGTTCACTCTGTAAGTTAACCATAAATATTTTCTACTTGCAGTTTTAGATCAGTGATAGAAAAGGCATTTGGAGGCTTAATAGCACCTAATAATTCAATTCAGTTTTACTTATATTGGACTAAATTACAACAACATTTCCCTGAAGGTGCTTTATATAGTAAGATAAATCCTACAATATTAGAAAGAACCCCTAACAATCACACGACTCAAGCACATAGCAACAGTGGGAAGGAAAAATTCCTTTTTAACAGGAAGAAACCTCATAATGAACCAAGCTCAGGGAGGGGCAGCCATCTGCTGCGATTGGTTGGTGGTAAGAGGAGGGGAAAGAAAAGAGAGCAGAAGGAGACAGGACAAAAAATAAAGTGCCATATCTCTGATTTTTTTTTTTTAATTCTTGGACTCTAAGGTTGCTCTGTGATTCACAGCTCAAAATTATAATTTTATGTCTAATACTACTACCATCCACTGTCTTAAAGAAGCTATTTTAGCTTATTTCCCTCTCTCTTTAAGGCAAGTTGCTTCTGATTGGTTACCCCTTGCAAACAGCAGGTAGGTGGGGATTGTGTGCTCACAGTCAGGCGTGTATGCTTGAGATGACCATATTAGGGATATCCGCTCTCACTGACGTCACACAGAGTTAAAAGTGAAAAACAAAACAAAACAAAACGCTTTTGGCCAGTCTGAAGCCTGAACTCTTGGCTCACAGAGATTACTGACCTCATTATTTTGAAGTTTGGACATGTTTGTAAAATAAAATTAAATATACCCAAGTGTGCATAAAAGCCCCCTTCCATTTCTCACATTAAATGTGATAGATTAAAGAACTCACACTCTAATAAAAGCTTGTTTGATGATGTGTGTGAAAAACACTGCTGTGAGGCTACTTTTATCTTCATTTTAAATCAACTTGCTAAAAAAAGGCAAGAAAGGCTCTGAGTTTTCTGAAGATTTATGATTTTTTCTGGAAAAACTTTAAAAAGATTCACTGGAATTACAAACTGGTTGTACAACTGGCTGATACTTGTCACTTTTGAAAAGTGTCCATCTGATTTTAAACTAGGCTGAAATCTAAAATCTGTTAAAGATGTTGAAACTCTGTACAAAGTGCTATTGCAACACACTCTGAAACTCTCTCCCACTGAGCCGAGTTCTGTGGTCTCTTTTAAAAAGGAGCTGAAAATGTTGCTTGCAGGTAACTTTTTTGGACTCCATGTTTTTAGTATTTTGTTATGAAGCACTTTGTGATATTTGTCTTGAAATGTGCTGCATAGCACATAGCACAAAACTGTACTCATTTACTTACTTTTCTGAGATGCAGCGAAGCTGTAAAAGTGTGAAATGTGCAGGGGTGACATTAAATCTTATTTCACCAATAAAGTGGTGGGATGGGATACTGCAAATTTATGCTTTCTTTTTTTTGTAGAGACCTGGGTTGCAGATGAGCTATAAAACTATTTAAAAAATAAATAAATAAAATAATATATATTAATTACTGAACTTAGAGGATCAAAATCAAGTATCGTGCTAGTGTTGATCCAATACCATCGGTATTTGGACCAATCCTCACACCTTACAAGGGGCACCAAAACGTGGAGAGGCAAACATGATGACAGAACATTTGCAGGTAAACCAAAAATATTGTGACTTATACATTGTGTCGGGCTTCAGTCTCAAAATAAAACCTATCCACCACTTTATAACTTTATTTTGCTCCTCAAGCCATCACCTAAATATGAGCAACACACAATGAAATGTGCATGTGTTGTATCCATGTTGGTGTAGGGAAAATGCTCCAATCAAATGTCGTTAAGGGGCCAAATAAACTTAGCTATCTATACAACTGATAGTTTTTCGTGTATTTTAAAGATAGATAAAATAAATATATGCACAGTAGTCACTTGAGTAAAATACACAAAGTATATCAGTAAATAAACAAGTTAAAGGAATAAAAATAAAATGGGCTGATTTGATGCACTTGGGTCACAGTTTAGCCTTGAGCCTGTCACTGTCCTCCCTGTCTGGCTCCCTCATGCCGGTGGTCGGGCCAGGCTGTGTGGAGAGAATCCTCCCTTGTTTCTGGAGCAAGAGGCGGGCCTTTAGAAAGAAGGAATGCACTGAAGCTTTCCTGCAGGCTCCCCTTCACATGTTGAGGAACGTCCGTCCCGCGTCCCGACATGGACATGTGGCCGCTGCTGCTCCTGTTTGTCCAGCTCTGCTTCTGCTCCGGGTATGAAGGTAAACAGCAACTTACAGCCTCTCATTCATCTTCCGGACGTTTTTAACCGTGCTGAAAAGAAGAAATATCAAATGGTAGAGCAGCTTATCTTGAGAGAGAGTCCACATGGACAGACTCTGGCGGTGCCAGTGGCTTGGTGGAAGGGTAAGTGTAGTTAAATTATGCGCTTGGGGCTTAGAGATGACTGTAAGTTGAACTGAGTTTGAGGTTTCTCGTCCTCCCTGCTGCTGGTGTTTGGTGAACCGCGGCTGTGTTTACGTGGAGGGGGTGGAGAGCGGGGGGAGTGCAGTGTGCATGTGGGGGACGTTTCTGTGCGCACAGCTCGGTCGGTGGCACTAATCACAGGCCCGCAGCTGATCTGCGTTCAAAGTTTAATTTTCGCTTCTTCATGCCTCCACCTCTTAATCTTTGATACCGCGCTAAGAGGCTGAAAAGACCTCAATAACTAAGAGCTTTGAATAAAAATAAACAAAGGGCCTTCACATATTTTGGCTTTGGGTGTTTGGAGTTATTTACACTACTTAACACGAAAGAGTTTCTGTTCTAATATAGTTCCAAAGAGTTTACTGCCCCTGTTAACTTTTCTATCACTGTTCCTTCATGGAAAATAACTGCTTTTCTTTGGATGAATGAAACAAGACGTTGTCCAACACAGCAGTCACTCCATAATGCAACTAATCACCGTTGATGTGCAAGATCCAGAAACATAAAGCCTGTAGCCTCCAGCGAGAAGCTGAATGACTTCAAAGCGTACGTCCGGATGAAGTGTTGTGTGTGCGTGCGTGCGTGTGTGTGTCCCAGCTTGTGCAGTCAGTTGCAGTGGCTGTGTGCCTGTAGATGGTTTGAGAGTGGCTCACCGCTGCTGTATGATCATACAGGCTGAAACATGAACACAAGCTGTGGAGCAGATTCATACTGACACACTAAAAACTGCTCATTGAGCCGACAGTCAGGACTTTGGTCTGTTCTTGTGTATGCGCCTGCATCTATTATGAGGAGTTTATTTTACTGGGCTCTGTTTGTGTTTTTTTCTTTTGGTTAGTAAGCCTTTTATTAGTTAGGCATGGCCAGGGTTGTTTGGCAGTGCACCAGAGTCAAATCTAGAGATGTGCAGTTGCTTTTGCTCCTTTCGGGCTCTTTTGTGTGTGTGTGTGTGTGTGTGTGTGTGTGTGTGTGTGTGTGTGTGTGTGTGTGTGTGTGTGTGTGTGTGTGGGAGGGGGGGCTTACTTGTACGGCCATGTAGTCACTCAATCACAGCCAGATCACATTTTCCATGAGGGTATGTTTTACTGATGTGGGTCATACACCTCATGAAGGGAGTAGTTTGAGGAAATGCCAGCAAGTACCATCATCGAGGAAGTCTGCTTGAAAGCAACCTGCATAATTACAAAGCAATGCACAAGGACCAGACCAAGAACTCTCTAGTAATTCCTCAGTCAGTGCTAGAGCTTTTTAGAATTTTCTTAAATTTACCATCCAGGATCCACAATATTTGAGTTGAGGGTGGATCTGGTTCACGTTCTTCATTGCAATACAGGGATATTGACCTTGGTGAAGGATGCACTTTCCAAATGCCTTTCTGGTTAATGGGTAGCTAGTTTTAGACTGAAGTGTTATTAGAGGTGTTTGCATGTGGCTCAAAGAGAAAGCAGCAGGAGGATTTACAAAATGTTCAATGAAGTCTTCATTATTCACTTGTAGCCATGATGTACTAAAACCATATTTGTAAGGATTAATAGAGTGAACTCAATAAGTTCAATCTATAAGTTAATAAGCAGTGTGAGACGGGCCCTTGGCTACCTCCAGTCGCTAAGGTGAAGTGTGCCTGAGTAGTTCTTGGCTGTGAAATTGGTTGCAAAGATGCTGCAACAAAAACCTCTTTTTGATTGCTTTCGTTGCTAGCAGATCGCAGTGGTCAGTATAGTTTGCCCTGAAGATGCCGTCTTGTCTGCAAACTCTCACGAACTTTTCATGAGGTCATCTCAGGAACACAGTTCTCCCACTAAACTGATATCCAAGCCTGGTGGTTATTAGAGTCCGAGCAATACTGGCTGGACTGATATATGAGCCAGTATTAGCTGTTTGTCAGTATAATGGCATCAGCATTTATAACAGCCAATAACCTAAAATCAAGAGTAAAGAAGTGACGAGAGAAACACATGTTTGAGAAATTTTAGAGAAATCTGTTTCGTGTGTCTAAATATCACTCTGTTATGTTTTTAAATCACCGGATATCGATGTATGGGTCTATCGCTCTGCTGTTTATGAGGGACAACAGCTTGTCTGAGAAGGTGGATGAAATGAAGGGCTGCAACAATGGTCACTTTAAGATAAATGCAGATTATTTTGGACTGTGAATCCTGAAGATACATGATGCATACATCCATTTGAATGGCATGTGTCTGTGTGGTGCTGATCAAATGTTTCTCTAAAAATTGTTGCCTTCCTCTGAAAATGTTGAGTGAACTGAAACACTAAAACAGGAGAAACTGCAGTGTTCCCCACATCCCCCCTTAGTGTTCACTATCCTTCCTGGGGTCCATCCGACCCATTGTTGATGCAGAAATATTGATTGTCTCTGCTTTACGAATGGACAAACAGATGCTAAATAAAGACCCAGTGTGGAATGATTGGTTTCTAGCAGTGAACCTGGTGAACACTAACTGAATGAGTCAAACACCTCAGCTGCCAACAGCTTGTAGTTATTTTGTATCTCTCAGGTGATGAAGTGCTTCATCCTGCTTGGCTAGTACCTACAGAGGTTTTACTGGATATAAGTATTTGCTTTTACACGAGACACACAAACCAGATGCATCAAGGCGTCATCAGTTGAGAGCACTTAGGCGAGTTTACTTTCCTTAATAGGTTTTCACTCGCTGTGGTGGGTTGTAGGGTGTAACACTGTACCTCTATGTAAGGTAATGGAGATGAAACCCGGAGCAGTTTGCTCCTCAGGGTCAGAAACTGCTGATGTAATGAGAAAAGCAAAGCAGACGTGAGTGTAAGTGAGACACAAGTCATTAGTGCAGAAAAAAGGGAATTATGTAAGTTTGTAATCGTGGCGTTTTGAATTGAGTTCTACAGAAATGACAGCGCATTTTATTTATTATTCTTCCCCTCTGGTAGCCTGCAGCCACGATTCCACATTTACCGGAAAAGAGCTTCTTCCACATAATGACGGTTTGTATTACAGGCCTGCAGAGAACAGCTAATTGGAGAATCAGGCTCTGTAATTTAAAGCATATTCACTCCCAGAGGTTTCTCAGGAAGGCAAGCTCCTGCCGTTCCTGCACTGTTAACACTGACAACTCCTTTGAAGTAAGGGAGATGGACAGGAAGATGATGCTGGCTGCCGATCCCCTCCTCATCGCGTTGACAGATTCGTTAAATATAAATGAAGGAAAGTCTCAGATCGCTCAATCCCTGTTTTGAAATCCTTTGAATGTGGAGCTCTCTCATCAACAAGCACAAGCCAGACCCAGTCCATTTATTCCAGCTGCGTAGCTGCTGTGATCCAATCAAATCTGTCCCACCTATGGGTGAGAAAGGTATCAGCAGCTGTTGAGAGCTGCAGATGGAGACATCAGTGATGGGAGAGTTCACGCTGCTCTGAGCATCCTTGTGTGCCCTCCGTCCTTCATGGCTGCTTGTTTGTCTAAAGATAAAAAAAAAAAAGTCTACTCCAAAAGTAAACAATATAAGAAAAAGTTATTTGTTCTTTGAAGATGAATATCTGAGCTCCAATGCTTTTGTTTAGTTGCTTTTGTTTATTACAGAGCCAAGACCCAAATTGGTTTCTGCAGCGTGTAAACAAAGTGGATGAATAAGTTACATGTGTGCTAAGCATTTTTAGAGAGTGGGAAGGATTAAATATTTGTTCCCTGCAGGCCAGTGTGGCACAACAGCGTTTCATCTTATTTAATTATAGAGAGATTAATAATTGAGTTTGGGGAGAGGCTATTGATCGGCTCGACTAAGATTTATGGCTGTTGTACCTCACCTGGTGGTGAGATTATCATTCATCATGGATTTTGTATCTGATCCCATTTTAAAGAAAATTATTATTCTTTTAGCCAATATAGCTGAAAGATGCAGCTTTTGGTGAGGTGTCCTTAGACTGAGGCTGTTCTTAAACCAAGGTCGCTCCTGGTGGCAGGTGACCACCTTGGTGTGTGAGTGTTTCTGAATGGGTGAATGAGAAACACCATAACACACTCTTGGGTAACACCAAGCTACAAAAGTGTTACATAAAGCGTTTTTTTATACTGAGAGGAGCATTTCTGTTTGTTTTATTGATCTTTATTACACATGTTGGCTGTTTTAGTTGTGAATGATAAGGATAAGTTACACAGTGAGGCAAATGTTTTTTTTTTACCTTAAGCTTATGAAAAGTAGTGATGTGCATGACTTGTCATGGTCTCATTGTTTTTATGATTTGTTAGTTGTTTTTGGATTATTGTGAAGCTTTTAACTTATTTTCATTCTCTTAGTTATTTAGGTTATTTTATCCATTTGTTTTAAGTTTCCCAGCCTTTCCTGGTATTTCCTGTAAAGTTCAGATACACATTTGTCTTTAGCTTTCCTTTCACTTGTGCCCTTACTGGTTTCACCTGTGTCTCATTACCCTCCTGTGTCCAGAGGTGGGATGACTGTGAAACTGCATGCTCACTTGCTAACACCTTGCCAATCACAAATCATTATGTAAGACATCTCTGAGGAATGTCTCCAGCACCCAAAATTATCCTCATTTCTAAAATATAGAATGACCAAGATTTAGAAAGGAGACTTTATTTTTTAATTCAGTATGAACCAAAATTAGCAACTGGGTGAATAAACTCAGCAGAAAAGTTCACACAGTTCAATAGGACAGGGAGCATTTTTGCAGCCACAAGCACTGCCCCCTGGTGGCCACATAAAGAATGCAAATTTAAGGCACTTCGTGGCTTCACTTTTCCGACTATGAAGCTACATCTATCTTTTATATTGTCTGTGGTTTTAGTAAGGCAAACTGTGTTATTACAACAACTTCAGTGATCATGTCAGACACACTGACCCATTCTGATAACATGCAGCCAGTGAAAAATGAGTGGCTGTAAAACAGTGATCACATTTTTATAGAATACGATAGAATGCACTTTATTTATGTCACAAGCTTTGAAACTCTCACACTGCAGTTACCAAAAAAAACACAATTTAGAACAAAATGGATTAAATGAAGTAAAACTCAGGAAGATAAAGGGTGACTGAATAAATTAGCTCACTAATGTTAAAACTGCAGAAGGAATGGGAACTCAATTTTTTAAAAAAGGTGTTAAAGATGAGTAAGATTATTGTATTAAAGCCTGTTTATGTGTGTTAGGAAACCCAAAGGGAATCACTCAGCTCTGCATGGATCAGAGTTTGGCATAAACAACACAAACGCGTGGATGGATCCACTAAACGTGGCTCAGTGGATTAAGGCCAAACATCTTAACTTTGGTCTTAACAGTCCAGCTGACACTGTTCCAGAAGTCTTTTTCTTTGTGCAGCTTTACAAAACTAAGCTGTGCTGCCATGTTCTTTTTAGAGAAGAGGCTTTCTCCTGGCACCCCTTAGGCAGCTACTTTTCTAATAACTGGTGAAAAAACAACCTGTTTTAATAAATAAGTCTGTGAATAATTGCTTTTTTCCCAACATTTAATTAGCAGATTTCTTGTTATGCAAAGTGCAAGCAATTTCTCACTGTAACTGCTCCATCTTGGTACATTACTCCACAGTAAAAGTGAAAAAGGATCCAGTGATGATTTTTATTTCTTTTTGTAAACACAGCTCTAGCAACGGTGTCAAATGCACTGCTTTTCCTACCTTTTGATTCACAGCAATTACATTTTAACTGATAGTCGTAAAAACACGTTTTTTGCATGTCTTGCAAACTGAACTAGTAATCTAGTAAACAGCGAGGTTCTAATCAGTTAGATAACGTTAACAAATGCACAAGTCCTTCAAATTCTCTATAAATGAACGTATCTTTAAGTCTACCCATAAAAAGCACAAAAATAGGGTTATGAGTGCCAGTTGCATCACAGTGTAAATGATCACATCCTGTTTGTTTGCAGTTGCTGCAAATTCCTTCAGAGCTGATAACTTTGACGGTGTATGTGGTTCTAACTAGTGTTCACTATAATGCTGAAACACACACACAGAGACACACAGACACACCTGTAATTGGTTTTCCATAACTTTCTTTCCTCCCTCCCTCGCCCCATTAAGAAGCAGACACTTAAGTTTTCCCATTAGACAGCTAAATCTGACTCACTCAGTATGTGGGTTTGCTCTGTGCAGTCGATGCTGTGTGATCTGAATGCTGAAACCTCAAAGCTTGTTGTGTGTGTGCATGTGTGTAACTGTGTGCTATATGACTTGCAGCATTTTCGCCCAGACAGCATTTGTTAGACTGACAGAAAAACCACGCTGAGGAAGAAGGAGTGGTAGCTACTGGTGATTTTTATCTTGGGCTCTGAACTGGACATGTGTGTGCTTAATAGACTGGCAAATTACAGCAGGATTTTCCTATCCTCGGTCAGAAGGCACAGGTGACTTATATGATGAAAGAGAGGGTCCACAGCAATGATAATTAGGGTTCTTTTAATCCAAACATCTCCAGAAGTGAATTCGTGTGAGTATATGTATATGTGTGTGTGGTTCTGTAAAATAACAGAAATTACAATTAGCAAACAATTAAAGTCAACCAAACTGGTCTAAATAATACAGAAAGGGTTGAACAGAAATGACTAAACACCACCCCCTGGTGGACACAAATGGGCTGCTGCACAGGGATAGACTCCATCTTTACTTTGGGCAGCTCAGTTCACAAGGGTAGCGCCATTTTGGTCAAATCAGCGTGAATATACAGTGTCTCGTGGCTACACGAACAGCTGGAAAACTCTACTAAGCATCACCCAATGTACATAGCTAAGTATATGATAAGTTACAACCATAGAACAAACAAATACAAGGCACTTACTTATCATTCACGCACACGCACTACACATGTTCAGTACAACAGCCCAGCTCCACCAGCGCTATCAAGGTGGACCAGCGCAAATACAAACAAGGGATGGGAGGAATGTACCATCTTAGCAGTGGTTAGAGGGGGTCCGTGGAACAGTCTATATACACAAATCACAGGGGTTTTCTACAGCCGCCCCCTAATGTGTATAGCACATTAGTAAACATCAAAAACCCATGTGAATATAACTAAGGACATTCAGCTGACAGTTTAGGTAAAATGATAAGTTTTGACACAGGCCGTTGGTATTTATGTTCCCCAATAGCGACTTCAGCTACTCGCACCTGTCCATCCGGGCTGGGAAACACCTGTGTTACCTGTCCTACGGGCCAGGAAGCCCGTGGGAGCTGATAGTCCGCCACCATGACAGTCTGTCCCACTTTCAAGGGTGGAGTAGTCTGGTTCCACTTCTGACGAGGCTGCAGTCCAGGCAGGTAGCGCTGAATGAACTGAGTCCAGAACCGGTCCGCTATGACTTGGCTGTGACGCCATTTTCGCCTTCCAAGTTCTTCTCTGGTGCCATATACTGCCTGGGGAAGGGAAGCATCGCGCCGCCCCATGAGCAACATATTTGGCGTGATCGGGTCAACATCTGCAATATCCGAGGAAACGTATCCCAGTGGCTTGGAATTAAGTATGCCCTCTACTTCAATAAGAACAGTAAGCAACAAATCCTCTGGCACCGCTTGACCTTTGAGGGCAACTTGAAGTGCAGATTTGACTGAACGGATCTCCCGTTCCCAGGCTCCCCCAAAATGTGGAGCATGCGGAGGGTTGAAGTGGAAAGTGATGCTCTGTTCACTGAGCTTCTCCTGCAGTCGTGGCTCCATCACTTTGAATGCCTCCTGCAGCTCTCTGTCTCCTCCTCTGAAATTGGTGCCCTGATCACTCAGTATTTCAAAGGGTTTTCCTCTTCGAGCAATAAATCTGCGCAGAGCCATGAGAAAGGAGTCAGTGTCCATACCAGTGAGAAGGTCGAGGTGAATGCAGCGGGTCGTAAGGCATTTAAATATAATGCCCCACCGTTTTTCTTGTCTCCTGCCTATCTTTATAGTGAAAGGGCCAAAACAGTCAATTCCTGTGGACCAGAATGGCGGCTGATTTAATCGCAAGCGGGTAGCAGGGAGATCAGACATCTTCGGTGAAACAGGCTTGGCTCTCCACTTCTTACACTCCAAACAGCGATACTGATGCTTCCTTATGGCCTGTCTGCCTCTTAAAATCCAATACCTGCGTCTCAATTCGGCAAAGACACGTTCTGGGCCAGGATGCAGGAGACGTGTATCATAGTCTTTGATGATGAGCTGAGTAGTAGGATGGTCTGGTGACAACACGATAGGATGCAGAGTATCAACATCCATCTGCTCTGCTCGCCGGAGGCGTCCACCTACTCGTATGAGGCCAAGCTGACTGTCATATTCGGGAGAAAGGTTGCTCAGTCTGCTGTCTTTGTACACCTCTTTCCCAGATTTAAGGGTGTGTACTTCAACAGGGAAGCTTTCTTGTTGCGCCTGTTTGAGAATTTGAACTTCTGTCTCTAGTCGTTGTGCTGCTGACATAGGGAGGCCAGCCGCCCCGTGAGAAGACAGGTGGGTGGCCTGCACCAAATCAGCCCAGGTGTTGTATGCAGGATCAGACTGTGCCAAATCTGTAGTGACATAGGCACAGAAAGCTGATTTCTTTAACTCAGTATTATCTTCAGTGTCTGTACTCACAGTAGGTCGTGCTGGCCACTGCTCAGATGCTTGTCTCAGGAAGGGGGGCCCATCCATCCACTGGCTAGGTTTTGACAGCTCACGTAATGGTTTTCCCCGGGTGATGTCATCTGCTGGGTTCAAAGCCGAGGGGACATACCTCCAGCTGGCGGCCTCAGTCAGCTCCTGTATTTCGGCAATACGAGTACCTACAAACACTTTATAGTGACAGGACTCGGACTGGATCCAGTTCAACACAGTGGTAGAATCGGTCCATAAAGTAGTCTCACTAATGGGCAGAGTAAGCTCACTGAGGAGGAGTCTAGACAGTTGTGCCCCAGCCAGTACAGCACACAGCTCTAAACGGGGAATTGACAGTTTCTTGCGGGGAGCTACACGTGATCTGGCCATGATAAAGGCAGTGTGGACCTCATGTTCTGCCGATTTAAATCTCAAATATGTCACTGCTCCGTAAGCACTCTCTGACGCATCACAGAATACATGCAGCTGGAAAGTTCCCTCTTGGGTTGCTGGGGCTATGTAGCATCTAGGCAGACAGATTTCTTGTAGATACTGTAACTCACTCACCCACTCTTGCCACCGCTGGAGTAACTCGCCCTCGATGGGATCATCCCAGTTCCTGTCATTCTGCCACAGACGTTGAACAATAACCTTTGCCCGGGTCGTGAAGGGGATGATGAAGCCCAGTGGGTCGTATTGAGAGGCGAGGATGCTGTAGATATTTCTCATGGTTGACTCCTGAGGAACCACTGGCCGACATCTGTAGGCAATCTGGTCTGTGGAGCAGTGCCATGCCAAGCCTAAAGTTGGTTCTTGGGGATCTGGTTGGTGTTCAGTCAACCACAGCTCGCAGGTAGGGGACTTTGCTTCAGAGGGGAGATGAGCAATGGCCTCTGGGTAGTTACTTGCCCACTGTCGGATTTCGAAACCACCAGTAGATAGCAACTCTCTGATGTTATCGACAAGTGGTCGTGCCTGCAAAGCAAAGGGCAGAGATTGCAAACAGTTATCGACATAAAATGAGCGCAGCACTGAGTCTAGTACTTGTTCATTGCCATCTTTATGATCCTGCACATGGCGCTGAAGGGCATACGTGGCACAACAGGGGCTGCATGTGGTTCCAAAGGGCAGGACACACCACTCATAAATGTCCAGGCTCCGATCTCTTTCCATATCTCTCCACACGAATCTCAGCAGGGGCCGGTCATGCGGAAGAAGCCGCACCTGATGGAACATACCTCGTATGTCCCCACTCACAGCAACAGGGTGCTCCCTAAATCTCAACAGGACACCTATTAAGGATGGACCGAGAGTTGGACCTGGTAGCAGCTGATCGTTAAGACAGTCTTGCCTGTATTGGAAGGAACAGTTGAAAACTATCCTAGGCTTATTGTTATGATGCACAATATGATGGGGAATGAACCAGGATTCATCTGTGAGGTTTGCCTCTTCAGGAGTGAGTTTTCTTACATAACCTGCTTGTTCCAGTTTGTGTATTTCTGCATTGTACACAGCCGCTAGATCAGGATCTTTAATCAGGCGCTTCTCTGTGGACCGAAGGAGAGCCATCACTGCGTCATGGTCAGTTCGTAGTTTAGTGGAGTCTCTGCGGCGGAGCAGAGGAGTAGCATAACGAGCTACTCCATCCACCTGTACACGTTCTGTGGTTTTCTGCAGTAACTCCAGTGCCTCTTTGTCTTGTTTAGAGCGAGTTACCTCTTTCTCTGATCGAAAGGGGAGCACATCTAACTGCCACAGCTTCTCAACGTTCTGTCTTAACGCTTGAGAAGGAGATGGTAACAGGGATGTGTGCAGACATGAAGCTTCAGTAGGTAGATGTAGAAAGGTAGCTGGTCCCTGGATGGCCCAACCGAGGTTAGTGTTGACAGCAACAGGGCTGCCTAGTGGACCGACTTTGACAGGTGACAGAGGGGTGATGAGCTGGACATTATCTGAGCCTATAAGAAGCATAGGCTGCACATCCTTAAATGCTTTGATGGGAACGTCGGCCAGATGTGGATATCTCTGACGGAGTATGTCCACTGGGCAGGATTGTTTTGCCAGATTAAGTTCTTTAGCAGTGAAGACACGTCTGATGTGATGTTTGATTTGGGGAGAGCTGGGTGCACTCAGTTCAAAAGAAACCGATGCGCCTTGTAACTGTGACACCTCCTGCCTGATGGTTCGTAGTTTGAGGGACTCCTCTGTGATATTTAATTGCAGGTAATGAACCGCTGCAGATAAAACAATAGTCCGCTCTGATCCATCGTCAAGAATGGCATAGGTGGACAGAGATCGCCCATTGTTGTGGAGGGTAACTGGGACCACTTTAAGCATGACTCTGCCTGAATGAGTGACTTGGTCCAAATACACCATGCTGGAGGCTGTACTCAATGTCAGGATACTCTTGTTTGGGCGAGAGGCAGCTTCATGAAGGATCTGCAGGTGTTGTTCTCCACAGGTGGCACAAGGTTTCTTCAGATTGCAACTGTCAGGCTGGTGACTCCAACCACATCTCCAGCATCTCTTATTGTCATTAATCCATGTAATAATCTGTGTAGTACTCAGCTTACTGAAGTCAGAACAGGAACTCAAGTAATGTTCTGTACTGCTACAGAAGGGGCAGTAGGGCTTAAATTTCTCTCTTTTCTTCCCTTTCATAGGTTCTTTACTGTCAGTAGGGCTGAAGTGGTATTAGCCGTCGGTGTTGTAGGCTTGTCAGTGCCATAGTAGACTGATGAGGATGTCTTTAATGGTCGTGATGACTTGTCTCTACGATCTGAGCGGGGTTTATCAGATATGTAGCTTTCTGTAGCCCTTCGTGATATCTGTATGGCCTGTGACTTCCTCTCCAACCACTGTGCAAAGTCAGGGAGAGTATAGGTGTTAGCTGAGTCACTCCGCAAGATGCCCTTTGCAAGACAATATTCAGCAAAACTGTCTTGATAGGAGAAGGGGAGTTTACTCAAAAGCCTGTCCACATGGGAACCACACTCTAGTTCGCTCTTAGCAGCTCCTTCCATGGAGTTTAGTAGTCCCACCAAACTACTAACTGATAGAGCAAAGTCTTCAAACCCCTGTGCATCTCCAGCTTTCACTGTGGGAGCTCTCAAAATGTTGTTAATTTCACCTTGGACTAATTGGCGTGGTTGTCCATAGCGCTGCTGTAGAGCCTGCATTGCTTTACTGAAGGGCATAGTGTCATGCACATACCTCTTTGCAAGCTGAAACGCAGGAGGAAACTTTAGATGATCCAGAAGTACTTGGAATTTGTAATCCTCAGACAGGTGTGGGTGTGGTCCCAAAACTCCATCCAGACCTTTCTTCAGTAGCAGGAAATCACTCTCTTTTCCTGTGGTGAAGCGGATCAGGTTGGGTTTTGGGATGCCATAAGAAGAGGAAATAGCCATCTCCATCAAGTTCGGTCTCTGAGAGGAAAGCAGAGATGAGGAGTGTTGTGGGATGCTCTGAATTACATCATGCTGTGAACTGACAGGTGCAGCTGGAGCAGGATGCCGATAGGTATACTGTGAGCTAACAGCAGGTGGCAGCACTGGTGTAACGTATGGCTGACTGAGAGGTGGGCCTGAAGTCCAAAGCGGATAGCCTGGAGAGGGCATGCCAGGCGGCAGCGTGACAGGGTACTGCATAGTGCCAGGGATACTAAACTGAGCAGCACTGTGTGGCACAGACCACTGTGGGGTTGATGACTGCCAGTTCAGGTCTCTTTGCTGATACCAGGGAGGATGTGGCTGTTCTGTTGCTGTAAATGCAGACCGGGGTACCACTGGTGTTGGCTGAGCAGCTGATGGCATAGAAGAGTGGACGTATGGAGGGGACTGAGGAATAGGTCGGTTAACAGGGAGAGTAGGAGCTGTTGACTGTAATATTTGAGGGTTATCAACATGATGAGCTGTGGAAGGGGAGGTCTGCTGTACAGTATGAAACTGAGGGCTAGGTATTACTGGAGATATGGGAGGGATGTTTTCTAGTCCGCCCATAGGAGGAGCTTGTGTAGGATTATTATCCACAGTTAGTAAAGGCATACTATGGCTCCGGACCTGGGTTTGTAACTGTACTTGGGGGGTTCTTTGGCCAAAGTTCAAAGACACTTGTATAGCGCTCTGTATCTCCCTCATCTGCTCCTGTACCTGGGTAACACACTGCTCCATCCTCCTTATTCTCTCCATCTCTGGTGAGCCATCGATGCCA
The DNA here is from genome assembly GCF_057381845.1 of Rhamphochromis longiceps. Taxonomy (NCBI): domain Eukaryota; kingdom Metazoa; phylum Chordata; class Actinopteri; order Cichliformes; family Cichlidae; genus Rhamphochromis; species Rhamphochromis longiceps. The sequence continues at coordinate 19,268,985 of NC_140572.1, forward strand.
GCGATTTGGTGTATTGGAGTAGCTGCGTTAGTGTTCGGTGGAACTGGGTTAGTCGGCTGTGGGAGATAGGTCCAGATGAAGTCATCCAGATATCTTGGAGCCCTATGTGGTCTCCTTTGCCGGGCACCTTGTTGTTCTTCATCATATCGGGATGTCGCCATGTTAGGAAATGCTGTAATTAATCCGGCTCGAAGGACCACTTGAACTGGACATGTGTGTGCTTAATAGACTGGCAAATTACAGCAGGATTTTCCTATCCTCGGTCAGAAGGCACAGGTGACTTATATGATGAAAGAGAGGGTCCACAGCAATGATAATTAGGGTTCTTTTAATCCAAACATCTCCAGAAGTGAATTCGTGTGAGTATATGTATATGTGTGTGTGGTTCTGTAAAATAACAGAAATTACAATTAGCAAACAATTAAAGTCAACCAAACTGGTCTAAATAATACAGAAAGGGTTGAACAGAAATGACTAAACACCACCCCCTGGTGGACACAAATGGGCTGCTGCACAGGGATAGACTCCATCTTTACTTTGGGCAGCTCAGTTCACAAGGGTAGCGCCATTTTGGTCAAATCAGCGTGAATATACAGTGTCTCGTGGCTACACGAACAGCTGGAAAACTCTACTAAGCATCACCCAATGTACATAGCTAAGTATATGATAAGTTACAACCATAGAACAAACAAATACAAGGCACTTACTTATCATTCACGCACACGCACTACACATGTTCAGTACAACAGCCCAGCTCCACCAGCGCTATCAAGGTGGACCAGCGCAAATACAAACAAGGGATGGGAGGAATGTACCATCTTAGCAGTGGTTAGAGGGGGTCCGTGGAACAGTCTATATACACAAATCACAGGGGTTTTCTACAGGCTCATTGACTGACATGTGGCCGATATACGGTGCTGAAGGAGGTCTGAACACTCCTCCTTTGTGGACCCTGAACAGAGAACACATTCACGCCGGGCTTCATAACGTCTCTGAGCCAGTTTTATTCCTGCTTCTTTAACCCCATCCTTACTCATTTCCTCTCAGCTTTATTAGCTCCAGGCCTGCTCTATCTTCCCTATCCCTTCATCCTCTTTCCTAGATGAATCCCCCTGGCTCCTCACAGATTGGCTGTGAGTGCCTCTCAATGATGTGTCACATTTCAGCTTTTTTTTTTCATGTTTTCTCAGTAATGTGTCACTGCTAAAGATGACACAATATCGATGGCTATGGTGGGTATATGTTTAGGAGCTGTTTTGTAGCAAAACGTTTCAAATGAGGATCACAGAGTGTATCCCTGTGTTAAAAAGATTTGTTTTTCCAAGCCAACTGGAAAACAGAGATCTTTTGGGACTTACTTATTCTTCTTGCATGTGTTCTGTCCAGTGGATTCTGATTACTCCCACCCGTGGTATCTGGATTAGATGAAGTTGAGCAATACTTTTAGGCTGTTCTTGGTGCTGTTTTGCAGGGCGGATAAAAGCCCTGCAGGTCAGCTCAGGACAAAGCTTTCAAACATTGCCCAACATAAACGTAGCTCTTCATTGTATTAGTTGCTTTTTTCTTGCTTTCTTTTACCCCCAGGGTCAGGACGGTACGCCTACGGAGACGACGAGGACTGGTATTCTCATACCTATAGAGGTAACGACACTTGGTTTGTCACTGCCACAGCATGCACGCAGACATACAGGATCAGTTTAAACTTAACTCGCATTTGAATTCAAGACGTTTTTACATTAGAAGTAGACAATTAATGCACTATAGTTAAGAAAGTACACTCACCAGCCACTTTGTTAGATACACCTATTCAGCTGTGCAATAATGCAATCATATGGGTGGAACTCAGTGAATCTAAACATGGTAAACATGACCCCCTGAAGTTCAAACTGAGCATCTGAATGGGGAAGAAAAGGGATTTAAGTGACTTTAAATGTAGCGTGGTTGTTGGGTATTGTTGAAGATTTCAGAAACTGATGATCTACTGGGCTTTTCTCTAGACAACCATCTCTAGGGTTTACAGAGAGTGATCGAAAAAAGAGAAAATATTCAGTTTCCTGGGCAAAAATGGAAACCACTCATTATAAATAAGGCATGCATAAGAGCAGCTGGGCTACAGCAGCAGAAGATGCCATTCCTCTCAGAAAACAGGAAGCGGATTGAAAAAATGTTGCCTGGTCTGATGAGTCTCAATTTCTGTTGTAACATTCAGATGGTGTAAGCCACACGGAAGCATGGATCCATCCTGTAATGTATCAGTGGTTCATGCTACTGTTGGTGGCGTAACTACTACTCAAATGGCCTCCACAAACCAAAAGAGCAGCTTTGGGATGTGGTAGAATGGGAGATTCTCATCATGCATGTGTGAGGCTATCATGTCAATATGGATCAAAATCTCTGAGGAATGTCTCCAGCACCTTGTTGAATCTCTGCCATGAAGAATTAAAGTAATTCTGAAGGCCGAATACACAGCAATGTGTACCTAATGAAGTGGTCAGATAGTGTATACACCCAAGTTTAAATTGAGGCAAGAATTTCACAGGATAAAATTTTCGATAAAATACTAAAAAATTGTTTAGCTTGAACAAAAATAGCTGAACTCATTTCAGTTCCTCCATTAATTCAACACCAGCTCATTCAGCCAGTTTTGTAAACTGACACTGTTACGTCAAAGTAGCTTCCCATTTTAAATCTAGGGTCAGTTAGACACGGAACATTATCATCCCGGCCAAACCGCACTCTCCCCTCGAGTAAAAGCTCAGATATAATATTTTCTCTTACTCGTTGGCTGTGGAAGTTTTGCCAACACACACACCAGCACAGAGAGAAGGAGCAAGGGTGGTTTGCTGTGTAATGAAAACTCATTTTGACTCCACCTGGAAGTAAGCCTGAGCTTGTGTGTATTCTCCTCTGTGTGTTTGTGGTGGTCTGCAGGCTCAATGTTCAACTAGAGCCAGCAGGAAATAAACTGCAGATTTTGATTTTCCTGTATTGGAATAAGAACCTTGTGGCCCCTTAAATTTGGCAACATTCAAGAAATTTTACACAAGCATCACAGAGATGGGCAGCTATCCACTCTGTGAGGAAGCGAGTTGAAATGTGCAATTTCAAGCAAAGATCTCAAAGGAATAGTTTGATTTTTTTTTTTAAAGAAATACTTTCTTTCTTACTTTAAGTTTGTTGAGAAGATTAGAAGATTGATTCAGTCTCTTTAATAAACGAATCTATCAGAAGTGAACACTGAATTCAGTCTGCAGAGTTTAGCTTATGCGGAGTCACTGAAAGTGCAGCACTGTGCAAAAAGTCTTGTAGTAGTAATTCCTCAATTCCTTATACTTTGCTAGAAAAATGGAAAATGGATGTAATGAATGATTGAAACATATGTAAACATACATGGAAAATATATGAGGCAAAAACTGAGTTTGTACAATTCAAACAAGTTTAAAAATCGATATTTGGTACGACCACCTTTATTCTTCAGCACAGCCTGAAATCACTTAGATATACTTTCTTCTTGAAGGACATTCAAAGCTCTTATTTGGATGTTGGCTGCCTTTTGTTCTGTTTTCAGTCTAGATAATCCCACACTGCCATTGAGGTCCAGTCATGTATTGGGGAGGCCAATACATGACTGATAAATAAGACAGACACGATCTCCAACACGACTGCCAAAATGCTGCTCCGAAATGTTGAGAGCGCGAGCAACACATTGCGAGCGAGCGCAAGTGCAAAAACTGAGCGACAGGGGCTGCTATTGTGTGCGTGTGTATGGATAATAGCAAACACTGAAATACATTTTTTGCACGCAGCAATGAATTTTGTTCACTCAAATTTAGCTTTTCTTTGCTCAATAATAAATTTCTCCTCAAAATGCAACACTTGTACCTGCAATTTATTTTTACGTGCGCTCAGAATAGTGGCACAAAAATAACGCCATAGTTTTACAGATGTAGACATTCACTGCTGTACCTCTCTCCTGACCTCCTCTGTACATTTTGATGATGATTCAACTTTGGCCCAAAGGACCAGTCACGACTCACTTACCTGATGTTTTTCCCACAGGTTTTTGCTGTATTTTCTCCTAGTTCTTCAGGACATGACTTTCAGATACAGTTCATCTGCTGTAGATTGTTTTGCCACTTCCTTATTTTTTCCTTCACACCATGTGCACTGGGTCCTTACTGTCTTTAAGGACACACTGCACACAGTGCCTAGAAATATGCCAAGTTTTCAGCTAATAGCTCTTTGCGAGTCACGTTCTTGGGACAAAATTACTATTTTATGCCTGTCAAGATGTGCTATCTTTGGCATTTCTTGTCAATTCAACCAAAGAAATGGAAACAAATTATGTGTTTTTATGACAGGCTGCTATTAACAAAGTGCCTAAAGAAACAAAAAAATGGTTTTGCTAAGTTGTCTGTTATGTGTAGACACAGCACCGGTTCATTCCTTGCTTTTGGTGCCCTTTGTATGTTTGAATAATTTATAGGTCAGTCTTAAGTGGCTTAACAAAACAAACAAACAAACAAACAAACAAAAAACATACATCTGAAATGGTCAGGTATAAGGACTGGACTGAAAATGAGTGAAAAAGCAGCCAGTGTTCAAAGACAAATTGCTCAAGACTGCTTTTGAAACATAATACAAAGAAATAATAGTTGGCTCAAGACTTTTGCACAGTACTGTAGCTCCATATGAAAACCTGAAATAGACTTCTTAACTGTCTTCTCTAAGATCTCCAAGAAAGTCAAACTCTTCCTTTAATTAAGGCACTATTTTTCGAGACTTTAACTTTCCCTGGTCATCCTTATCAGCATCAGGAACAGTCCTAATCAGGGAAAGATGATAATGGATCCAGGGTACCATAAACTTTGATTCCTAAATCAGTTAAGGATAAGGATAAAAAAGAGCTGCATTCTTAATAAAGACTGTATTTGGTGTGGTGCCTTTCACGCTCTGAAACCACGCGCACACACAAAAACTTAAGTGCTCTCTACACACATTATTATCAGTCTTTTACTCGAGTGAGACTATCTCCTTTGCCTCATGAGACTGTTGGATAATGGAAGTCACTGAAAAGGTAATAAGAAATCCACTGTATCTGCCTGTACTCAAGGTGATGGGTGGGTTTTTGTTCTTTCACTCTGGCAGTGGAAGTCTCTCTCTAAGCTTCTATGATCACAGGTAAGTGCTTGTTACTGAGCGTCTGTCACTCAAGGCCACACCATAAAGACATGAGATAAAACGATGAAGAAAAGGTCAGTGCCTCGTTCTGCTGTTTTTTAGGAACCCCGTGGTGCGCACCCATTAAAATTAAACATGGTGACGTGAGCTGTCGCACACCCAGAGGAGAGCACTACAGGAACGTGATGGGGACACGGTGTAAAATCCGCTGCAAGCAGGGATATGAAGCTCAGAGCTCAGAGGTGGTGTGCATGGCGAGCAAACACTGGTCCTCTAACTACGCCTGCCGAGGTGAGAAAGTCCACTTGAACATGCGCACACATTGTGTTTCTCACTGTTTAAATGCATGCATGTATTCAACACACGCATTATAGCCATGCTTATCAAAATGGATGAAGGGAGGTGGGATATCATCAAACTGGGAACCCAGAGATGCCGCTGTTTGGAGCCAGAACCTTCCACAGAGCTGCCAATCAGCAGAAAAACTGCAGAAACCAAAGCTGTCTATAAGCCTTCAAATCTTATTAACAGAGCCGTCATCCAAAATGACCACAGGCACGCTTTGTGGACGGCCCAAATTTAGCAAATGAGACCGTACTGACTGTTCTAGAGAGATTTTGTTTCTGAGTGCAGCCAGATAGCTTGTAGCTGCACATTAAAGCATCACGTCAAAGTGATTCCTGCGTGATTAGAGCTCATTCCTGATTCTAGAAGTAGAAATTTTATATGCTTTGAACCACATATCACAGTCTTCTTTAGGGGATGTAGTTTGTTGGATTTTTTTTTTTATACTTTTGTGTGCCACTTGTCTCCTTAGGAATTTGCATATGCATGCAAACGTCAGCAACTCGGTTCAGTTTAATTTATACTGGTCCAATTCACAAGTTCAGTGTACTCAACGCTGTAAGGTAAAGATGCTACAATGTGAGTGACAGTTAGGAGAAAAAACTCCCTTTTTTAACAGGAAGACATTAACCAGGAGAACCAGACTCAAAAGAAGTTTGTGGATCAAACCTGCAGCAGAAGCAAAGTTTCAAACCAAACATTAACTGTGGAAAGAGCGTCTACATCCTGAGTCTGATCTGGGAGCTCGTTCCATAGGAGAGGAGTCTGGCAGCTGAAGGCTTTGCCACCTCCTGAGACATGAGTGTGTGTGTGTATAAGTATTTAAATGCATCTGTTGCAATGAAACCCTCATGCAAGCACCACAATGACAATGAGCTCACCCTGCTTTCAGAGATCCGTTGTCCTAAGCTGGATATGCCCATTAATGGTGGCTACAAGTGCTCAGACGGCTCTTACTTCAACTCTCGCTGTGAGTTCTTCTGCTCACCCGGATTCACTCTGAAGGGCCAGAAGACGGCAACGTGCCGCTACAACGCGGTGTGGAGTGCAGGAGTGCCCAGCTGTGTTGGTAAGACTGTTTGCATTGTTGTTGTTGTTGTTGTTGTTCTTTTGTGTACAGTTTGATCTCCCACAGAGGACTGAAGCCTCTAAGCTGCTAACAAGTAATTAGCTGCCAGAGGCACACCGTCAGCTCCAGCTCTCACTTATACATCTCTATTACTATTTGTCCTGATACAGTGTTTGGCGAAGTTAGAACTCTGTGTGTTATACTCAGAGACACATACGCAGACTTTGACCGTCACCAGTGTGTAATGTGTTTCATTTCTTTGCGCCAATCTGAACTAAAAATGACTTTCAGCTTTGTGACCTGTACATAGTGTCATAGTGTCACAGAACTAAAGCCAGTGACAGTGTCATCACCTGAATCTGTGAGGACACTTTCCTCACAAGATTCATCTTTGTCTCTGCAGTCATCCTACTTTTTGTATTGCTTTAAAAGATTTTTTAGATGGCTTTCATGTACTTCAAGCATGTCTTTCATCTAGGCTAGATTTGGTTTAGGAGGATGCACCGTATAACTTTATGTTGCAAGAGTTACAGTGATGACAAGATTTGACAAGTTTTTTTGTTTGTTTTTTTAATTTCCTGTAGATATTGATCCTCCAAAAATCAAGTGTCCAAATGTGAAGGATAAGTGGGCAGAACCTGGAAAGCTGACAGCGAGGGTGACTTGGGACACACCAGAGGGTGTTGACACTGCAGACGGCATCCTCACAGAGTCGGTTGCTTTTCTGCTTCCTTGTTAAGCCCCCAAGAGCAAGTTGAAAGATTAAAACTGAGAATGTGTTTTTTGTTTCCCCCCCCCCCAGTGTTATCCTTAAAGGAAAGCCCTCAAAATCCAACTTCCCAGAGGGGCTCCATAAAATGTCTTACACTGTGTTTGATCGGGCTGGGAACAAAGGGTCCTGCCGCTTCACTGTCAGAGTGCGAGGTGAGCCTCTAAAAGCAGAGGATAAGATTTTGATCGTTTGTCTGGAACAGGGTTTTTGGTCACACACTTTTTCAGGGGGTTATCTCCAAGAAGTCTCCAAAGATTATAGAAATATATATTTAATTGGTAGACTAACATTATGCAATGCAATATTTGCTAGGATGCGTGTTAAACGTGTTAGATCAAGACAGAACAGATGTACGGTACATACAGAATATGTGTGCAAAAGTCTTGCAGTATAATGCAAAATAAGTGCAGTGATTTATTGCAAAAATAAACATGTGCAAAAATATATGGAAATACAGTATATATCCACCTACATACATCCATCTCTCTGGTTCTGTTTCAGATCTTTGCTTGAATTTTAATGCCCATAATGTCTATCTGCTGTAGATAGCATTTTTTAGGACTGCTTATTCTTCTTGTCTAGTTTCCTCAGATTTTTTTTTCATGTCTAGATATGCCAGAGGTTCTGCTAAAAACCTTGGTGGTGATAAAATAGCCATATCAAAGTGGCTAAAGATACAATTTATTATGAGGGGACTAAACACTGGTTCATTCCTTGAGTAAGGTACCTTATTTATGCTTGAATGATTCGTTTTTCTGAAAATGTAATCTCCAAAGATCCCTTTTTAAAAAAATGACAAGACTGGCTGCTTGGAAGCAAAATAGAAACTAGGGGCAGCTCAAGACCTTTGCACAGTACTGTGGCAGTTACCTGAATGCAACTCCAGCTTTTATTTTCCCCTTTAGCACAACGGTTTATGCATAAGCCAAACATATGATACAGACTAATATGGCAAATATCTATTAGGCAAGAGTTAATCAGGCTTGTAAAAAGCTAATTCTCCAGAATCTTACCGTCTCTTTTTGTGAACAGTGCGTCGCTGCAGCCCTCTCTTTCCTCCGGACAACGGTTACATGAAGTGTGACAGTGACAAAGACAACTACGGAGCCACCTGTGAATTCACCTGCACCGGCGGCTCCGAGCTACGGGGCAGCGCTGCCAGAGTGTGTCAGTATGGACTCACCTGGTCGGGCTCAGACACAACCTGTGCACGTAAGTACTGCATCCTGTTCAAGCCATACAAGTTGTTCTCGTACAGACATGACAATCTTCATTTAATAATTGTATTAGTTTAAGTCATTCAGAAATGGAAGGATAAACATAGACATAGACCTTTCTTACTCGTTTTACCATCACTGTGTCATGTGCTTAGCCTGTATTTATAAGTAGACATTGTGTACTTCAGGATTTATTAAAAAGACAAAATCTGTAGTAACAACCAACACACATGCAAGTAGTTTTCATCTCACTGCTCACATCTTCTCCAGTGGGTTTCTGTTTTATGTCTCTTTATGTTTTTGTGAGTATAAACGCTTCACTTCCAACCATTTGAATCATATGCAGTGGTTTTCATTAGGTGGTTTTTTTTCTACTCAGTTTGTCTGTTTTTCATATGGTTTGGCTGTCAAAATGTTTTTGTGTCTTGCCGTCATTTTGGCTGCTTTGTCTGGCAGTTTTTTTCCCCCATCTGGCTGAAATGCAGCGAATCTCTACTTCATTAAAGAGAAGGTTCAATATACAGTGACTTTAAAGACAAAGACAAACTTCTGATAGATCAGTTTTTTTGTCGATATGATACAACTTAAAATAATAAAATACAATTTAAATTGGCAATTAAAAAAAAAATATACCACTAGCTTTTATCTAGCTTCCCTAAAAGCCTCATTTTCACTGTTTAGTTTTGCTTTTTGGGATGAAATCTTCAGAGGAAAAAGCTTGCTCGTGCAACAAGTCAGTAAGAGAGACACTTTGTTGTCCTGTAACCTGCTGGGAGTTTTTACAAGTAGCTGAAATTGCTGATGATTAAATTAATTGTAGAAATATTGCAGTATGAGAGGGAATCCTGAAGTCTGAAAAGGTGAATGATCACAGAAACTGAAACCATGAGCCTTGGACATTACTCAATAGAGAGCTCAAGGACTTTAGAGAATTTAGTTTGCATTCATTTACAAAATCTGCTTACTTATTAGCCCAATATGACGTTTTAAAATCGAAATTCTGTCCTGTTAAATATTATATGGCCTGATATTTATGTAAGTGGGTTTCTTCACCATTGAATGTAATCAAAACAGAGGTGGAGGTCATTTTTTGACTACAGAAACTCAGAGGGATCCTGCTTAATGCAGAGATATTGGAGTGCATTTTCTTTTTTCATATAGTTCCTGTAACCTTTTCTGGTTTTATATGAGAATCCAAAATGAGGACAATATGGCGCCTCTTACCGATCGATTGGACAGATCAATACTGGACGGTCCTCCATTAAATGTTCAAGAAGACAGAAAAAGTGCAACAGTTGAATAACAAAAGTCATGTGTTCGACTCGGTTCTGTCACATTTCCAATGAAACTCATAAGTTGGACCTACAGAGACAGACTGGAACGCAGAATAAATATAAAAAGTGCTTTTATTGTTTACCAAACGTAAAAAGTGATGCGCATTGTGGCACGAGAATCAATACAGAAATAAAATCCAATCGCAAAGAGACTAAAAGAAAGCAGTGAGCCAGCTGGAGAAATCAAGAGCGACTAAAAAACATGAGGGTGATGGGACAACAACAGGGTTAGGACTGTGGGTCAGAGGACACAGACTAAATGCTCACACCAGGGAGAGGGATAAGGCAGGGATGGACTCAGTCAAGACAATAATGAAGGCAGGGAAAGGAACAAAGGCGAGACAGCCACAGGAGGAACTGACTTTCAGAAACAAACACACAGACAAACGATGAAAAGCAGAAAGAGGAAACATAGGAGGCACAGAAAACGAGGAAAACCCTCCAGAAACACAAAGGACCGTTAAAAGGTAAGGATTATAATCGAAAACAAGGGTCAAAGACCGTGAGCCATTAATTTGATTTTATCACCTGAGCAGCCAAAAACAATCAATGATGAAACATCTCACAGAAATAATGTGTTGTAATAGCACCCTTTTCTTTGTAGCGTGTGTGTCACGCCTTGTCTCATCACTTTAAATTGTCCGTTCAATGTCGTCACAGCCATGAACATCAACGTGGGAGTGCGTACGGCTGCTGCGCTGCTGGACCAGTTCTATGAGAAGCGAAGGCTCCTCGTTATCTCCGCGCCAACGGCTGCCAATCATAATTACCGCTTCCAGATGACTAACTTGCAGGTGAGGCACGACTCTCAGTTAATGAGCTGAATGTGAGTCGACTGAGATGGAGGGGTGGAAGTCAACGCCGGAGCGTCTTGCGTCCTCTGTGATGATGCACACAAAGACAGCCTCAGTGTGTTTGTGGGGGGTTTTTTCGCCCGATTTGCCACCTAAGTGGGTAAAAGTGGTGACATAAATAAATAGGAGAGAGGGTGTTGTGGTGATGAACACGAAATGTCACGGCAGTGAATAAATGATAGTGACACTGGCTCTGATAAGGCTATTCTGGGGTGGATGCTTTCCCACATCATCAGACAGCATTAAGTCAGAGCTGTTTTTAAATGCCTGACCTTTCAAAGTGACTCGGATATCAGCTGAAAGATAAACCGGTGTCAGTTTGTGAACAAGATGACTGATCGGTCCTGCAGTCTGTCGACTGGTTATCAGGAATTTCTACAGTTAGTTTGAAAGTGAAGGAAAAAACAGTTCATTTTCACCTTATTTGGGAAAATGGTGATAATTTTACACAATTACACAACTGACCCATCAGTATGGTTATTTATTCACTGCAAACACTTTAAAAATCATCTTGCTGCAGTAGCAGACAAAGGAACTGTCAGAAAGTTTGGGCTGTGTGGAGTAGGCAGATCTAACTTGAAATGAGTTTTTATGCAAACTGTGGAGAGATTTTCCCCTCAGGGCTCAGTGAAGTCTGTCCAAATCTATCTGTGTTGTGTGCCACAACTTCACAGCTTAAAAAGCAAAAGGAGTGTCAGTGTAGCTGTAAATTAGCGTAAATGTACTAAACTGTATGCTTTCATAATAACATAGCAGATTAGCCATGATGTCAGGCGTCTCTTGGAAATGAGAATTTTAATCTCAATTAGATTTTTTACCTGGATAAATAAAGGGCTAATAATTAGCTCAGATAGTTTCACATTTTAATAGCAAGATAAGCACATGTGTAGACACTGTTCTAATACTTACCTTAGTATATTAATACTAAATAAGTAGCAAACTGCAGTGCTGTACAAGTTCTCTATCACCTGAACATCATTCGAAACACTGACAAAAATCCCCCTGTACATTCACAGATGTATAACCCACGTACGCAGGGATCCTGTAGCATTCGTGCGTTTATATAAATGGATGAGTCGAAATATCAATATTACAATAAATTGTTTATTAATATGCTTGCAACAGTTATTCAGTTAGGTTTTACTTACAAAGTGCCAATTCACAGCAGCAGTCACCTCATGGAGTATTATATTGGAAGGTAAGGACTCTACAATATTACTTAATCAAAACCAGAAAAAATGAGCCGTCTGAGAAAAGAGCAAAGAGAAGTAAGGACAAATAGGAATGCAGAAAAAGTGCTTTCAGATTTTAATCCACCATGTAGTTAGGGGTACCATCTGGAAAGAGTCTGATTGCCAATAGCTTCATTTTTCAGCATGGCAGTGAACCCTGCTAATGCAATAAAATCATACCTGGATAGAAAAAAAACACACAATAGAACATTATCAGACATGGATTGGCCTCCCCAGAGCCCGGATCTCAAGATTACCGAAGCAGTGTGGGATCATCTTGACAGAAAACGGAACAAGAGGCACAAAACATCCAAAGAAAAGCTTTGGGAGTCCTTCAAGAAGCCCGGACATTTAAATAAATTGTTGGACCTAAGAGGTGGCTCAAGACTTTTGCACAGCACTGTAGGCACATTGTTTTTTTTCAGTTATTGGAAAATGTCTCATTTAAAATCTATTTTTGTTAACTTTAACCTGCTGAGCAACATCAACAGCCTGCCGGATTGTTTGAATTCCTGTTCATGCAATAAGGACAGGAGTGGGGTTTCCACTGGATTAAAATTTCCCCCTCTCTTCATGAACAAAAATCCAGTGTGTATACTTGTTGGACACACGATGTCTCCCAGTTCTGCTTTCTCTAGTGTGCTGCGGATTTGAGATTCCAGATCAAGCTCTTAACTTGAAACAGAGCCAAGATTGGCTCCAAATTAGTCAAAGTCTAAAACAGTGTAGTCATACGTACATGTGGAAAACACATGCACAGAGACAGCATTGTTTTCGAGTGGCGCTGAACGTAATCAAAAACATAAAACTGATGGATCTGTGTGTCTGTGTCCTGTGAGAACAGCAAGCTCAGTGTGGCCTGGACTTGAGACATGTGACAGTAATCGAGCTGGTCGGGACTTACCCGGCACAAGTCGGCCGGATTCGACACAACCTGCTTTCTCCAGGACTGGCCCTGCAGCTCAGGTACTAACATGCAAACACACCCACCTCTGTTAACTTCAGCATGTGTGACTTTTGCTCGCTCCTGCTCATTGAACTGAATGCATTTCTTAGGTTACTGCTCCAGATTCCTCAAAGGTCTTTCCAAATGGTGCTGGTAGACAAGCAGGGCATAGACAAACAACGCTACCCGTTTCCAATCACAGCGGCTGAATTATTCACCACCATCGACACTTTCCCCCTCCGCAAAGACGAGATGCTGGTACAGCAGGAGGCGGGCCAGACCTGCCAGTCATAAAACGCCGAGTACACTTCCATGGACTGTCAGCCATCTTTGAGCTTTCCCTCCTTCGTCACAGCAGAAAAGACTCGGATCTCCCGTTTCCATCCACATGTCACACGTTCCTACCTGAACCAAATCTGCCCTGTATCCTGTGTGCGCGAGCATGTCTGTTTGTTTGTGTGTGTGTGTCAAAAGTTTGGATGTCAGTCATGGTGCTAATCACACAGTGCATTACAGTCATACTGATTCCTGTGTCTTGTCTGTATTTTATTTGTTCTATTATTATTATTATTTTCAAAGCAGAATAATTGTCTTACTACTTTGTAAAAAAAAAAGAAGTCTTTTTACTGTATGAACTGGAAGACCTTTCACCTAATATTTATGTCGCACCTTTCCCAATAAGGATGTACTCTGTACATGCAGTGCATCTGTGTCTGAATTTGCAAACACTGATTAAATATGTCTAGTGCGAAGGATGTGCTCCTGTGTGCGTCAGTGTGAGGAAGCAGTCTGCAAAAGTGCCCGAGGACAAGTAAAGAGAGAAAGTTAAGAGGGCAAATGATTCACAGGAGAACTCGATAAGTCAGTACTAAATATTTTCCTAAAATACAAATTGTCCTTGAAGCAAAAAAACTTCCTTCCACAACTTAAAAAAACCCACTGAATGCAGTGATTTGCAAAACATTTAAACCTTATGTTTAATTGAGTAATCTGAGGAAAACCTTGAATATTTAATGTATTCTTATTTTGAATTTTATGCCTTAACAATCCTCAGCTTCGTTTTGTGTTCAGTATCACTTACTAGGTTGTTCCAAAGAAAGGATGTGCAGCAGACAAATTCTGGTTCCAGGACTGTTTTTGCAACACTGCATTTTAAATATGGGAAATTTTTTTTTTTATAAGAGCCAATAAGGGCATGCTATGATGTTTAGCTCTTTGTTTGACATCTGGTTAATAGTCCTACAGCTCAATGGTCCACTGGTTTTCTTTGGGAAAAGGAAAGATGTGGAAGCATGCAGAGAATCACACATCCTAGTCTGGCATATTTATGACCTTTGAAGGTCTTCAGTTAGATGATTCCTGAACTTGACATTTAAATTTTCATGAATATGCCTCATAGCTTATGAAAAAACAAAACAAAATATTCAGATTATTAGTATATTTATTTCAGTTTGCGTGAAATACAATTTAAACAGTATGAATACTTTGCATCTTCAGTACAATCAGCCACAATCATGTTGTTGACTCCACAGTTACCCAGATGTTTTTTTTTCATCATCCATCAAAACATAAACAGAATACTGGAAGGGAAAAGGTGCACAAGCAACAGGGATGACGGCAGTTTTGAGAAGATCATCAAGAAAAGTTTATTCAAGAACTGACTGAGGATGATGTCATTGTATCAAGAGCCACGACACACAAACACATCTTTAGGAAAGAAGCTACAAATGTCTCATTCCTAATATTAAGTCAGTCCTGAACCACAGACATCAGAAAGCGTCTTACCTGGACTGTTCCTCAGTGATCCAAAGTCCTCTTTTTAGATGAAATCACATTTTGCTTTTCTTTTTAGAAATCAAATTTTAGAAATTAAATTCTGGTGGAAGAGTGGAGACACAGCGAATCCAAGGTGTTAACGAGTCCCATGGGATGTTTCTGCAATATAATGATTGTGGTTTCCCCAACATCTCCTGGTGTTGGCTAGCCTGAACATTAAAAATTTAAACTATGGGGATATTTTTCCTTTTTTTTTGCTTTTATTATTTATTTTATATTATTTTCACTTGCTACACATGGGACAGACATGACTGGGGGAAAGAAAAGAGAAAAAAGAAAGAGGGAAAGAAAAACAGTGATAAAGGGCAAAAAACAAAACAAACAGACAAAAAAAATACATATCAATCACCTGGCTCACCGGTTGAGAAAGAATAAAGAGAAAACAAGCAAAAAAAAAAGAGCAATATAATAAACATCATCTATGTGAATATAACAGTAAATACTAAATATTGAATATTACAGGGAGTGCAGAATTATTAGGCAAGTTGTATTTTTGAGGAATAATGTTATTATTGAACAACAACCATGTTCTCAATGAACCCAAAAAACTCATTAATATCAAAGCTGAATGTTTTTGGAAGTAGTTTTTAGTTTGTTTTTAGTTTTAGCTATTTTAGGGGGATATCTGTGTGTGCAGGTGACTATTACTGTGCATAATTATTAGGCAACTTAACAAAAAACAAATATATACCCATTTCAATTATTTATTTTTACCAGTGAAACCAATATAACATCTCCACATTCACAAATATACATTTCTGACATTCAAAAACAAAACAAAAACAAATCAGCGACCAATATAGCCACCTTTCTTTGCAAGGACACTCAAAAGCCTGCCATCCATGGATTCTGTCAGTGTTTTGATCTGTTCACCATCAACATTGCGTGCAGCAGCAACCACAGCCTCCCAGACACTGTTCAGAGAGGTGTACTGTTTTCCCTCCTTGTAAATCTCACATTTGATGATGGACCACAGGTTCTCAATGGGGTTCAGATCAGGTGAACAAGGAGGCCATGTCATTAGTTTTTCTTCTTTTATACCCTTTCTTGCCAGCCACGCTGTGGAGTACTTGGACGCGTGTGATGGAGCATTGTCCTGCATGAAAATCATGTTTTTATTGAAGGATGGAGACTTCTTCCTGTACCACTGCTTGAAGAAGGTGTCTTCCAGAAACTGGCAGTAGGACTGGGAGTTGAGCTTGACTCCATCCTCAACCCGAAAAGGCCCCACAAGCTCATCTTTGATGATACCAGCCCAAACCAGTACTCCACCTCCACCTTGCTGGCGTCTGAGTCGGACTGGAGCTCTCTGCCCTTTACCAATCCAGCCACGGGCCCATCCATCTGGCCCATCAAGACTCACTCTCATTTCATCAGTCCATAAAACCTTAGAAAAACCAGTCTTGAGATATTTCTTGGCCCAGTCTTGACGTTTCAGCTTGTGTGTCTTGTTCAGTGGTGGTCGTCTTTCAGCCTTTCTTACCTTGGCCATGTCTCTGAGTATTGCACACCTTGTGCTTTTGGGCACTCCAGTGATGTTGCAGCTCTGAAATATGGCCAAACTGGTGGCAAGTGGCATCTTGGCAGCTGCACGCTTGACTTTTCTCAGTTCATGGGCAGTTATTTTGTGCCTTGGTTTTTCCACACGCTTCTTGCGACCCTGTTGACTATTTTGAATGAAACGCTTGATTGTTCGATGATCACGCTTCAGAAGCTTTGCAATTTTGAGACTGCTGCATCCCTCTGCAAGATATCTCACTATTTTTGAATTTTCTGAGCCTGTCAAGTCCTTCTTTTGACCCATTTTGCCAAAGGAAAGGACGTTGCCTAATAATTATGCACACCTGATATAGGGTGTTGATGTCATTAGACCACACCCATTCTCATTACAGAGATGCACATCACTTAATATGCTTAATTGGTAGTAGGCTTTCGAGCCTATACAGCTTGGAGTAAGACAACATGCATGAAGAGGATGATGTGGACAAAATACTCATTTGCCTAATAATTCTGCACTCCCTGTATTGTGCGGCACGTAGGATCGACACTGCACAGTGTGCTTTGAGGTAGGAGCTAAAAAGGGTGTAGCTTGTGTCTGTGAGCACCTGTGTGTACACCTGTGAGCGCGCTTGTATTTAAAAGGTTCCTTCATGTAATGATCTGCTAGAGGGTGTGGGGAGCCATAGCCCCGTCCTCCTGGGCATGAAGCAGGTATGGAGGAGATCCAGGCTCCAGACATCCAGAGGCCCTCAGAGCACACGAGACCAAGGAAGACCAACGGAGGGGCAACCGTTCTACTATCCCGGAAAGAGCTGAGGAGAGCCCCAAATGAGGGGTCACTCACCAGTCACGAAGCAGAAGCCAGGGGGGGTTGCAGTGACGTGCTCGTGAGCTCCGCCGGCAGCCAGCTGTGCCAGAGTGACCAAGCCCCAGGCTGAGGGCACCCCACCCCCGAAGAGGTCCGAGCGAGCCCCAGGCTCCAGGCTCCGACAAGCAGCCACAAGGAGTGAGCCGGTGCGTACCTGGACGCCCATCCCCGGACACAAAGAACCGCCCGATGTCTGCGGGCGTCGGCCACTGGCAGGGGGAGTGGTGAGGGGAGATAGGCCTCCATACCTTGGAGGGCCTGAGATGTCCCCAGAGAGGTGGCGTCTGATACCCAACCTGACATAAAGACACAAACAAACAGGCACACACAGATACAAACATCCATTCCCACCCTCATGCTCTCATATGCAATTACTCAGCAATCACCCAACGTGGAGACAGACATAAATAGACACTGTACACACAATCACACTCCCCAAGCGTACTCTAAGCCCCGGGTCTAGGTACCCTTGCCCCTGGAGGGGGAAACTGCACCCAGACCCAGCTATGGGGATATTTTTCCACTTTCTAGGTGACCTTAAGGCCACAGAATTAAACCTGTTACGATGTTGAGCTCTTTATTGGATATGTTGTTTGATAGCTGCACGTACAGAAGCATTCTGAAAACAAGTGTTTATAAAGTGTTTATAAAGTCCAGTGTGAAGTTTCCAGGTCATCTGCTGGTGTTGGTTGAACGTGATAAAACAAAGTGGATGAAAATCGATGCAGCCATCAAAAAGGAGATTGGAAAGCACTTCATGTTTCCAGCTGTACGTAGATGCTGATTTCCCTTTCAAACAGGTCTTATCATCCCACAGTGCCTAAACTGCCACCAAATGGTTTGCTGACCATATTGTCATTGCACTTGATTGACCAAACTCACCTGAACCAGATCTCAGGAAACACGTAAGCAGTGCCACAAGCCGAGTGCCTTCATGGCACACTGCACTGATGCAGGAATCTGCGGTAAAATGAGTCAAACAATGACTGAACGTATAAATGAACACGTTTTTAAGACTGAGCCAAAGTAAAATCAAGACTAAAATGGGTACAGTGTATGGAAAGAGTGTTTAATTCAAAATATTCTCGTAACACATTTGGGATGAAATAGGCTTTCAAACAGTGAATCTGATGCATGGAAACCAGACAACAGAGAGTACATGCTGTACATCAAGAGTTTTCTCAGTAATTGGGTATTGCACGACTTGTCATGTATGCTGGACAGTTAACACATGTATTATTACTATAACTGGGTGTCAAACTGGGAGCTGAGAGTGGACGTTTTCAGAGGACAAGCAGACAAAATTGGCATTCCACATAAAGAATTGCTCTACGGAGTTTATCTTGAGATGAGTTTTTGTTAACTGTGCGTTTCAACGCATGACGGTGGACCACAGAGCTCCGGGCGACAGGGGCAAGGTCACCGACTGTCACCGGCTCATTACTGAGATGGAGGCGCTCGCCTCAGTGCTGACTCACTCTTAGCAAACAGCCTCCTTCTCAGGGGTTGCTGGGAACGCACTTCAAATAACTGTTTTCTAGGAGTAAAGTGACAATGTCAGTGCTTTATATAATCTTTTCTTTTTCTCTAATACCATGCATTTTCTATTATCACACTGATACAGTGTTAAGCAATTTACATCAAAGCTAGTCTAAGCTGGGTAATCTGTAATTATTTAGTCAATCAAAACAAAACAAAAACAAAACAAAGCAACTTTCTTTTTCCCCCTCAAAGAATAGGACTACGTCAGGTTTGGACTACAAAACAGCAGAAAGGTGTCAGGGGTTGGGGTAGAAGACAAGCATTGTGCGCATCACACAGGTCATGAAAGAATGCAAACTACTGGCTAGTGACATTTTCCAAATCATGTTACATCTGCTGTTTTGTTCGTGCGACAATGTAGGGTCAAGTGAATAAGGCCCGAGTCACACAGCCATAGAGACTGATGGCACTTACCAGCAAAAATCCTTGACCTGTTTAAGAACATGTATTTGTGTTTGTTGCCTTGGTTGCTAACAGACTGTTCAGGTTGTAGTTATTGTCAGAGACGCGCCAGCTACTCACTGAGTGATAGCGCCATTGTGAAAAGTGCGATAATAACCACAACAGTTGCACCTTTGACTTTTACTTTGAAGGTGAAGGTTCTGGGTTTTCCATTTGCCTTGCATTTTCTAAAGTTTATTTAGCACTTCGCTAGTTGTTAATGAGTGTTTCTAGGCAAGAAGGCATCTTTCACACAAATTACAGCCAAACTTGACACCCTGCTAACAGCCAAGGCAATTGCAAGGTTTTTGGTGCAGCAGCCTCTTTGAGACTTTACCCAGCAACATCCAGCAACCACTTGCAAACCAGTTGGGGAATACAGATTTTACTCATGATCGGTGGTTGCATGACATTCAATATGACGGACAACTCAAGCAATGTGCACAAATTACCTCTATTACTGGTCAAATAATTTCAGTCTATAACGGCGTAATCTCAAAGGCCATAGTGTCGTCTGAACCTAGCATAAAGCTGCATACACACAGGGAGCGATTTGCTTGACCCATCGTTTTGGTAAACGACGCATAAATTCCAGGGTAAGGGTTAGGGTTATATGTGGTTACTAGTTAACCCTCTAATTTACTTAGTACTTGCTTAAGCCACTTGCCTTGAAGTTGAGGAAAGCTTGTCTCAGTACCCATCAACTTTGTGGCAGTGTTTTCCCCCTCCTCCACCCATGGTAGCTTAAAGTTGCCAAATGTCATTGACTTGCTGTAGCATTTTACTGCAAACCGCTTCCCGTGCAGATGCACTTTAAAAGGACAACAGCCATGCAAGCAGCAAACCTAAACGCTACAGTTAGCATACCGATAGTGTGATGTTTAGCTTTACTGTGTTAGCATGCTAACATTTGCAAATTAGCACTTTGTTCTGACCAGATGGGGGCACTAAACAAATGTTCAGATTGCAAGAGTTATTAAAAGAGAATTCTAAGAGGGTTATGAATGCCATAACATTTTGTTCACACAATTTATAGGTTGAAGATATTGTATTCAAAATTCAAATGCGACCCTTGAGCGGCTGATTGAGAAAGTTGGGTTCACTAGGATGCGCCAACCAGGAACTATTCATGATTCACCAGCACAGCAGTTTTGAACACTGATATAACCACTTTACAGGATAAGTGAAACCTTCCTCCAGCAGGCAAAGCCCAAGGGAATATTAGGGAATCATTATCATCCTGAGGGTACATCCTATGGGGACAATGAACGTACAGGATTCACAACATCCTTCTATTGCTATACTATCCATGGAAAAATTACCCAGCTACACCCAGCTTCTCAAAAGTGACTTTTTTCCTGCTCTTCTATTTCAATGTCAACTAAGTAAATTTCATTTTATTTCTCATTTTATTAAATTATATGTATGCATATGTAATTTAAATCTCTCCAAGTGTTCTGTTGCTAATCTTTTCTTTAATCTAAAAGAAAGCCTATGAAGAAGTAAATTCAAGTGAAAGTACTTCTTGAGTACTTGAGCAGCACAGTAGTAAGAGTGAGTCACTTTCTACACCTGTACGCAGCTGTTTGAGGGGATGAACTCAACATCCCATGTGCTTCAAAACAGGATTCAGCTTTGCTGTTTATAAGGGGAGTGTTCACATTTATTTATAACTGATCGGTGCCTCGTCTAATGCCTTGTGAATGGTCTCCAGCCGCTACATGCAGAAATGACTCACAGAGACACAGGCGGACATATTGGGAGTCACCCTGTGCTTATTCAGAAGGTACAGTATGTTAAATACAGCACTTGGTTTTCCATAAACAGCAGTGTTTGGTCAAGACTAGATGCTTTTGAGGGCTGAGGGGCACATGTGAATGAATTTGTAAGGCATGACTGGCTCCTGTGGATGGGAGAAGGGATCTGAAGAGAAAAGAAGCAGGGAGAGGCATGGGCTTTGTTCCTATTCTGAGTCCTGACCCCTTCACTGCCTTCTTTTTTTACCCCTTGACCGCTCCGCTTTTCTAGCTCCTCCTCACACCTTCAGACGACTTCTTTCCCTTCTCCCTTCCAGTCTCAGTCTTTTCTCTAGCTGTGCTTCGTTTGGGTTCATGTATTGTGCTTGCACATGCTGGATCGCAGCATCAGAGTGCACTCATGAGGGACTTCAGGATTTTCAATCATTCGTTGCCACAGCCGCTTTTCCTCCCCATACGAGTCCATCCAGTCGACCTCCTTCCCATAGCTTTCCCCTGATGGGAGCAGAGAGAAACACACACATTTGTTTTACTTTGTTAGAACTAGACAGCCCACAGTTAATAGGATTTCCATATGCTTTATGATTTTTGCTTAATGTGCAAACCGTGCATGTGCTTGAAGAGAACTACTAGAGTAAGGTTTGCATGAGGCAGTTTTCTTTTCCTCATACACCAATAATACCTGTCCTTATTTTTGTACAGACATATGGATGTTTACATTTAATTCGAGCAGAGTTTAAAATAGTGATGTCAGTATATGTCGAAATAATGCCTGTGACTCTAATCTCGGACATAGTCCGAAAAACAAAAAAGTATATTTATAAGTGTGGGAAATCTAAAATGTAGGCTGAAGTGGGAAAATGTCTGTTACACTGTGGATGTGACAGGACTGTAGCAAAATTATGAATAAATATAAATACGTCTGACTTTGGCTCACAGGAAAATTTTAATTAATGTGATAAATAAAAGCATCCATTCAAGCAGATATACAACATATGAGTTGTTTAAAAAATAATAAAACATTTTCTGCAACATTTTGACTGTAACAGAAAAAATACATGGAAATTCCTTCTCTCATAACACTGGCTAACCAGATTATTTTGTTTTCCTGCCACACAGTCTTACCTGTGCCAGCTCCCAGCCTCACCCCTCCCAGGAAGACGTTGCTGGACACAGTTTCTTTGTCCCACACAGTCAGCTCCAGGCAGACGTTGTTGAGGTCTCCCGGCTGCAGGCCGCAGTAGGTGAAGGTGTGGTTCCACTGTGGGTTCACGGTGTGTCGCTCCACCACGGTCTTGTGCTTGGTTGACTTGTTGCTATCAGGGAGGAGGTATCTAAGAAAAAGGATAGAAGTTACTTAGCATATACTCAAGCTGTGTTTTTTAAGAAATCACAATTTAGTCCACTATCATTCATTTTCCATACTGCATCAATATACTGGTAGGGGAAAATGGTATAAATAAATAAATAAATAAAATTCGGTCACTGAAAAGAAATCAGAGGACGACAAAAAAAAAAGACATGAGATGCTCCAAGAGATGCAAGACTGACCCAAAGAGATGAAACAGCTTCAGAAGTAGTAAAAAAGTGACTACAGAGGCAGAAAAATTAGTCCTGTTGTCTTAAACTGTGTCCATGTAACTTCATGATTTGGATTTACAACTAGTGCCAGATTTTAAACTGAAGAATAACACACTGTAAATGCCAAAATAGATTACATTTTCTGAAATGAGACGTCAAATATCATTTAGATCATTTACATTTGTAAGTTATATGTGTGCTTCATAAAAGCTGTGCCTACTCTGACGTAAAACCTCATTACCTCATTCAAATTCATAAACCAGTGTCTCACCCTTTCACAAAAGGATCCGAGTAGCCTCCAGACTTGACAGCAGTGAGATTTTTGGCTCCTTTGACCAGCAGCTCAACCATGCCCCCTTCAGGCAGAGTTAAAGGGCTCGTCTTTTTGCCCTTCAGAAAACTCTTTTTCACTGCGTTGGTAGGAAAAGCAGACAAATGAATCCATGTGCAAGCGAAAGTTTATAATGTATATGTAACATTAGATACAAAATTAAATAAAATCAGTCATAACAGTAAGAAAGAGATATCAATGACCTGTGCACACTGACTTACACAAAAAAAATCAATAAATAAATTGCACCTTTTTGCAGAATCAATAAAGGCATTAAGTTCAATAATATCTATCCCTACTAGCTACAAAGTAGTGACTCATGCTTGTAAAGCATATGGCCCTTCATGTTTTATTTATTCAGGAATTTCAGGATACAAATTTAATTCATGCAAACCACAGCAATGAAAACCATGCAGCCACATGTCACACATGACCACGTCAGTTACCATAGTTACATGCTTTATTATTATAAATATAAGCCAGCAAAGAGCAAAAGTTTCACAAAGGAAGTGTTTCGTATCTCTTCTGAGATGTGGTCAGTGAAAGATGATGGAAGCCTCAATTTAAACCCACCTTTAAAATGAAGACCTATGTTAACCAGTTTTTATGTTACTTAGTGTGATGAAATCCACACAAGCATCATCTGTTGCAGACAGCATAGTGGATATTTTTGGTGTAAGAACACAAACGTAGTTTTTCCATTTCTGTTCAATATTTTGGACATTTGCATTTTTCGCATTTTAAATAACTACTGCATGCTCATGATGCAGTATTGTTTGGTTTGTAATTTTTGTCAGGTGTTAGGTGGTTGCTAGGCAATGCAATCTCAACACAAAATAGCTTGCATAATTAAAGTTTTGCATTTGAAATCAATTAGATGTTGTGAAATTAAAATGATACAATGCTTTTATAAGACATTACAGGAGCATAAATTACAAATGGGCCTCTTTATCCACGATATAGATGAGTACCTTCAGGAGCCTAAGATGTACCTGGTTGCAAGCAAACAGATGTTGTGTACTGTAGTGATAAAATCTGGTGGTCAGGTGGTCATCTTATCAGGATTTTCACAAGAAAAGAACACACTAATCCCCCCCAAAAAGTCTCAGCTATAGCAGCTATTGTGCACATTGGACTTCAGCCCCTAGTTTAGAGCTGTGATTTAGCCCACTGCATTCCTTCCTTCTCAGATTTACCAGACCTGATCCATACATGCATCTGGTTAAGACAAGTATTAGTTTTGGAGAGTGTGTGTGTGCGTGTGTGTGTGGGGGCGTGTGTCTGTACACGTCTGTATGATTAAAAAGGGTCATATAGAAAAAAAAATATCAAAGAATTTCCTTCAGCCCTGACCCCTGTGACAATCCTCTGCTTGCACCAACCTTAACAACACCACTTGCTCTACAAAACCATGCAGTGCTTTATAGATGTCTAGGAATATTTTTCACTAGTCACAAACAGGAGGTCAGTTTCTGTTTTCTAATCATTTGGGCAGCAGTCGAGCAGTCGCGCTGCAGTAATTGGGGATAAAAACCAGGGAACGTCTGAAAGTAGCGAAAAACAATGTTTTCAGGTCAGACGGGGATAAGAAGGATTTTATTTAGATCCAAGAGGGTTGGGCAAATATATATTTATCCTCATTAGCAAATCAACAACTCACTGGTAGGTCACTCATTATCACAAACTCATGTTGTGCAGTCAAACATTATTCAGACCCTCAGAACTTCAAAGTTTTAAATATAACAAACATGTTTTTGATTTTGTGGTTTAAAATGTCACTAATAAGGAGCAAAGAAGAAGAAGAAGAATAACTCTGTTGATCCCCGAGGGAAATTCAAATGTCTGACAGCTCATCTGCGGTTTGTATGAGAACTGAAACCCTGATGGCTGTGGGTGCGAATGATTTTCTATATCTTGCTGTTTTACAACAGAGAGAGCAGAGTCTTCCAGTACTGATGGTTTTTGGTTTCATAAAGGTGTTGTAAAGGAGGAGATCAAAGTTATTTAGGATGGCTTTTAACGTCTTTCGTGTGCATCTTTCCACCACCTCCCCCAGCATGTCCAGTCTGGCTCCGATTACAGAGCTAGCTTTCTTCACTAGTTTGTCCAGTCTCCTTGCATCCTTGTTTCTGATGCTGCGTTCTCAGCAGACTGCTGCATAGAACAGCACACTTGCCAACACAGACTGACAGAACATCTGCAGCAATGTACTCCAGATGTCAAGAAATCTTATTATATACAGTATATCATACTGTAAAGTTTAATGGTGATGACAGCCATGAACATACCTTGTACTTGGTCCGCAGTCGGTGTGACGTTCTTTCCTTCAGGGATGTACTTCAACACAACAGTTAGTTCTCCTTTATACTGGAGCATTGCGTCTATACTGCCCTCCACCTACACACACACACACACACTAATAAACCAGATGCTCATATTTATACGAGGTAGCTGAAAAACACTATATGTGCTGATTCAGGCTGCCACCTTGGGCTGCAGTGTGTACCACTCCTCTATGTGGCAATCGAATTTCCAGGCGTCAAAGGCCAGCTCCACTTCTCCCAGGAAGCTGTTGCGTCCAAACCGGTCGTGGTGCCATATGGACACCTGCAGGGTTCGTGTCTCCAGCTGCGAGTGGCTGATCACATACTGAGAGAGAGGAAGTTCAAAAAAAAAAAAAAAAATCCCACAAGAGAAGATCAACTGAATGTCGTTTTATGATGTAACGTATTAATTCATTGCTCTCTAGCTCTCATTGAGTTTTCCTCTCACACACCCGCAGAGTCTCGTTGAAAACAGGGTTAATGGTGTTGGCCTTGATGCTCGTCTTCCTCTTGCTCTGTCGGGACTTATCTGGCAACAGGTAAGTCTTCACATACCTGCCACAAGAACACACAGCAGGTTATAACGGAGTCCTCTTACGCCATTGTGTGTGTGTGTGCGTGCGTGCTCTCTTACGCATCTGTGCGCTGCCTCCTCTCATCTCCTACTGCCAGGTTGTGACATTCTTTCACAAGGACACTGAGAGCGCCGGTCTTGTAGCTGTAGCTGACATTGAGCAGGATCTCGCCGCTCACCTTTGCGTTGCCATAGTCACCGGTCTCGCTGTACATGCTCATCGTGCTGTTTATACTGCTCTACGAGGCCAAGGTGAGAGATAAAGGCGTAGATATGAGACGGCGACGATAAAGGAGGGGAGAAGGGAGACAGGGGAGCATGTGACGCAAGAGAAGTGATGAAATACAGTGGAAACAAAACACGATGAACAAAAGAGGAGGAAAATCTGCACAATGTTCAGACTGAGACTGAGCCTCAGTCTGCACAATGTTCAGACTGAGGCTCACGTCAATCATTGCTGTCACTGGAAGTTTGAGGGAAGTGCAAAACGTGAAGCTTTCAGGGGGTATAAATGAGAAAAAGCATTTATATTCTGTCTGGAAATGTCAAGACATATGTAAGGATGCGTGACATGTAGCAGCGTGTAGACTTTGTAGAATTTGTCACTTGGCCAATCTTTTAGAAGTTTAACCGGCATTTGTTGCCATTTTTGGAAATTTCAGAGACTGAACATTAAAGATGTCGAGTCCACAGTCACATCAGACCTGTGAATGCAGCAAACTGTGTCAACTGAGAGTGTAGAGAGATGTGACTTTGCTTGAAGAACACTTGTTGCTGTTGGTCGTCAGCTTAAATAGTCAGATCCACAGGGTTATAACTGTCATAGAAATTAGGTCTGCTCCATCAAATAAAAGCCACATTAGCAAACATGTAATATAATAAAAGTGAACTTTTTTTTTTTAAAGTTAAAAAGCGGTAAAATTCTGACTTGGGTGGCTGCTCCTCCTGAATTTTCACTGTTTGCCCATCAAATTAAACAGTAACATTTTTATGCCACATTCACCATCACAATTTTCCCCCTCACACTGAACTCTTGCCAAACCTATTTCTCTGAGGAAAAAAAAAATTTGCAATCACAGCAGGTAATTATGTCTGGAACATGTCTTTAAAAGCATGACTGCTGTAGCTCCAGACAGGATAAAACTGGCATAATCCACTGATAATAATATTGCTATCCAGGGAGCAAAAGACTCCAGAAGCCAGAATTGAGCCACGTTGGCTCTCTCACCCCACCTCTACTGTAAAGTCTTACTCATTTATTTCCTGCAGGAAGTCAGCATGACAAATGGCTTTGTTAAATGCAAGGGGCACCAAATTAAAGCACCAACAGAAAAAAGGAAAAGTACGAGCAAAACCATGCAGTGAGCATGCAGTTACACTCAGAATATCATCTTATGGTATATTCATGAAAATTCTCTATATATTATTGAAACCTGCATGTAATATTTAGGTTCTGGTGCTTTGCTACGGCACCTTTACTGTGTGAATGTGCAATAAAAGCATGCACAACTACCAAAGGAGAGGCTTACAGTCTCAGCATCTGAGTCGGGGACATTGAGGTACCCCCACCTTCTTTCTGATCCAGGAGTGGAAGACTATTTATAAAAGAGGCAGAAACATATATGAAGAAAGATAGAAGAGGAAAGAGTGAGTACTGAGCTCTCTGATGTGTTAGAAATCACAGATTTACCAACTCGTCCAGCTGTGAAATCTGAAAATATGCAACGGATAGACAGCTGCTACGAGAAAGAAATGGGACATAACCCTTTAAACTATTAACCATCTTTTTAAAAATCGTTGCAGATTTAAATATTTAACTTTTCAATAACTGCTCATTAGCACTGCTCATATTAGTTTGGCTTCGTTTTAGTTGGATGTGCAGCAGACAAATCTGTAGAAGCTGTGTGATGCTATCATGTCAGCATGGACCATACTCTCTGAGGATGTTTCCAGCACCTTGTTGAATCAAAGCAGCTCTGAAGTCAAAAGACTAGCACAGTGTACCTAATAAAGTGGCAGATGAGTGAATATCAACCATTAGAGTGAAAATAATGACAATACAAAAAACCCCTGTATTTCAGTTCTAATGAGTGCAATAACAGTATTTTACTCTAATGTCCCTCAGCACTGATCAGCGGGTATCTGTGTCATACACATGTACGCACTTGGCTAGCTTTTTAGTTTGCTACAGTCATGAAAAAAAACACTACTATTTCCTTAAAAGTCTAATAAACGTATAGTTTAGTTGATATTTATGATATTTATACACATCGCCTTTACCCCCTACCTCACCAGAAAATAAAAAGGTTTCGTTAAAACCGAAAAAAAGGAAAAAAAACATGTCATAGATCATGGGAACCATTAAATGCCTCTAATAGTAGCTCATTGTGCCTTCATTATCCACAAAAGCCCTCTGTGCAGTGAATCACAGCAGTGGGCAGAGTATATTAGAGCTCGAGTCAGTGACAGCGAACTATCTGCATCACATCTCATCACCACCTTCTACTTCCATTCATACTGCCAACAGCAGCTCAGTGACTGCTACTGTAACAGAAAGATCGACTGTCAAACAGGCTGGCCATATCATCCATTTACCTACCCAGCTCTCAAACTAAACACGCTCACAAAGGAGACGAGCAGAGCGCAGTGAGTCATGAATAAGATTGTTATCTCGACATTTTAATAACTGCTTTTCTGCCAAAGTAGTTTAGAGCTGGCTGTGACTGATTCCCCTGAAGAAGTTAATATGCATATCTGAATCAAGTAAATGTATGAGCAATTAAGTAAAAAAAACACTATCGCTTTGATATTAAATGAAACTTAACTCTGTATTTGTATTCTGGGGCTTGACTACAGCAGATCTGCATGATCTGGAGAAAAGAGATGCTTCTTTGTCTCAGTCTGCCTGTTAGCAGCCAGTCGGTCCGGCCTCTGTCTGAAAAACGTAACATTAGCTCCAGGCCTCAGCCCTCTCTAAGAGCCCACTCTCTCTTCTTCAGTTCAAAGGCTTTTGGTTGAAAACAGGTGGACGAAAAACAGATTCAGACCAAAGTTATTTTAAACTAAAAACTAAAACTGGATGTGAAAAAACATTTCGGTTAACTGAAAAAACAAAACAAAACAAAACAAAAAGTTTAAATTGGGAAAATGAAAATATAATTTAAAGGTAATATTCTTTGTTTGTAGATTCGTTAGAGTGGCAAAAACTTTATTACAATTTACATGATGACGCTCTGATGCACGTGATTGTTGAGACTCTGGATGTCTATGAGACTGACCGTCAACTGCTTTTAAATAGTTGTTTTTATTGTAATACCTGAAGTGATTTTCCTAAATTGTACTCGTGACATTTTATTTCAAAAGACTAAAACCAATAAAAACTGAACTAAAACGAAACATCTTCAAACAGTAAAAACGAAACTGAAAGAAAAACTAAAAGGTAAAGAGAAATTTGAAAACGAATTAAAGAAAACAAAATATAATAACTCCGTTTTATCAGACTACACAGTAGTAGTCTGATAAAACGGTTGCTGGGCTACATCAGGTAATTATGATGTCATATTCTTGCTGACAGATGACAGACGACGTATAGGCTGGTGTCATCCCACACCTGTGAGATAGGTGCTATGGATCAACTGCAGTGTAAATAGACAGAGTGAGATATGGCTGTCTTGTTTTCAATAAAGCTTGAAAAAAAGAAAAACAGCTGCAGCTCGTATCTAGAGGACAGCAGAGGCTGCGCGTCTTTTAGTTTCCCTTTCCGCTTTTGGTGATTATAGTGTATCTTGTTTGGGCTTGAAATGGACAACGTGGCGGACATGACGAGTGAGAAAATGCAAAAAATCTGACACCTTAGTCTCTTTATTGGAACTTTGATAAACTACACATGATTAAACAATCAGTCATCATGCCTCAGAACTCACAGGGGAGCCATTTTTATGCTAATGTCGTGTTATGAGCGCCGTTCCACTTCCACAAAACGATCATCTCGAAATGCTTCTGCAGGACTGCAGATTGAGATCATTCCTCAGAGTTCATTAGAGGCCTCACATTACTTCCATTGTTAGTTTGAAATATAGATGGGTGCAGCTTCAAATCTTAGCTTTTCATATAAACACACATCTCCACTTTTCAGTATTTACATATGGATGACATATTTCCCGCAAAGCGCACATCATTAACCTACATAAACACACTTGCACGCCTCAAAGCAGTGACCCTTCCCTCCATACGACTACTTAGTTTACGGAAACAGGGTTAAGCTTTCCTATTACAGGAGGTGTTCGTGACACAGCTGAGTCTGTGTTTGCACAGTCAACACTAGAACGCACACATCTGAGTCACACATCTGGCGGTGAGCGCACGGTATGTGTGCATACGGAGCATAATCGTGTACCTGTTTGACCACATGGGAACTCCTATTACTATTTGATTTTGTGAGTGATCTAGCACGGGTGTTACCGTTGACACGGCGTTGCTGAGGCGTCTGCTCGTAATCTTGCTGTGGGCTGACATCAGGGCATCGATGTCCTCGTCGTCGTCAGAAAACTCCTGTGGATGACAGCGGATTCAGTCAGAAGGGAGATGACACGGGAGATGGCACGCGAGAAGCCGGCCAGAGCGTCTTTGTGCTCTGTGCAGTTTTCCATGCGGCAGCTGTGTGGGTGGATGCAGGCAGCTTCCATAAATTTAATCAGACAGGACCGGACAGAGAGCGGTAATAAAATTTTCACGAGCAAAACCACACTGTGGTTGTTTTTACAATGAACAGTGCATGAATGGATGAGTAGGTAAAGAAAAAAAAAACATTTGAGAGTTTTTCTGTTTGCTGCTCGCTGAAAAACAAACAAAGCAGCCCGACACTGACCATCACATCCTCCACCTGCTTTTGGCCTACATCTGTTTAGATGCCTGTCATGCTCTTTGAAGTGAGCTCTGAAGTGAAATTAACATTCAGTCCCACATCTGACGCATCGTGTCGAGTTCATCGGCCCACGGATCCCGAGCTTACTGTAGTGTGTAACCACATCATGTATAAATGCGCAACAGAGGGAAAAAAAAAATCTAGGTGCGGCAATTTCCCACTCAGAGATTTATGAGTTTGTTTGAAAAATCAAATGTGTGATGAGTGTGAAGGAGGAGTGGGGGTGGGATGATGGCGCTTAC
The DNA here is from genome assembly GCF_057381845.1 of Rhamphochromis longiceps. NCBI lineage: Eukaryota > Metazoa > Chordata > Actinopteri > Cichliformes > Cichlidae > Rhamphochromis > Rhamphochromis longiceps. The sequence goes on from NC_140572.1 coordinate 19,299,855, forward strand.
CGTTTCGTTGAGGCCGGGGACTGAGCGGCTTTTGACAGAGAGGGCACTGTCACTGGGTTCAGAGCCGGGAGATAACAGGTCACACTCTGATCGACTGTGATCTGATGAAGGAAGAGAGGGAAGAAGGCAAGAGAAATAAGGAAAACTGTTCTGAAGGTGCAGTGCTGTAACGTAAACACTGAGAAATATAGGCAGACAGCAGCGGACTTCTGGTCAGATTTGGAAACTTATTAACTTCCTATTTGCTCAATCGTGCCGTCTGCAGCAGATAAATCTTCTTGTTATGATGTAGGATTTCTTTTCCAACTATTTGTTGCTTTAAATTCAATTCAGTTCAATTCAGTTTTATTTATCTAGCGCCAAATCACAACAGCAGTCATCTCAAGGCGCTTATAATTACACATACAGAGGAAAAACCCAACAATCATGTGATCCCCTATGAGCAAGCACTTTAAAGACAGTGGGAAGGAAAAACTCCCTTTTAACAGGAAGAAACCTCCAGCAGAACCAGGCTCAGGGAGGGGCGGGGCCATCTGCTGCGACTGGTTGGAGTGAAATTAATTCATGTTCCTAAAATAGGTCTAAAAAACACAGTTTATTGAAAAAAATTTTTCAGAAAGATGCAAGAGACAGAGGTCCATTTAGGATCCTTGTCTTGTTGTAGAAGGCTGCTTATTTCAGTTTCACTTCTTAGCTGCATGCTATTTGCTTTCAGAGTTAAGTGACATTTGTGGAAATCCAATCTTCCTGATCCATCAGCTAAAGCAAGGCGCTTTTACTTCTCCCCTTTTCTCTCTGAACATTTGAAACCTTGGATTGCGGCCAAACAGCTCCATCTGAACTCCATGCCACTTGCTCCCAAAGAACTTATCCCATAAAATCGTCTTGCAGATTTGTTAGACCTCAGAAGGTTGATTCCGTTCATCGTGCGCAGCGTTTTCAGCAGGAGAAACGTTTTACCACTCGTCCAGATGAGCACCGTCAACTTTCTGGGATTCTCTTAGTCATTTCCATCTGACTTTTCTAATTAGATTGCAGGTAAAGCTTCCTTCCAATATCTCTGCTGTGTAGACCCTGTTTGTGCTTCAGCACTTTACCATAATCCCCGCGTCAGCTAAACCTTCCTGCAGGTACTCTGCAGTCATATGAGGGGGTTATGCAGAGCCTCTCTAATTAGAAAGTGCGCATTCCCTCCGCTCACTCAATGTTTTCTTCTTTTCTCCAGATCTTGTTTTGACTTCCAAAAATATCTCCTGAAATGTTTCTAAATTAAATTCTGGAGAGTAGAAACTGAAAGCTGAGGGGTCTTTTTTCATATCTCACATCAAGTTTTTATATTTTCAGTCAGTTTCCTGGAGGAGCCCGTCGGCTGTTGAGTGCCAGCACAAAAAAAACTTTAAGAGCTCATTTCTGCGTCCTTCCTCTCTCTTTTTATGCTGGAAAAACTGCCAGGCCTGGGAACTGAGAGTGAAGCCTTTTCCAAACTACACCCTTTTGCCTTTCTCACTGTTTAGAGCTGTGGCCTTAAATGAGCCTCAGGCAGCTTAAAAAAGTCTCAGAAAGAAAAATAAGCTGTGAATAGTTCTTATATAATCAGGCACAGAAAAATACTAAGACCAAAACAACTATTTTTTTACTGCTTTGGTCTGACAACTGGCTTTGAGTAGAGATTCAGCTTTGTTTGAACTAAAACCCTCATCAGAACCATTTTAAAAAACCTTGATAAAGTTACAGAGCCAGCAGATAGGAGCATAGGCAAGTGCTCTGAAAGAGATGAAGAGGTTCGGCACTTTGGAGTGTAGAAGTTAATAGTCTAATTCGTGCAGATGTGACATTTTCTCCAAAAGGAAGGAATAATTTTATCTTTTGTGAGCTACAGTCTGAGTTGAAGTGGAGACGAGTGCTTTTGCATCAACCCTCAAAGGTGATGTTCTTGAAAGTGTGACTTGTTTCGATAGCTTGTGAATTATCAAAATGCTTGTGTGAGAGCTATGAAGCTGTGAGACGGTGGCAGGATTCACATCACCTCGTTGTGCAGGGACAAAAATTAAAATACCTGATGAAACTGAGGGCCTGGATACAGAAATGCTCGGGCCAGAAGGTTTCTTCTCAGGTGCGCCCTCAGGGTCGTCACTCTCTGCTCCTTCAGGCTGCATTAAAAAACAAACAAACAAACAAACAAACAAAACCACGCAAACCTTTAAAATACGCTTTCCACCCCAAATGTAAAAACTTTCCAACTTTCCCCAGTGCGCTGCTGTTTGTGTGCATCGATTGCTGACCCTGACCCTCCGATTAGCATCAAGATGGGACGATCTGTCCAGAGACCGGGGACGTAGGTTTTTGGATGCCATGGACTCCATACCCTCTGCACCACCCCTGAAAAAACACAGAGGTCAGCTGAATAACAGCATCTAATCCAGAGTTTAACACTGAAGGCAGTTCCAGAAATGGCAACTGCTTCAGCTTTGCTTCTTAAGCGCTTTGGATGCTGAAAATATTTCAGATTAACTTTGTTTTACTTATTGCTTGTATTCTTAAGCAAAAACAGAAAATAAAGATGTAATGGAGTAGAACCAACTTTTAGCCAACTTGGAGGTGCTGGTCTGTTAGCTTGGACAAAACTAGTTATTTCATCAAGTGATAAAATAACTGCGACTCCATGAAATGCTGAAAGTAAATCTCTATCGTCTATTGTTTATCATTTGCTCTGCTTTCTGTCTGTATGCCTCTCAGTGCTGCCTTCACATACATACACACATACATATATACATATACATACATATGATCTTTTCTAATGCTTTCACACTGAGGTGCACACTCAACACATTGAACATTTACTCTCTGATGATTTTATCCTGTCTATGTGCTGCATGTCCTGCATGCATTAAACATTCATGTTGTTTAATTCATTAAGGTCAGTATGTGTTTGTATGAAGCTAAACAGCTGTTAAAGCTCTGTGTTATCTGCTTACCCTTTTCTCCTGGCACCATTGAGTACAGTTAATCTGTTGGATACTGCAGGCTCAGGTTTCTCCTGCTTTGAAGGGGCGGCCTTTTTTACTTCTGGGCCTTCGGGAACAAACGCATCAGCCAGTGAGTATTGAAATCAGCACATTTGCTTCTCTGTTGCACCGTTAACATGTCTTTTCAACTGTAATCATTCTGGTTTGAAGAACACAAGCAGTCGGACTCACTCAGCGGGGTGCTCAGGATCGTCTGTTTGACAACCTCACTGCTCAACTGCCCCCGCTCAAAGCGCTTAGACCTCTCCTCCAGGAACCACTCTCCGCTCGACACCTTAAGCTCCCTGTCGTACAAAGACATTAAAGGGGAATCAACACCTCAAGACAGCACATGTAGTAAAAGTAAAATCAGAGGAAACAAGAAGGAATGAAAGTGCTCTATTCTCCCATGTCGCACATTATTTCTAAGTCTCTGAATTCTCAATTTAATCATCAATAGCGACTCAAAGAACTCCGGGTAAATGAAGCAGGCAAAAATGAGAAAAACATTTGAATTTTAGCTTTGGTAATACTTTGCACATAGAAAAATATATTTCTCTGAAAGTGTTGCTGTTGCAATATTACATCTCTGCAATACTGGCCAGCGATTGCATCTCAGTCTCATTAACTAACACTAAACACGAGTTGTAAATCATAGCTCGACACTTTTATGTCACGCTTTTTGCATTTTCAATCACCATTGAGAACAGATCCAGCACAAAGCATAAAAACTATTGAATACAGTGGTGGGCATTTACTTCTCTCTCTCCCTTTTACCCTCCTAACTTCTGAAATTAATCCGGCACCCGTAGGCAAAATCCATTTTTCCTTCCTCCTGGTTCGGATTGTGATCTTCTGCATGTAAACCTTTTCGCTACACGTGTGGGCGTGAGCTGAGAAAAGTTTTACTTCTTGCAGACATGATCTTCTGGCCTCAGCATAATTATTCAGACTAAGCAGTGGAAAACCTGCGTCTTTATTTCTCAGAAACATTTTTTTAAATGTGAATGTTTAGTTAGCTCGGAGCCACCACGCACAGGTAGTTGGAAGCTTGGAGCTTAAAGCTAAAGCAGATTAAAGCAGGTTTTAATGTCAGGATACAATCAAAAGTGGCATTAAAAAGCCTTTGGACAATTACGCCCACCAGGAGCACCCAAAGGTTCAAAGAAACGAGGTTTGAAGATATCCTAACACACTCGGTCACACTATTTATCTGACACCGAAGCTAATTCAGTTCAGCGTTAAAAATAACACCTTTATTCATGAGGGTTATAATGTTGAGTTATTGCTGAAACTGTTTTAGAGCGTAGCCTATTTAAAAGCACAGTTATTAAGCTGCTGTGACACTAATGAACTGCACAGGGAGGTGTTTCTGTTATTTAGCCCTCCATCAGCAGGCGGGGAGAATTACTGGAAACCTTCGAGTGCTCATTAGACTACATTTGTTTCGAATACTAGTGCATCGAGACGCTTTGTCACACAGAAACTGGGGATATTTGCATTAAATGCACCTTTCAAATGTTGTACGTACGGTACCAGTTTAAAAATCCCTGATTCAAAATATCACTACACAGGAGCCAAGGCTGGTGACGGCTCACGGTTGCTGGCTTTTTTCACTGTCCAGGTGTGCGACAGTCAGGGACAGTGGCTTGTCAGAGCAGAGATGGGAAGATTTATGGTTCCAAACAGAGCTCACAGCACCTGATCAATCACACTACAGTAAAACAACCAGCTGAAAAACGAGGCTTTACAGCTAAAAACAAACAAATAAACAAAAACCCTGCAAATTTTAGAGGCCAGAAAAACTCTAAATGTGGCAATAGTGCAGGGTAAGTTCAAGAGAAACTAAGGACAATCCTGATTAGAAAGAAAAGGTAAGTGTCAGAGAAAGATGTTGCATAATGTTGTATCTGTTTAGTCCTCACATGTTAGCTCATTTAACTTTTGAACATGATAGATCTACACAGACCAGCAGTGCTTTTTTCTCTTTTAAGCCCTGTAGATCACAGCAGTGAAACCCCAGGGCACCCTCACAGATGAATGGAGGCAGATGTGGTGCAATTAATCATCTTTAGTACAAAGAAAAGCTTGAACGCTGCTCTGGTCCCCCTTCAGATGTCACACTTACGTGAGCTTGTCACAGAAGGTACATCTCCACTCGCGTGTTCTGGGGTTCACAATACGGCAGCTGCTGCAGATTCGAGACTGGCACTCCTCGCAGAGATCGCCCCGGTCGAAGATCAGGCCCAGAGTCTTGAGGCAGCGAGTGCACTGTCGGGCTCCCAAATCATGTGGCCGGATGAAACCCTTTTGTTTGACCTCCAGCAGCTCATTCTTCAGCCTCCTGCGGGACAGAAACACAAGAATGTCACAGGACACTAAGAAAAGTAAACGTGATGACGGTGAGTTTAAATGGTGACGTGGAAGTCCTCACCGAATCCTCTTCTCCTCTCTTTTCCTCAGCTTCTCGTCTTTCTGCAGCACCTTCAGGATCATTTCTCGTTCATGTTCCAGCAGAAAGGAGAGGTTCAGATCCTTCCCAGATTGCTCCATTGATCCCACGGTCACCAGTTATCCAGTTATGTCAGCCAGGGGAATACGTTGCATGGAGGGCGTCAGCAAGAACTACATCATCCTGCGGTGTTCATCTTGTTCTTTTAGTGCTGGAAAGGTATGAATTCAAAGCTCCCAGGGTCTCTCCAGAACTTCTTCTTTTATTTGATTTTATTTTGGGGGGAGGGAAAGCTGGAACTCCCTGGAGACCTAGACAAGGTCAAGCAGACACAAAGAAAAGTCACTAACATACATCTGGCAATAATAACTTTATAAATCATCACGGCTTCGAGGTAAAAAATCCTGTTTGATCCTGGTTAATATACCTGTCTTCAGGCCAGTTTGAAAAGCATTAATTAAAATAAGACAATGATTTTCTGTATTACAAGTGGAAGCACAAGTAATTGGTAGACATTTGACGGCTCCACAGCAGCTTAACAACCTCCCAATTAGGAGCTGAGCCTGACATTCAGAGCGCTGCTGCTGAGCTTACATTAGCAAAGCTCTATCTTTCCGTGAAATTCCCGACAAGACTTGTACTAATTATCTGCACACCTGCAAACCAAACCACCTAGCTTCATGGCAACGGCTTTTATATAACCTGACACAGCCACAGAGATGGCAGTATTGCTCAGTCTGCTAAGAAATGCAGATATCTATAACGCAGATGGGAACAATCATACACACAGGATTATATACACTATAGTACATACAGGTGTTATAAGTGTTATTTTGTGAAATAAGCTTTCAAATCTTTGTTGTACTGTAAAGTCATTTCTCAGGATATCATTTAATCTAATCTTACAGAAACAAAAATAGACTCTGTGAGTAGTTTTCTGATAAGGTTGATTGGTTTGAGTCAACAGTGCCTTTGATAAATTTGTCTACTGAACACAAAGGAGCTCACATGGTGATGTTTCTGAGGTGCTGCTGCAGCCTTGCATGTCCACGAGAGCACCATGTATGATGTGATTATTCTTGGTGGAAATCTGAGTGCACAGAGGTGCTGAGATCAGGTGCTCCAACCTGTACTTGTGCTATTCTTGCAGCAGCACCCACCCTGCGGCTGTTTCACCAGAACAATAGCTGCCCTCCCTGCTGACAGAGCAGTGCAGGTCTCTCTGGATCAGGAGCATATCCAGACACTTTGTCAGCCACCATTTAGTCCCGATATGTGTCCTGCGCAACATACCTGGGACACGTTCATCAATTATCAATGCACTCACTCAGGACTGGAGAGAGATTTCTCAACAACAGATCTGGACCCTTGTGCAGTCCATGTGCAGATGGGTGACTTTCTTGTCCATACATAAATTGTAATGTTGGTACTGTTAAATATTTTAAACATAAACTTCCACATTTATGTTTTTTACTGACATGTTTCAACAGTTATTGAATATATTGCTTTAATTAGCACAACTTTATTTTAACCTCTAGCACCGTCACGAGGCAGCTTGCTTTTGTACCGGCAGTAATAAGCACTTTTTTGTATCACAGGTGAATCAAGACATAAGGGCTTCCATGAAAAGGTCGCAGCAGTCAGTGTGGGTCATCAGCCACAAAACCACCATTTGTTAAGGCATTAAGAAAAAAGAAGAAGAAACAAAACCATCCTAAAGGCTGGAAGCTAACTACCCAGTGATGGAGCACTGGGATTATCGTCTTCGTGAAATGTAAACCAAATTACTCTTCAAATGACACTAATTAAATGCAGCAGCACAGACAATATCAGCACCGAACATAAGGGAACATCACCAGAGGACACAACCAGCCACAGCACTAAAAACAGAGTCAGAATTGCTAAACTATAATCAGTTTTACAAAAGACTGAAATACCCAATACTGAAAGCCAAACATTAACCAAAACAATCTGTCTGCAAACCAACTCTGCAGTGTTATAAACTTGCTAAAAGGCAGGACCGATCATTTGCAGTGAACTGTATTTAAAATCAATACAGTTCACTGCATTCTTCTGCAGCAGCTAACGGTTATTCATCTCCGCAGCTCTTAAACCTACAATAAAAGTTCTAGCAGAGCCACTATATTAATAAATAAAAACACCTAAGGCACTCAAAAAGTACAACAACAACTTTAAAAATATAAATAAAAGAAGGTTGATGCTACAAAGCTACAGGAATATGAAACAATTTCAGTCTGTGTGATCAACCTGCCCTCTCCTCTCCTGCTGCCCGTGATTACCCTCTCACATGATTGGCCCTCTGTGCTACAATCCCATCAGTAAATATTACCATGGTAACATCCTACCAAAACCAGACCAAATCAAAAAGCTGAAATGACCAAACATCATCTCTTTCATGGTTTGCATTTGCACACGCTGATACTATTATTTCGTTTAAAACATTTGTGTTTGTTGGTGCAGCCTCAAAGAGCAGCAGGTTGGAGTTTAGCAGTGTCTTGCTCCAACACTTTTATATAATTTAGCTCTTTTATCTAGTCTCCCTCGTATGTTGTTTTGATCTGTGCTTTGAAGTTTTTGAATTTTTAATCAGAAAAACAACCGGGGAAAAAAAAGCTGAAGACTTACAGACAGACAGGAAGATGATGAGGAGGAGCTAGGAAACAAACCACTAACCCTACAACTAATAGCTGCACCATCTGAGCTAAAGCAGTCCTGATTATGATAAGAGGTCCACAAGGAAAAGTGTAAATGAGTGAAAATGCCAATCCTTCCTGTGCTAAGGAAACCCTGAGTGGCCTTGATTTCTTCTGATGTGTCTGAAAGTATCTGAACACACAGAGAATATTCTCCGTCTCGCTGCAGTGCCTGATCAAATAAACTGCTAAGAATATTGTGCACAATAAAAGCAACCACAAAGATGACATACTAATGTATATGGGGTGGAATGAGGACAAAATTCTGCCTGTGCTTGCGTGAATTAAGTCGGGAAACCAAATTTGACGGCTTGGAGAGATCCGCCCAGGCCCACACCAGTCTCCTTCAGTCCTTACTCATTACTGTCTCTTTCATCCTCGTCCTTTCTTCTCTTCCCTCTTCCTTTCACTTTACATGAATTAGCACTAATGAACCGGCAGACTTCATCACAGCTTCATTTGCAGCCAAAGGCACATCTTGACATCAGCAATTATGGCATTTTAAGCTGAACTCCAGCTGCATTGTAACCTGTGAAGAGATACTGCTTCACCTTTTAGACGTCAGCTGGGGATTTGATAAAGAGAATAATAAAAGATACCTTAGAATTTAAATGATTCAAGCAGTTGAATTCAGATTTGCCTTTTATCAGCTATTAACTTAATGTGTGATTTCACTTGGAACAAGAAAAACTGCTCATATATGGGCTGGCAAATATTTTAGGATGATATGAACCTGTCAGTGATACTGATAACAATATCAGTGCAGACATTAGAGCAGCAGTTTTATAGTGAATATGATGAAGAAAAATATGTTTAGGACAGCTTGACACATAGTGTCTATGCTACAACTCTGCTGTTTGGAGCAAATGCAGCTAAGCAGCTAGTGATGAAAAGTCAAAGTTGGCTCAGATATATCAAGAATGTATGGAAGCTTGTTTCTGTCACTGGGAAAATAAATAATTAAATAAAAATGGTAAATAGTAAAAAGCTTTACTATCCATAAGTCAAAATTTCAACTTACTAATGTAAAAATCGCAGTAAATAATTAGATATTGGGAGAATACTTTAAAATTCTGACGTATTTTGAGTTACTGATTTTACAATTTTGAGATAAACCCCCACTTTTTCGTTTTTCAGTGGTGGAAACAAGCTTCCATATGAGATCTTTTACTTGCCAAAAATGGGTATCTGTCCCAGAAATCCTGGATTGGGTTGAGCCTCTGCAGCCATACTTCTAGCTTGTGCTTAAAGCCAAGGAAGAACAAGCATTAGCATGCTTATTGTTTAATTTGGGGATGTTAGCATGCTAATGTAGTACATCTGAAGATGGCAGGAATAACATAGGTCTTTCATTGTATCTGGTCCTAAAGCAGAGACGTGACCTTGTGATACGGCTCAATGAGACGAGAAAGGACGAATAACAGCTGCCGAGATATTCATCCTCAAGTTGAAGCTGAAGAAAACGCCTGAGAATCAAGAAGCGTTGTGAGTGAGATTCAGTGGGCTTCTTCTTAAAGCTCAGAACAACATCCAGACTAAATTCTCTTTTAAAACCTTCTGATCTGCAAAAGGTTATTCATGCTTTTTTACATCTAGAAATGTCTGATGTGAATGCACTGTATATTGGAGTCAGTCAGTCATTTCCTACATATACAATTAGTCCAATAACTGATTACCAAAAAGGACAATACAGCAGCCTTGCACTGGTTCCCTGGGTATGACAGAATCCAGTGTAAACTGGTACAGTTTGAATTTAAAGCCTTTAAATGTTTTTCACGTGCATGTGGTAGATAACCTCTAGCCATAAACTCCCTCAAGATCGTTGCTTCCCAATCACTCGACCATCCTGAGGTCTAAGCTTTTTAAGAACTTTTTTAAATGTACTTTTATTTTTAACTTTACACACTTTGATTTAAAATCTGCTGTATAATTACATGTTTCTACTTCCTTATCTATTCAATACATGTTGGATTATTTACTTATTATTATTTACATTTATATTTAAAATAATAAAAAAATATTCTTATACATGTACTAGTTTTATTTTGTATCATATTTGCTATATTCAGCATTTCAGCCTCAACATCTCACAAGAATTCATGATACACTTGGCATTACAGGGTTGACAAAATATATGTTAGCTTGTAGCTTCTGGTGGCATGAAAGTGGAAAATCTGGAAACTAGCAGAAGACGTTTTATCTCTGCATCAGCTAATTCACACTTCATGTGATCCTCTAACTGACTGATCTAATGAAAATTACAAGGATTTCTACTTCTGCATGGATAGAAGCAAGAACAGAAAATAAGATGCAGTTACAAGGGGATTATTACGGGCCATTAAAAAATGAAAAAAGAAAAAAAAACTCATAAAGGTCATAATCATCATTGTTGCCAAGGGATCTTGCTTGTTTTTAATCAACACAATAATTTTGCAAATACTGAAAATTTCTGTTATGATTGTGGTAGTGTTTGGGTTTAGTTTTGTGCATCAGATAAAAAAAATACGGAGCAGAACAACACAGCCTATGTCACATGACCCTTCTGACGTACAGTCCACTCACGAACAATAGTTGGTCAACAAGATAAATAAAGCAAAACTAATATTTATCTAAGCTCCTGTCATGTTATAGTCACAGGCACTGCACTGTGTGTCCGCTTGTGTGTGCTACTGTAGGGCTGGTATCCTGATGCAGCCCTCCCTGAGTACACACAACACACATTCCCGCTACCGCTCTGCCCTGAGTAAACACGAGTGAGGAGGCAGTGAAACTCTGGGATCCGAGTGGAAGAAACACACTGGCTGCTCAGCTCTGCGCTAATAAACGTTGCTTCGAGGAAAGTACGGTGACTCACTGTTTCGATCACTCGCTGCACAGCGGTGGTTTTCATATTTTGCACTGTTCACAATCCAAGCATGTAATGGATTGTTTGTCACCGACTCTGTGCTCTATCAAGGACATCTGGCCACAAAGCCACACTGCGGTCTTCCTTGTGTTTTGCAACTCTGTGGCATTTCACCAGCTGTCAGTCTGGTCTTTTCTGCAGGTGGTCGAGCTTACAAATAGCAGAATCAATCTGCCAATTAAAGGTCGCAGGTGGGCTCCACTTGGCAGAAGAGCAAAATAGATATGAGTGAGAAATGAACATGCAACAAACATGAACTGAGCATTCAGCGGCCGGATGGAATAATTCAAAGTCCAAGGCCACAGGACGCTGGTAGAAAAGCGTCGGTATTTTAATTTCAGCTCTTTTCTCTCAGAAAGGAAACCTTCCAAGGGGAAAAACAGGATGAGTCAGACACAGTATGTCTGTCAGCCTCTGAACGATGGGCTTGTTGATATTGTTGATGTGTTATATTTTCCTTACTGTCACAGATTCCCCTCTAAAGACCAAAACCAACACTGAGTGATCCTCGGTACCCGTGCTACGCTTTTATCCAGAGTCCTTTAATACATTCATATGTAACAGAGCCTAAAGACAATTAAAAACACATCAATGAGCTGCATTGCTGCACTGTTTCTTCACTGTGAGGAGTACAGGCACTGTAGCTCAACTTGATTCAGCGTCACATCCTGCTGCTGTGTGGCTTTTAAATAAATGATTCTAAATGCCTCTGAACTTTCTTTTCCTCCCCCCCCACACTGAGATCCAGTCATCTTGGGTCCGGAGAGAAGACGGGGATGAAATATGAAATATCAGTCACCATCTCCCTCGTGTCTTTCATGTTTTGTTTGTAATGGTTGCTGTACCCTCTGCTCACATTGTTTTGCTGCTCTGATTAAAATAAACATCTGTTCTCCCCAGTTGTTTAGCACTTTAAGATTTGCAGAAAAAATAAATAAAAACTGAACTAAATTCAAGTAGTCTCGAGCTCCAATATGCTGCTGAATGAAACTCTATACACACACCGTGACTGGTTTAACTGGAAGACTTCATGACTATTATTTTGTTATATGAGCATTACTGCATGTTGCAAACAACACAATATTTCACCGGGTACACCCACATCAGTGCTTACTCATAAAGCAGTTAGTGAGGGAGGCATTCAACTCTGCACACTCAGGAAATGATGGGAAAAAATACATATGCGATTATTTAATACTGACTGCTAATGTGGTTGAAATCGTTATTGCAGTTTATAAACAACAGAATAAATCTATACGCAAAATCATCAAATTATAATCAAACTGATGTGGCAGAAATAAGCCAAACATTAGTCATATCCAATAATCTTGCAGTCAGGTTAGAGATGCTCATTATTTTCTACATTTAATTACAGTAATGATCTTCTTTAACAAACACTTTTTACTTCACTCATAAAAAAACAAAACAAAACGGAAACACCTGAGAAAAAAAAGCCAGTCTGGAAAGGGTTACAAGCCATTTCTAAGGCTTTGGGACTAAACTGAACCACAATGACAGCCATTTTCCACAAATGGAGAAAATTTGGAAAAGTGGTAATGCTTCACAGGAGCTGCCGGCCTAAAGAAATTACTTTAAGAGCACATGGACGACTCATCCAGGAAGTCAAAAAAACGAACCCAGAAAAACATTAAAAAACCACTTACATGTTTCAGTTAAGGTCAGAGTTCATGATTCAACAATAAGAAAGAGACTGGGCAAAAATGGCCCAGTCTCCCATGAGTTCAAGAAGAAAACCGCCGTTGGTTTGCTGGCTAATCTAATTAGCCAATAACATGAAGGCAGCTCAATGAATTTGGGCCTGTAGGCATGATCAAGACAACCTGCTGAAGTTAAAACTGAGCATCAGAATGAAGAAAAAGAACCTTTGACCATGATGTGGTTGTTAGTGCCAGACAGGCTGGTCTGAGCACCACATGTTGAAACTTGAAACAGATGGGCTACAATAACAGAAGACCACACCAGGCGCTGCTCCTGTCACCTAAGAACAGGAATCTGAGGCCGCAACTCACACAGGCTCACTAGCATTGGAAAACTGGTCTGATAACTCTTGATTCCTGCTGTGACATTCAAATGGTAGGATCAGAATTTGATCTGCCAGTCATAAAAGGAAATAGGAAGCCACAGTTGGGGGATGCTAGGACTATATGGAACAGATAGGAAAGAGAGGAAAACTCTGTTACCTTTGTCCCTGAATGTAATAAAGGCTCATAACTGTCACAACTTAGAAGTAGGTTTGCAGGAGACCCTCCTCATCCTTAGCTGTAAGAGTAAGACAACAAGAAGCCAACAGCTCAGTGGAGATTCCCCAAGGGATACCCGAGTGGGGATCTTAGTTTGCTGTGACTTGGGGGTGGGAGGAGATGACTTTATGACCAGCAGGAAGTCACATATACAGACACACACTGTTAAAACACACACACCCACACACACATTCACACACACACACAACACACAGAGGTACGCGCACACGCAGGCACTCACTTGCTCGCACATACATACACAAACACAGTGTTTTAGGTTTACAACACACCGTGTGGGTTTTACGATGGGGGGTGTGGGGGGTCGCTTGTATAAAACTCGTTGTACCAGACAAAGAAGTTGAGATCTGCAGAGGAATTCTCTCCACTTCTGGAAGGTGCATGAGTGACTGAAGATAAAGGTTTTGTGAAATAACTACTAAGTTCCGGTGTCGTCTCTGGAGAACTGAGGAATAAAAAGAACTGGGGTGAAACTGAAAACGCAACAATAGCCATGTCTCAAACCTCAAATCACCTCAAACTGGTTTCTTGAGCATGACGATGAAATCCAAAATCCCTGAGGAATGTTTCGTGCAACCTGTTGCATCTGTGCTATGACGAACTCTGCAGTTCTGAAAGCAAAAAAGGGGATTCAACCTGGTATTAGAAAGGTGTACCTAATATAATGTCAGGTGGGTGTACATAAAAGCAATCACTGCCACAAATTGAGCCAAATGCTAGCTTTCCAATTTTCTTTACATGGTCATGTGCTACAGACAGTTAACCTTACAACTAGGGTTCAGTGCATCCCAAAGACCAGGAGCAGCCCTCTGTAATATTTTATGTGTGCCCCCCCACCCTGGAGTCTGGGGGGGCACAAATGCTACAGTGGAGAAGACTTTTGATACCACTCATGACTGGAATATGTTATTATTAACCATAGCAGGCCACTGTAAAAAGTCAATTAAATTTTATAGAGGAAAATCGCCAAAATTTAACAATACCTATGAATGACTGGCCACATTCAGAATAGAGATATGCAATAATAAACATTGGTCCTCGTGATTTAGGTTCTCACTTGAAATAGTAAGTTATTAAATGTAGAATATAATCGACAGGGACATTTGATAGGATGTGGTACTGAAAAAGAACAAGAGCAAAGTAAATAAAGAAAATATTGTGTTTAGTTTGGATAAATTCAAATTAAAATGTACCATTACACTCAGAGGATCAATATGAAATAAAACATATGCAAAATTTGTAGGAAGTACATGACTGATAACTGTTCTGTCCTGAGCGTTTGTTTCTAGAGCACCCACTTGACCACACCAACAGTTTCTCGCCACCGAGGAGGGGTACTTGCAAAAAGAATAAAATAAAAATCTGAGTTTAACAAAACATTTTAAATGTAAATATCAAGCTTACCTTTCTTTTTCCATGAAATGTGCTTGTGGGCACGCCAGCCATTTTGAAAAGGTGGGCAAAACAATTGGCAAGGCCACACCCCCACACATGTGATATAATTTTAAAGGTACTGTTGCCCTCTCTAAGAAACATCAGGAATTAGAGGAGTGGCAAGTAGAGTATGCGAGCTACAAGCAAAAACTAAAATGTGTACTACAGTGTGCAAAAATGAAATACTGGGTCATCAGGGGGTCATGAGGGACATTTATAAAACTAAAAGTCCCACTAACCTTAAAGTGCACTTGAAAAGCCCACACAAGAAGGTTAACCTAGCTTACCTAGAAGACCTCATCAGGGGGAGCACACTCCCCCTCCTTGAAGAGCTCACCCACTCAACCCGCATCCCCAGAAAACAGCTAACCCCAGATAAGGCAGCGTGATGTATCCCGAGACAACAGGACTGGGACATCTAAATAAAGCTGTGAAACAATCGCCTTCAAAAGGTTATCAATTCACTTGAACCAAAATTAGGACCACTCGGTGCGGCAAGAGTTAATAGTTATTAGTCTCAACACCCAAGGATAACCAGAAGAGCATGACTGATATGATGGAACTGGGATTTTGTTACACTTAATTTTTGCAAAACACAAATAAAACTAAATTGAAACTAAGGATTTTCAGAAAATAAAAACTAAACTAAACTAGCAAACAATTGGTAAAAACTAATTACAACTGGAAAAAATTGAAAATCTGGAGTCGAAACTAAATAAAAATAACAACTAATGGAAATGGCGAAAAGTTTAAAACCCTGGTGCAGAGATTGGCAAATCTGACCAGGAAACGTTATAAAATGGATTGTCAGGATAGTCAGCGTTAAAGCCACTTTTGACAGTCCATACTAGGGTGGCATTGGACATCTTCGGGGCGGAAGAGGGTTGGTGTGACCAAGGTGTGGTTTGGCTTGTTGTATGTACATTTCAAAATGTTACAGCTCTGGATGGACCAGTTACCGGGGCATGGAAGGATGACAGACTTTATTACATGAGGAGAAGGGACATTTTCGGGATCGAAGATCCTCAGGGATGACAAGGCTGGAGCAACGGTACTCGAGAGAAGAATTTCTGATACTTTCTGAGATATGATGTCACCAACCTTCTCTTTTACGTGTCTAGCTCCGGTGAATTGACACATGGGAGTGTGTCAAAAAAGGGGGAAGTGGAAGTTGAGTTTGAACATCAAACAATGGTGATATGAAAATTTCTATGAGTTTATTTTTGTGTTTAATAAATTAGCTATGGTAAAACTTAAGCTTATAATGTGTTAGACTTAGAAAGGGTTCACTAATTTTTGATTTCTTTTACACACACATAGATTATGATTAGAATAAGTCCTGAACATAATATTTTAAACCAAATTTGAATCATTAGAAGAACAATGGATAACAATATTAGATTATCAAGGCTAGGGAGAGAGGTGTTTTGGTTTTCTGTCTCTTGCAGAGAAAGGAACAGACACCAGACGGGGACCCGGAGATGTGAGGACCCTTCACAGCAGGGACAGATGTAGGGACTGCCGAGACAGCAACTGGGGTCAAGTGTCATGATGTTTGGGCTCCTGGAGAAGATGGATCCCACAAACACAGCAATAACCATGAAGGGGTTGGCGAAAACCAGGAACACCAGACCAACGAGGTTCAAGAGGCTCTTGGCAAAAAGGGGGACACGCCGGTGACCCCAAAATACACAGATCTTTGTTTGAAATCGGGGCAGAATAATCCCCAGAACTGTGCAATGACTAAAGGGTGGTCTAACCCCGGAGGTCGAAGAAAGAAGCTGAGAATCACCCAACTGGAAGACACTGGTAGCTGCAGCAATAAAAATAAAGGTTAAAAGCTCCTTAGACAGAGGTTCTAGTCTAAGTACATTTGAAAGGTATAAGGGGACATTAAAATGGGAGTGGAAAACTGGAGCACCAAAATAAAGCTGTGGGAGAATTGGGGAGTGATGGGAGTGTCATCTGTAACTGCTGTTATGGTTGTAAATCTAACTTTGCTTGCATCTGAACTGCGTGAACACAGAGGTCATCCCACAGATGGTCCACCCGTTAAAGGGGGACAGAGGGCCTCAGGATCAAGAAAACTTGGACCTTGCGACCCTGGAGTGCATGTTGTAAGTGATCTCTTTCAGAGATCAAAAGGGGGAATTATTAGATTATTCTGTTATTATATGTTACCTTATATATGTAATCAAAGTAGTTGAATTAGAATACTGCTGTAGATCACATTATACCCTTTAATATAGAGTGTGTGAGCTGTATGTAGTTTAGTTCTCATTATACTTTTGAGTTAACAGAACATATTCACATATTAGTTCATTAGATAAATGTGCATCACTCTGTATCCTTGATCTGCTGGGAATGTGTTACACTGTTTTCTTGACATGCTTAATTGTTGAATCATGAAGAGAAGGTTGTAAGCAGGAGACTCTGTGTCTAAAGACAGGGGAGATAGATGGACCACATTCCACACCCCCACCTTACAGAAAGCAGAGAAACAACTGCCGAGGTCATAACTTAGGCGCTGTAACAGAGAAAAAATGTGATGTTTTGGCTTTTACGACTAGCTGGGGGCCACTAGAGACTATAAAAAGCTGAGCAACCCGTCACCATTTGGAGACATGTGCCTGACCCTCTGGTAGCATCTCTCCCGTCCGGACGTTGTAATGCTCTGACTGTTGAATTGTATGGAAATAAATGATTGTTGATTGAGCATTTATACACCGAGTATTGTCCCTCCTTCAGCCCAAAGATTCAAAGAATTGGGAGAATTCAACACAAGGAAAGAAGGCACTGATGTACAGTTCATTCATCTCTGTTACTTGTGAAATAATGATGCAGCAGCTCAGAATGACTCCAAGGGAGCATTTTGCTTCAGCTTAACTGTTATGTTCCATCCATCATAGCCGATTAAACTCCCCAACATTAACAAACACAGCTGGCGTTGTCACTAAGGATTTAAAAAAAACAATAAACCAGTGGATTTTCTTTAAAACAGCAAACAAATAAAATACGGAAATAACAAAATAAAACACTGCCGTCCTTTCATCAGACAGCACATAGAGTCTGACTTCTATGGAGAGAAGGTGTGAAACGAAAACAGTAGCGCAGCAGAGTCCTTAATGTCAGCACCACAGAAATAGCATTAGCTACTGTTCACTGCAGTATATTTTTAATTATAGCTCTCAATGCCAGATATGCGTTAGATGATATAAGGTTTTGCTGCAATTCGATAAATCATATTGGATTATAAACCTTGAAAGCCTTGCACAAAGCATTTCTGTGAGAGAGTTCTAGCGGGATGAGTGAGGTTGTGAGAACATTATATAGTGTGTTTATGTAGAAAATGTGGGTCACGCTGACTTCTTCAAACTGAAAATTCACCGGCTTCGACTCCAGCGTTAGACATGTTATTGCAGCAAGAAGCAGCTTAGATCTTTGACTCGAGAGATCAGTTTTTCCTTAAAGAGTTATCCCTTCACCTTTAATCAGCAGATTCTTCATCTCCTGGGAGGCACAGGTTTTTCTAGATAACGTCCCCAGGCACAGCAATATATATCGCCCAAAGAAGTGTTTACAAGAACTGAGAGTCTGTATCACCTAATAAAGTTTAAAGATTTCCAGCTCTATGTATCAGACAGCTTCATTTATAACAGTCAGTCAGTCGGGGAAGTTCTCCCCAGGATAAAAACTGGCAGATTGTACTGTGGCTCAACTCTTTTGTTTTAATGTATAGCTTCTGAATCCTCCTGCGGCGATTCACAGGATGCTGAATCATTAATGCAGTCGGACTCGGTAGTGATGATGAATAACAGAGATCATCCCTGATGACCATTAAACAGCGGGTCGCTTGACACAGCCGCAGACCACCTTCTGCCGGATTCAGACAAACAACACGGGGTCTTTATGTGGAGCAAACACAAACACACAAGGGCAGACTTCCTCTAAGTGTAGGAAGCATCAATTATTCACCATCCAAGGTCAATAATAACACACTTCACAGCTGCTTACGCCTTGCCACTGCAAACACCAGAGAATATGACAGAGCAAATTCCTGTTTTCTTTGGATAGCAAGTGCCTCTTTCCCCCAGGTACAGTACACCTGTTTACGCACACATTTTTAATCACCACCCCTCGCTTGCGCGTTTGTCATGTTCGTGTTATATTGACAGTACTGCAAAAACACATTTCTGACTCATAAACGCTGCTTATGTTACCATGCAGACTGCACCAATACAGCAGACCTGCTTGAAAGAGCAAACAAATACAGAATGTAATTACACCCCATTTAACCGACAGATTATTGATAGATTCTCAATTTATTGCCATCATTCAAACGCTTTTGTTTTCAGAGTGGAAATCTTTACAGTCGGCACGCGTCTGTTGAGCATATTTAGATAATCAAAGATCCTTTTGATAAAGTGCTAACAGATGAGCACGATAAACAACTTACACTTAAAATTAAACTTCAACGTCATCTTGGTAATTAGTCACATTTATCACAACTTCACATCCATTAAATCACAGCACTGTACAAAAGTCCTGAGTGATTATGAAAAAGGTCACGTAGGGTCAGATCAAATTAAAAGGATTCTCAGACGCCTTTAGAAGAAAAGGTTGGGAATGAATATGATCCTAGCAGGGGATTTGAAAAGATCTCCTAATAACATGAAATAAAATATTTTACTGCAATATGCTCATCTAATTTTGAACAGCTGCCAACCAATAGGAACAGGCCATTTGGTGCAAAAATGATGTTACTAAAAACAAACCCCTCAAGGTGTGTTTTATCTTGTAAGGTAAAGACGCAACAATAGTCATCACGTGTAAAATCAGATCCTATATGGGAGGTGTGCCAGACAAAAAGCATCTGGTATTAGAACAAACATCAGTGCATAAAAGACTATTGGCCAATGACCATGAAGACAAAGAGCAGCTCTATTGGAGTAATGTGCTATGGACACAGAGTTGTTTTTGCACAGTTAGTGCAGACGTGTTTCGTGCAAACCAAAGAAAGCTTTTCAGGAGAGCCTCAAACCAGCCTTGAAGCACGGTGATCAGAATGTGGTTTGGGGCTACTTCACTGCCTCGGGCCTGCTTCCAGTCATCGATTTAACAATAAATACTGCATCATATAAAGAGAGTGCTTGAAGATAATGTCCAAAACGTGTTGCTCAACCAGAGCTGGAGCATTTTAACAGGAAAGCAATTCTCGGCACTGCCACACACATCCATCTAAGTACAACTACAAATTGAAGGTATGACTCAAATGGGCTTGCTGTGGTTCCATTTAAAATGCTCAGATACTTTTATTTATTTAAAAAAAATAAAATAAAATTGATGCCACGATGTTGACTTGTGTCTTGCTGGATAAATCTTTACAGTGTCAGCAGGACAAAAACTATCAAACTGATTTTGTGCTAAGAAAGAAACCTGTAGGTTTTTGGATAATTCCTTAATACTTTACAAAGGCTCTTCTAGTTTTAGTAGCCTGATCAGACCGACTCTGTGCCTCAGCTCTTGTGTTTCTTTAATCTTGCGTGTGCTTTGGATTCTGCCTCAGCCTGCTTCCTGTACACCGTTTGCTTCTGATCTTTTGCACCTGTGAGTCAAACTTTTTTTTTTTAACCCACATACTTTTACAACCGATCTCACAATGATGACAAATCTACACTCAGACATAAAATTCAATTACTTCTCTAAGCGTCAGAATGAGATGAAGCACAAACCTCTTGAGATAGACGACTGCACATAAAAGCCAGGCTCAGGACAACATAATTTACCAGCGGAGAGTCTTCAGACTGAGAAGCTCTTTATAAAGCAGTTAGCGCACAGACTCTTACTTTATTGCTTTCTGCTGTGCAGATACAGACAACAATCCATAAGCATGTTCAGAATGGTTTCCAGCTCAACCATCTTATCTGAGGGCGGAAATAAGATTTATCCTGCTATCTCAGCCGTGCATCTCCCCACCATGTAATCTACTTCCTGCTATCGGATGTGAACCAGTGTTCACAGTGGGGTGAAATCAATAGGCAGGCTGCGTCTTCACCGGAAAGCTCGAGATGAGATGTGGCACGCTGGAGCAGAGTGGAGAGGTTTCTGGGAAGAGATGTGAGGTGGATTTGGGTGAGGACAAAAATCACACCAGCAACAATACATGACGTGTTTGTCCGACTGGAAAGCATTCGTAGATTTCTCTTTTTTAGTCTCTTGCTTAGACTCTAACACACACACACCTCAGGGTGGATAATATATCTGCAGTGCACTAATGACCCTTTCTCTCAGCCTGGAGGTCTGTCAGACACACTGTTCGTGTCACTGCCAATCAGCGAAAACCTGCTGTCAGCGTGAATTTCCTTCACTCCTCGCTCATCAATTCATTCCCTGAACTCCCTGCATATCAATAACTCTCCCGAAACACGGCTCACCACGGTTTGTCAACTGGAATCCAATTTAAAACCTTAATTACTTGGTTGGCTTAAAGGTAATGAAGCAGCATTAGGTGCCGATATGAATAACCCACCTCCATCAAGCCTGACACTTTGCATAACAGTGACTAACACTCTGTCGTCGCCTGATTTGGCCTTTTGTCTGCGAAGAAGGTGATGCCAACATGCAGCAGAAAGACATATATAGGAGAACGGCAGCCAAACTTTGCGATATCTTTCCTCGATTGGCTGTCTACGAGTCATCTTTCCTGGACGGAAGATTAGAGTGGGGTGACTTTGTTCACGTATCTGAAGGCAAAAGTGCTTTAAAGGTGCTTCAAACCACCACAGTCAAAGCTGCAATCACAGAGAGGTGACACATGATGATTGTTTAAAAAAAAGGAATAAAAAACAAACAAACATTACAATAGTCTACAACCACAAAGTGTGGCAGAAGTAGCTCTGTGGAACCACGAGGGAGTTTTAGTGTCTCATCTCCAAACAGCCAGTCAACCGCTGTGTGATCATAATTGTTCGAGTCTGGCTGTTTCAGAAGACTGTTGGATGCAAGCTGCCAGTTTGCTTCAAATGAGGTGCTTTTCACATTTGCTTTCATCTCCAGCCTCTTTCCATCCCCAAATACTATAAGCACCTTCCCAAAAACAGAACTGGGGGGAGTAACTTTAAAGGATTCCTGCAACATCCCTAAAAGTTGTGACCACCTGTGTCTGAGAGAAAAAAAAAACGGGTTTTGTTTGAACTTCTTGTTGGCTGCTGAGTGCAGTCTAACAAACGTCTTCAAAGAAAGGATGACTGCTAGCTGAGCTATCCGATCACTGCGTCTCGCCCTGTGTGAGAGCATTCAAAGCTGCCTGCTGAGGAAAAGCTTTAGAAAAACTCATTTGTTCAAGCTTCATTATTCCAAGATAGCTCCCCCGCCCACGGATAACCCCACCGTCACACCAGGCGAAATACTTAATTTGTTTGTTTTGTTGTTACATGTTTGCAGCAGTCTGTTTCCACTAATGTTGGCTTTGCAGACGTTTTTCCAGCGCTTTTCCAGTGATAAATGTTGGAGGGAAAAAAAAATCACTGCCCTTGACACTGTATCTCAGTAAGCTGTTAAAGGCCTTGGCAGCTTGTTACCATGCAGTGTGAACAATATGTCAAGAACCTGCCAATAAGATAGTAGTTAATTAATCCACACTTAGTGTCCCAGTAAGAACATCTGTAAATGGTAAATGGACTGGTGCTTATATAGCAGTTTTCTACTCAATTTGAGCACACAGAGAGTCTTTTACTAGATGCCTCATTCATCTACATTCATACAAGCACTTTCTTCTTAGCTTTAAGCTAATATTCACACACTCGTACATCCGACATATGCAACAGGAGTGACTTAGGGTTTCAGTATCTCGCCTCAGGGTTTTCTAACATTGTCACTGGTGGAGGAGCCAAGGATCAAGCATTGACCTTCCAATTAGTACACAACCTGCTCTACCCTCCTGAGCTATAGACACTCAGGAGGTTTTTGCTCAGGATATTTTGTTTGTAATAGCAGTTGGATAAATCTCTCTTATACTCACGTCCCAAAATTTGTAACATTTTTCCTATAAATGGGGAACAACCCCTCTCCCCTCCACGTTTGCACAGTTTGGAACAATTATAAACGCTTGTTGATTAAGACCTCATCAAAAATGTATTGTAAAAAGTAGTTCACTTCAAAGAACCTGATACCTGCAACCTTCCAAATATTATTTTGGATTTGTGGGAGAGGAGGATGTTTAAAGCGGGTACAAACACTCAATAGCCAGTTTGTTAGGTGCACATGTTCACCTGCTTCACAAATATCTAATCAACCAATCACATGGCAGTAACTCAATGTATGTATCATTGTATGGTAAAAGTAACCCCCTGAAGTTCAAACTGAGCATAAGAATGGGGAAGAAAGTTGATTTAATTGACTTTATTGGTGACAGATGAGCTGATCTGATTATTTCATAAACTGCTGATCTGTTGGGATTTTCCACACAAGCGTCTCTGAAGTTTACAGTGAATGGTTTGAAAAACAGAAAATATCTAGTGAGCTGTAGTTCTCGAGGAGAAAATGCCTTGTTGATGCCAAGGATAAGAGGAGATTTGCCAGATGACTTCAAGCTGACAGTAACTCGAATAACCACGCATTACAACGTAGATGAAGAAGATCATTTCTGAACCTTGAGGTAGATTGTAGTGTTAAGTGCTGGTAGAGTGAGAAGGGGCAGATAGGGTAAGAAGTTTTCAAAAACAACAACAAAAAAAAAAAAAAGCATAGCTCAATCCTGCCTTGTATCGATGGTTCAAGCTGGTGGTGATGTAATGGTGTGTGCGATTGTTTCTTTTATGACCACAGCGTACCCATTTTCTGATGACTGCTTCCAGCAGGATAACGCACCATGTCACAAAGCTCAGATCATCTAAAATTGGTTTCTTGGACATAAAAATGAGTTCATTTTACTCAAATAGCCTCCATTTAGTAGCAGATCTCAATTCAGTAAAGCATCTTTGACCTGACATCAAGTAATGGATGTGCAGCAGACAAATCTGCAGCCAGTGTGTGATGCTATGATGTCACTATAGACCAAAGTCTCTGAGAAGTGTTTCCAGGACCGTGTTGAATCTGTATCACAAAGATTTAGGACAGCTCTGAAGGCAAAATGGGGTCTGACTGAGTACTAGCAAGGTATAGCTAATAAAGTTGTCTAGTGTTTATAGAGTTTATATGAGATTTTCCATCTTCTGCCGCTTTATACTAGGGCTGGAGATGAACGGTTACCTGCTCTAATGTTTACTCTCTGACCAATTTCTCTTTGATCCGACTGCTGTCAGAGTTACTTGGGTAAGAAGAGCTAACCCAACATCAATTGTCTTTCAGGACTCAGCCATTATCTTTGGCAGCAGGAGGAACAAACTACTGCTGAGAAACCAGAGTTCACTCAAACTTAAAGTGACTGTTAGCTTAGTGAATGTTTACTCTGAGTCAGCTCCAAACTCAATGACACTTAAGAAGGAAATTGACATTGTGGCAGCATTTTGTTCAAACAGACAAATGAGAAGTCCATTTTGTGGTTCAAATACCAGCAGGACAAGTCATATTACATTTTTTTTTTAAAGAAGTGGTAAGCTTACTTTTTGTTA
Organism: Rhamphochromis longiceps; assembly: GCF_057381845.1. Lineage (NCBI taxonomy): Eukaryota > Metazoa > Chordata > Actinopteri > Cichliformes > Cichlidae > Rhamphochromis > Rhamphochromis longiceps. Next base: position 19,324,255 of record NC_140572.1, read on the forward strand.
TGATGTTTTTCCATTCTTCATTTAACAGCTTAAGCTTTGAGTGAGAGCATGTCAGAAATGTGTATAGTTTATATATTACATTATGTTAGTAGACACCAGCTAAATTGCTAAAACGCTACCTAGAATGCATAAAATATACAGATAATAAAAGAAAAACTTGAGTTTGAAATTTAGATTTTTGATATTTCAGATTTTTTTGTGAATAATATTTGGAAAAAAAATTCCTTTCTTGAGTTACTGAAAAGAAAAAAAGAGATTTCCTCCATGGCTGTCTTTCACAGTTAAGATACAAGCCACCGATGTTTAACACATTTGCTACCAAGCCTTGACCAACATTTAAAGTGCTGCCCTTACAGCCATGAAGCACACATGTCACAGCCGCTGTAACATTACACTCGCAGCAGAGCCGTCCTCTGTAATGACCTATCAAGCCTGCAGGCCTCCACAGTTCCCTGCCAGGCTCAATGGAGCAGAAAATAGGAAAAACAAACCAGCATAGACAGTTCCTCTAAAAAAAAAAGAAAAAAAAGTCTTATCCCACCCCCTCTCTCAACCCCCGTTAGCTGTGCTCTCTTAATCTCCCTGCACTCCTTCCATTTTTTTCTTCTTTTCACCTTCACTGAACTCTCGGGCATCACTCTTATCTGAAGGCTGCTTGTCCTTGTGCTGAAAGGTTGCTTGTGTCATTTCACCTGCTAATTAAGAGGAAAAGGGCAGCGTGAGCTCAGGAAAAGGCTGTTTATCCTCCAAAACAAACCAGCAGAGAAACTGCAGAAGAGACAGAGCCAGAAAATTGGTCGTGATTATTGTGCTGTGCTGTTAGGTGTTGCTGGTAAAATAAAAGACTTCCAGGAAGAGAAAAGCCCATCTGGACTTCAAAGGGAAAGATACGTACACCAGGTTTTTACCTTTAATGCACACCAAGTGTTCTGACCCCAAAAGCCTTGTTTGGAGTACAGAATGCCTTAAAACACAGCGGTTTGTGAGAGAAATACAAATCAAACTAAAACAAAGGACCTTTCTTCTCCTCATCTCCTCAGCATTGTGATTACTGTTGCCTAAAACTAAGAGCTCCTCCAGCGTTTGGCAATCAGGACAAGAAACCATATTGTTCCTCCTGATCCAAGGTTTGACTAATGGACAGACTCTCCTACCCAATACCCTGGCCTTCCTTTCCAGGGAGGCTGAGGAGTATGGCCCCCTCTGTAATTCTACCATACCTCCAGCACCACTTGTTAAAAATAGGCACCACCACCTCAGACCTCCATGCAGACAGACCACAGCATCCAGAACTTCAGGCCCCAGGGGGCCCTGCTATGAGGAGTGGTTTAACTACCTCAGTGAGATTTTCCCCAGTGATGTGCAAGCCATCCCCTTTTCCTGGGAATCCTCAAAGTATTCCACTGTACACTGTATCATGTTCCCCTCCCAAGTCACCTTATGGTTTGCCAGATTTGCTTTTAGGCTGACACTGGCCTACCACAGCTAGGTTTTTGCTTCAGCTGTTCGGCCAGCGCCGCACTGCATCTGGAGTCCCACAGGCCAACCAAACCCAATAGGAATCCTCGTTCAGCTTGATGACTCACTTCCTCCATCTGATTCATGCAGGAACGAAGATGGAGTGCTTTGTAATTGTTGGAGTAACTGCAATTTTGTTTGGTAATCTACACTGAAGCTGATATGGGTTTTGAGGTCTTGTCTTATACAAGAGGATACAAAAAGAGCTGTCATGTTTACAGTGAACGGTGTACTGAACAGTTAAGACATTTGAAGGTAAACAACAAGACGAGAGGGAAAAGGGTTGGTTTATAGTGTGTGGGCTGCACACAATGCACTGTAAGCAATAATACACCGTGTCAAGACAATGCAGCTAGCAGTCATATTACAGAAGACAGCCCATATGAACAATGGAAGATGTTATATGAGCAGCACAGACTCAGAATGAAACTCTGACAAGAATCTCACATTGTAATTGAAATTGTTACTGCCAGGTCTGAATCAATCTGCAGCATCACATTGACAAAAAGAATTCAGCTTGCCCCTAGAATGACCTCAGAGTGACTGAAATCAACAAGATATGATGTTTTTTAAGGGTAAAACCAAGAACCAACAGCTGCAAACACTGCAAAGCCTACAACACTGAATTACATCTGCAAATTGATCTGTTTGTACTTCTCTTGCTTTATAAAAGTGCATGATGACAAAATGTATACCCACTTACAAGACTTAATTTAGAAAATGGTTCTCACAACTACACCAGCAGACGTGTAAAACACCTGCTGAAATAAGACAAGCCTCTGATGTAAATCAAAATAATGATTTAACCTGTATTATTACATTTGTTTCCTTAGATTCTGCGTGGCCAGTGACAGAGATGCCATTTGGTCCTTCAGTCTTCAGTATGATCAGCTGCTCTCATTTCTGCAGTGTGAAAGCTGCCAGTTTATTCTGGCAGGACTGAAAAGCAGCAGTAAAATTGTCCAGAACTGAAGCCACAGTCTGGCGCCTGTTCCTCAAATCTGGCACTGTTTAGAAACTGTGAGACGGTTCAAGTGCAGGAAGTCTGTTTGTTGGATAAACAAAGATTTTCACTGCAGAGAGTCTGAAATCTTTTACTCTTTGCCATCATACCCTCTGATGAGGGGAGGCAGATTTTAAAGAACAGATTAAACTAAGATTTAAAAATGTTGTCTTTATGTTTCGAGAAAACTTTACATAGTCAGATATGTAATAGATTTGCATGCTGCCAGTGCGCAAACACTTAAAGAACAAGAGACAAGAGCTTTTAGATTGAGGCAGGATCTCATTAACCCAGTTTCTGCTGCCACTGCTGCTTCTTCTTCGAGAGGAGAGGAGTGAGAGAAATGTTCGGGTTAAACCAGCTCCCTTCACTAACATGGTTGACTATTTCATAACACTCCAGTCCAACCAAATTGTACTTTCCTTCATCTTTTCAAGACACTACAAGCTAATGGACAGAAGGGAGATCCTCTGCATGCATGCGTGCGTACATGTTCATAGCAGCATTAGTATTAATCACAGCGTAACAACTGAACAGCATGTGTAATTTAAGGCTGGGCAGATGCTAATGGATTATGAAAATTCGTATGATAAGCCCTGCATCATTTCGGCTTTATTACGCTGTATGCTGGTGAATTAGCATAGCTGGAAAATCTAGACAGATGCACAATGAAATTCAGTGTTAAGCGTCTGGGCTGGCAGAGCCTCCACAGCAGATCGATGAATAAAGATCTTCTAGCAAAGACAAACTGCTGTTTAGACAGACAGGTGGGACCTGAATCCTCCGGATTTAAAGCACTTCTGGATGTTATTTATCCCCATAACGTGTTAGAGCATGCATTTATAATTTTCCTAAGGATTATGTTGTTAATGGCCATGACATACATTCATCTGAAATGGAACAAAACATTTTCTGTTCTATATGCCAGCTTCTGGCATCCCACATGCTTGTGGAAAATCCAGGCTAGGAGCCAAAACAACTGCTTCTGCAAAATAATTAGCATTCAGCAACCAATATTTAGAGCACAGGACGTTTTGACAGAAAGGGCATCCTGCTCTGCATTTCAGAGCAACCACAGACAATTACTGATTTCTCACATAGGCTGGAAAAAGGTTTTGTTTTGAAGTTCAAAGATGCCCCTCCAACTCGCAATTAGAAAGCGTTACCAGAGAAGCAGCTAACAGGTTTGTTCATGCCTTATATTGCTTTAATTGTGCTTAATTTGTGGATTAGTCATTTTTACGAAAGGGTGTCATGTTGTGAAACATCACTTTGCACTCTTATAAAGCAAGACTAAAGCTGCCAGAAGGAATGGGAGACTTCAAATTAGTACAAAAATTCAAGACACAAGACTGGGAACTTTGATTTGGCAGATTTTTAACAGCAGCTAAACCTGCTGATGCAACCCCAAAGAGTTTTGTTTTCCTTCTTGGTTTGGACTGGGGATCTTCTATTAGAAGACTTCTTATAGATTATAGATTTATAGTCACTCAAAGTTCTCAAGGTCTAAAGCCTCAGTGTAGTCCTCGACTTGTTGGAAAGCGGTCCCTAGAGGTTACTGTCTGTTGCTAGGTGAAACAGGGCACAAAGAGAAAAATCTTTGTGATTGCTGTGGTCACTAACAGACTCCCACAGTCGCCTGTAATTTGCATGGAAGATGGCAATTTGCCTGCAAACAGCTGTAAAGACCAAGCAGTAACAAAACTTGATACGTAAACTGGAAACAAAGACTCGAGCTGTGCTTTCACTTAAAATGAACGCATTTCCAAACATGTAACTTTTACTTTAACTGCAAACTGTCATTTCAGGTTCGCATTGCACTAGCACTTAGCGATTGGTTGGAGAGTAGTTGGCGTTTTCTATACAGACTACAGGTGATGACGGCAATCTGCCAGCAACCAAAGCAATCACAAGTAGATTTTTGGTGTACCGCCATTTAGCTCTTTGTGAAAATTTCGCCTAACTGCCAGCAACCTCCAGCAAACACTTGCCAACTACAGATTGGGAAATGCAACTTTTTTCTAGTGTCCCATGGTTAGTAGTGGTTCACAAACTGGTCTCTAGAGCCTACACAATTAGGGCTTTAGCAGTCAATTTAACAGCGACTGACATCAGTCAGGAAGGAATACTGTTTTTATCCTAGCAACAAGTGGTTGCCAGGTGGTTGCCAACCAGTCTCTAGGCATGTGTGATCAGGGCCCAGCATACTAACCTAATGTGAGCTAGGTTCTGCTCATAAGCAGGCTACTGTAATTAGCAGGCAGCTTGAAGAACAACTAGAAGCCTTTCAAAGCCTGCTCACCAACACATTTCCAGTATTATATCAGGAGGGTCTATGAAGAACTATTTCTGTATTTAATTCAGTAGACAAACCAACATTCACACCCACGTAAATCTCCAGCTGCATGGATTTGAAAGTGAGCCAAGGTTAACTATGTGTTAGCAAATGATCTCTGAAGTCTACAAATTATTAGTCAAATATTTATAAATCTTCAATAATCTCTAACTTATGCAACTTTCGAAATCACGCTGCACTGGATGTGTTGCGACATATAAAAATGTGAGTCAATGAACTGTAACGTCATTGGAGGAACTAAAACAGCTAATTAATGAGCTCAAATGAATTAAAAACTCCAACATGATCTGACCTTAATGTAAGAAGAGGACTACTAAAGACACAAAACAAAAACACAACTGCATTTCTCAGAACCAACAAAACCAATACGGACTTTGCCCTTGTCGACAAATATGGGTGAGGTCGGCGGAAAATTTAACCGAAACTTCTGATTAATGTTCAGGATTACATGATTCAAATGTACACAGCAACGAGGACTATGTTATAATCCTACACCTGTGAGTCTCCGTCTGTTATGACGACATAAAGGCAGTGACCTCCTGTCTCATTCTGATAAAAGTCCTTGTTGACCAGATGAAATATAAAACCTCACCTTTTTCTTCAGCAGCAGGTAAACATTGACTTCAGATTCAGCTTTATGTTTTCCAAACCTGCGCTTACTGGAAACAAAAGTCTATTCGCTTAGAGCTTAGCAGCTAGCCTTTATTAGGAGTCCCAATTCTTTTGATTATTGGCTCCATTGTCAAAAAGTTACTTTACTAATAGAGTTTAACAGCATGTCACATCGATTTTAGGAAGATTAAGTCGACTCCTAGCATCCAAATATCAAGATTTAACTCTAAAGCTCAAATCCAGTTGATTTCCATTTAACTAGAACACATTTTAGAAGCAAAATGCCAAATAATTAAATGATAAATAACAGTCATTCAACTCTGTAATACCCCATTTGTTGGTTTTCAAACATATAGCGCTTTTTAATCAGTAGTTTTCCATTCATCATTCATAACTCTGCAGTCATTTCACAGCCCAGGTTTATTGCACATTTCCATTAATTCCTCACATCCATTCACGTCACTGCAGCTGGTTAAAATAGTTATGATTAAACACCGTAATGTGCACGAAATGTCAACAATGAATTTAATTAATGCCTGTGTTACATGTACACCGTGCTGGGTGGATTTTCTTCACTGGCACATCCCGGTCAGCATGCTGAGTGCTGTGAAACACTAAGATAAGGATACAACTTTAAATAAAAAAGGGGCATTTTCAGTGTTTGTACTCTGTGTTTAGGTTCAAGTGTCCCATCATCCCACTGCAGCGCCCACAGAGGCATGTGTCCACACATTCAAGGTTTATGGAGGGCGACAGTGAGGCATCACTCCCTGACCAGCAATCTATTACTCAACTGAGCCCTTTCCCTCAGCACTGCCTCCAAATTACATTTCTGCTGTCGAGATGCTTTTCCCCTCCCCTCCCACATCCGCGGGGTTGTTGTTTGGACAGGTTGCCTACTGATTCCCTTGCTGCTGCTGTGATTGAACAAGGATGCGGTGCATCTCTGAGGCCACACGGGGCTATAGGCTGCATACCAAACGGGCAAGCAGCATGCGTTTGGAGAGCTTTGGATGAGAGCGCCATCAGTGAGTGGGAGGGAGGGAAACCCCGCACAACACTGCACTACAGAGATCAGACATTCAGTGCAGCAGCATGGAGGAGCTTTGTTTCAGCACCTCAGGCATCAGCAGTTAATCTGAATGTAATTGTGCACCAATCTTAAACACAATATGACTCGCGCTTTAAAGGACGACAGTTTGATGTGTGAATCTCCATAATTCTTTAAGACATCTGTGAAAATATGAGTAAATGAACAATGCAGAGAGACGTTGTTTAAGAGGCAAAGAGGGTTCCCTACAGAGGCGGAGAATAACAACTAAAAAAAAAAGGATTTCAAGTTTCCAGGCTTTCTAGGAAACCGCAAGCACATTATGTATTTTTAGCCCCAGCTCATTCATATGTCTCATTAACAGAGAGATGAAGCTTGAAATATTAGGGACTGCAAGTATGAGATATTTCCAAACTGGTAAAATTACAAGAAAAGACTGTATCAAAATAAAATCTATCACTAACCCTTCTGCAAGAAATCAGTTCACTGTTTGTTTAAATCTGTTTCAATATGGTAAAAAGCTGTTACAAAAAACAAAACTATAGACTTTATTTAGCCAGATTTTATGTCTTTTGTGTGATTTTAGGCCCATTGTGTTAAGAGAATATTCAAATATTTAAAAAATAACTGTTAAGTTAGACATGTGAGGGTGAAGAATATTAATGCATGACATATTGTTATTACTCGGCTCATATCAAGTTTATTTTGCCTTCCTAAAGCTTCATGCCACCATCTTCCAAATCCATGTTCTGCACTCCACTTAAATTAAATCCATTATATTAAAACAGAGGTGAATAAAACTGACCATTTGAAGAGACATTGACTTTATGTCCTCTCCTAAACTTCTGGTTTCACTAGAGCTTTGTGTGCGTGTTGCTGTAAAGGGAGGGCAGGGTGAAGAGGGAGAAGCGACAGGAAGCCATTTCACAAAGAAAGTCTTGAACACATTACTATAAATTTAGTCCTAAAGAGGAAATTTTAAGGAAAACAAAAGTCACACAAAGGTTAACATTGCTTTAACTGCTGAGCTCATATCCATCCACTTAAGGTCACTAATTACGGTACTTCCAATCGCTCGATGCAGTCTAAACAAGGCTCATCTGCTGGTCGCTTTGTGAAGGAGATAAATGGAGGAAATAAACTCGCTGGTGTGCAGTATGCATTATGGTGGGTGGATATAGTTCCATTAACTAGTATACATTAACCCGTTCCACTTACCTGCCCCAGTGACAACCGTATCAGTTACTGGTGATCACATGAACGGGACTATATGACGATACAGCCTAGAGATCACCACATGTTGTTTTTCACCCACAGACATAAACATGAATGTTTGTTTAAGACACTTTCTGAAGACAGAAGCCATGGCCATCTTTTATATACAGTTTATGGACAAAGCCAAGGGAATGAATTAAATATTTTATGGATACAGCAAGTCAGGTGTGAGGCTTAGCTACTCTTCTTTTATCCAGCACTATAACCTTCAACTTGAACATTTTATCATACAGCCTAAGAAATCCTTACTCCAGCTTACTCCCACAGTTCAAAGACATGTAGTTAGTGACGTTAGTTTAACTGGTGATTTTTAATTGCCCATTGGTGTGAATGTGAATGGTTGTCTGTCTCTCTGTGTTAGCTCTGCGACAGGCTAACAACCTGTACAGGGTGTACCCCTTGATTCGAACTATGGTAGCTGGGATAGTCTCCAAAAACCCTCCCTCCACTCCCTCAGGACCCTGAATCGGTTAGGCAGACAAGAATGGAAGGAAGCGTAAGAAATCAGAGGACTTTGGCTCTCAGACTCCAGAAAATATCTTCACATATTTTCTCATGTAAAAAAAATAGAAATGATTATGAGCACACCAAGTTTAGATTGAGGCTTTAAATGCTGCACTGAGCAACATTTTACCATCTTCCCAAAGAAGCTTCACCTTCTTTATCTGTAACAACAACAAGATCTCACAGCTCACGACAACGCTGCGAGCATCAACCACAAGCGCAGCATGAGCTAGTCAGATACTGCAATCTAGACAGCTACAGAAAGGTGGTGCAGCTGTCTAGTTTGCTTTTTGAAATACGACTTTGTAGAAAGTATGACATATTTGTGGTATAATAGTTTTGTCTCAAGTCAATCTGATACAAAGAGCCACACCATGACTCAAACTTTAAGCAGAGGTTTTGGATTTGCAGCACACAAGTATCAGTCTGGCACATTTGGCTGCAGCCTGCAGTGTCTGTCACAAGAATGCATGTGCGAGCAAATGTATGTGCACACATACAAATGCACGCACACACTCCTCTATCCTGTGCCGGCAGATCCCGGAGACCTCTAATGCTGTGTGACTGCAATCCCCAGGGATTCTTTCTGCACTACTGGATGAGCTCCCCTGCCTTTGTGTTAAGACATCAGGGAATCCCTACATTCGCTTGCTTCTCTCATTCTTTATTTGCCCATTTGTTCCCCTCACAACCCCCACAGTGGGTGTGCTGCATGAAGGTTCGGTTATCATCACCGAGGTACCCTGCTCGAGACTACGATACAACAGCCTCAAATGATAACCGCACCTATTGCTTAGAGGAGCCGAATGAACCAATTTAGGGAAGCGTCAGTATGACAAATTACAGTACGGCAGGATAATTTCTTACACTGCAATGGCTTGTTGTTTATGAAGGAAACAGCAGTGTACATTTTGGATCTTTCACATTGGCCTTTAGGGGTTCATAATAAAAATTATGCAATATATGAGCTCATTAGCTCAGCAGTGTTGTTTAAATCTACTCAGTGGACGGGGCTGACAGATGAAAACGTTGCCAGTTCTCGTCTGAATCTACTTTGTCAGTGTTAAGTAGCCACTCTGGACAGCAGCCAACCCTGTCTGAGGTCTAAGAGCCACTTGGGAAAGTTGAATTGGGCTTTTCTATTTTCACATTATACTGGCTGTTAAGATGTAACACTTGAGGCCAAATAAGAAAAGTAAATACAATTTAATTATGGATCAGCCCACATGTCTGACCTAAGGAGCAAACTTGCTCCTCATTTCAATCGGTGCTTCAAATATTTTTTTTTTTAAATCAAATATTGCAAATTCAAACAAGTGACAAATTAAAAAAGAAAAAGAAAGAAAAAACTGTTATTTTGATTACACGAGAAAGAAATTAAAAGGGTTTTTTTCACCAGTTGTGTAAATATCATTAGGTGATTTCTTGTTGCTTGGATATTTCAAAAAGTATTCAACTTCATCCTCTCTAAATCAAAAATTATTTAGCACTTAAAAAAAAAAACCCCATCTACAAACAAATAATTCACTCTGGAGCCTAAATCACTGATGAAAAAATGAACTATTCTTGAGTGAAAGCTCACTATTACGCTGTTGATTCAGACAAAACAAGGCAATCAGAAAACATCCTTTTTGCCACTTTTTCCTCAATTTTCTGTCATTTTGTATCCCGAAACAAAAACACACAAATATGCATTTGAGTCACCGATGATTACTCCACGGCTGAGGCCCCAAATTGATGGAAAGCCAACCAAGCATAAAATATTAATAAATAAATCCTGCATACATCATGTTTTCCTGTTGGTAGCTGAGCAGAGGTTTTTTTTTTTTACATCCTGCAGCTGACAACATTTCAACCACCAAATGGAAGAAGAACTTCTCATTTCTGAATCACCCACATGCACCTCTGCTCATCTGAAGCAAAACCCACCTCTGAACAGCAGAATGAGGTCAGCCTGTTTCTTTATCAGCGCAGCCAGAGTACAATGAGCACTGTGTCACACAACCAGCCCAGCCTCCATACATTCAGCAGCATCCCGAGGCCACTGCTGTGCGCCTGTCACCTTTACGGTGAAATCCCCATGAAAAGACCTGGTGGGATATCCTGGTGACTCCGCGGACAAGGTCATCACTAATTAGGCTAAAACTCGGTTTATTTTAAGAATAGGATGAAACAGCCTTGTTACACGGTCACTTCTTGTCACATCAAACCCAGCTCAGATCACTTGATCTAAACACGCATTGTTTGTGCTTTATTTATGTTTCACATCATCTTTAACAGCTCTTCGGTCTGCTGGAACAAGTTCAGCAGTGCAACACATTCTCAACAGGTTATTAAATTAACGAACAGGTAAATCTACCGTCGAAATCAGCGGAGGCAAGAAGGGAAATACCAGCTTTCTGCTGCAATGCACCTGCCCAAACGCGCCTAACTTTAGGTAAGAAGCGGGGCTGTCTGGACCCACTGATGTGTGCTGAGTCCTCTGAGGTCGTGGTCGTGATGGTGGACGGAGAGAGCCCCCTCCCCTCCTCTTTCGTACCCGCAAAACAAGGAAAAGGCACAAATAAAACATCAGGAACTGCGAACAAGCTGCACTGCTGACCATATGTGCCGTATGCAACGCGCCGGTGTTTCAGCGTCCCGGAGCGCTGCCGGCTGACCTGCAGAGCGGCGGTGTCTTACCTGGTGTGCTCGCCTTTCACGGTGAGGGTCCGGAGGGGGGTGAGCACGGCCGGCTGCGGAGTCAGCCCGAGAATCATGAACCGTGTGAGAGCCTGTCGGTGCGCCTCAGCACCGTCTGAAGGCAGAGATCCACAGCCAGGGTGTTCCCGACAGGAGGGGGCGTGGTGTGTGTGTGTGTGTGTGTGTGTGTGTGTGTGTGTGAATGAGAGAGCCAGAGAGAAAGAGAGACAGAGAAATGGCTCTTTTCTGACAATGCGACATTCATTCTTTTTCTTCTTATTGTCCGTATAAATTAAACTTTAAAGGGCAAGTCGGTTCATAAAGCGCACACTGCAGTGCAGATCTAGGCTGAGGGAAACTCCCACTTGTCACTGCTACATTATGTATTATGGATTTCCCTGCTGGCATCCTCTGGGAGTCTGTATTTCTGTGGTAATGGCCGCAGGAGATGCCTGCTGTAGAGTGACTGTTTATTTACTAATCTCACGAAGGACTGGGAGGGTTGATTATCTTTGGATAAAACACACAAATCAATATTAACAAGGCACACAACTTGTTTATGTCTGTGTGCCGCACACCTTTTGGTAAACAGTGCAGGAGTCTGAAATAAAAAGGATTTCTGGTTACATTTAAAATGTCAAACACAATCTGACTCATCCATCCACACACCAAGCAGCTGTATTTGTCTGTTTTTGTTCAACACACTGAGCAATCAGCCGCAAAATGGAAGTGAACTCTTTAATATAGTAACTCGTTAAAAAAACAGAACACCTACTGGGATCATTTGAAGGGTTAGAGATATGACTGAATAATAATTTAATCAAATTAAAAATGTTGCAACAAATCTGAAAAAATTAACAAATGCTTTTTGCCAGTCTGTGAAGCTGGGGGTCAGACACCCACCTTTACCCACAGCCCAGCCTTCATTGCTAGGCTCAGCCTTAGAGATGGCGCCGAGTAGAGTCGCTGCTCATTTGGCTCAGAAGGAGCTGCTTGAGGTGGTTCCCTCTGGAGGTTTTTCAGATATTTGCCCAACCTGAAAGAAACTCTGGGTTAGATCTAGAACCGACTGGGAAGGTCATTTATCTCATCTGGCACTGGAACCCCTCGGAATCCTGCAGGAGGAACTGGAAAGTGTTGCTGAAGAAGGGCGTCAACAACATCCTGTTTACCCTGCTGCAAAAAGTGACCCAAGGTCAGATAAGAGGAAGATAATGGATGGATGCTTAGCCATCATACCATTAAGCAAATGAAAATAATGCAGTATGATTGTTTTACAAGTAGGCTACAGCAAAATCCTATATGTAAAAGTAAAAAATGATCAGTCTAATAATTGTTCTAATCAATTAGATCATTTGGCTTTTGTGCAATCTTCTTTGTTTCTCCCCCAATACTTGTTCTTAAGTTTTATCAATGAACACCAAACAGTTTAACACACACACACAAAACAAAGTTGTGTGTAGTCTTTTCATTCCCGGTAACAAAGGGTAACACTTGGCTCAGAAGCATTGATCCAACTGTGTAAAATACACTTTCTGGCAATTACAAGGAACTTCTCCAGAAGGCTTTAATGCGCTGTGGTTGGGGAGGGGAGGCTTAAGAGGAAAACGCCAGGATTTTAACATTTTATCTTTATTTTAAATATCTCATTATGTTCTTTGGAAATCATTGTCCAGAACTTGGAAATCAATTGATGCTTCCTCCCTATCAGAATGGCACTTAATGCACAGATGAGAGAGAGAGAGAGATTTGTCTTGTGCAAAACAACAGTGATATGTAGTCCATAACAAATCTTATACTGAGTCTCTCTCAGTCTATTAAATGTAGAGATAGGTTTGACCAGGGCTTCCTGCCAGTCATCCTTTATAAATGCTGTTTAAATCCATTTCACTTCATTTATGGGCAACATTTGGCAGCTTGTTTGCATCAGAGGACGTGAGTAGAGAGTGAAATGTGTAATGGTGTGTGGGATATTTTCAGCCCTTTGGACCGGAGCATCATTTAAACACCACAGCTTACCTGAGTGTTGTTGCTGACCATGTTTATCCCCCCAAAAAAGAATAGTAATATAATAAGTATAGTCATTTTTCTAACATATTTGATGAATCTTAGTCATCCTAAAGGTTTCACAAATGTTTTCTCCTCTTGTGTTTCTCAGTATATTTCTTTCTGTGTGGCGCTTCTGTGCTAAAACGCTTTTGTAATGTCTGAACTGAGCCACTGAGAGGCGATACAGAGAAAACAGAGTCCCGCTTCAGGCTGCGGGTCCAGCTCTTCTCTTCGCTCGTCATCCGCGAACAAGAGGAAGTGAACAGGAACAATAACAGCCGACACACCGGAGACCACAAAGAGGGCAGGCAGCAGTGTTATCTGTGACGGCAGCGATGGAGGAGTATAACTCTGGAGAGGAGGTACGGCTTTCTTTATGAGCGAAGTTCATCCAAAGGTCCGCAGCCAGCAGTAAACTTACAGCTAAATTACCTAGCTGCTAGCTTAGCCTGTTAGCTAGGTGTGGTCCTGTTATCAGATTTATTTAAGGCGATAACATTTGTTTTAATTTAACCCAGCCTCAAATACAATGAAGGGAAAATGTGATCATGCAGTTAATCATCTGATATTAATATTAATAACAAATAATACAGCTTTCTCTATCCTCCTGATGCAAACATCCTTCATTGTGGTGCACTGACATTGCTTTCCAGGTCACAGGGATAGGAGACGAGGAGGCACAAATTGGAGAAATGAGAAAAGCCTTCAGGGGTGTCCAACTCCAGGCCTCAAGGGCCGGTGTCCTGCAGGTGTTAGATTTGTCCTTGATCCAACACAGCTGATTTAAATGACTAAATTTCCTCCTCAACATGTCTCGAAATTCTTTAGTGGCTGGTAATGAATAAATCATTGATATCTAAAACCTGCAGGACACTGGTCTTTGAGGCCTGGAGTTGGACACTTCTGTGGTTTGGTCTCAAATCTCCATTATACAAAGCAATAAATCCTCTGCTATACAAACAGGAAGCGCAGTAGGACAAGAACTTCCTGCTCTCATTAAAAATAAAATAAAATGGTTATTAGTTACTTGCAGAGGTGAGGGCAAGCTGACTCATTTAGTAATACTTAGTTTAACTGTGATTCAAAAATGTAATTCATGCAACTTTAATTTCAAAGCAGAATGTCGACTTTAATGAGAGTTCAGTGGTGCGTTTATGGGCACGTTATTTTAGAGAAAATACACACGCATATAAAATTACCGAAGCGTGCATTTAAAAACAAAACAAAACAAATGAAACATGGACTTGGATTTTTATGTGATTTATTTAGGATGATTTCCAGTTCAGATTATTTTTACTCAGATTAAAATGAAGTCTTTAACTTTCTTTTTAAACCAGCCGCCTATGACATCACCAGGTTTAATCAAAATGTACTTTTTGAAGTTTTCGCCAGTGAATTGTCAGAAAACAAATAAAACATCCAGGATACAAATGCACGTCTCTGTTCCTCTGTGTCATAGGAGTTCATTTGTGCAGTTGAAACTATGACGTATCCTATGATATTGGTGTCAAAGTTGCCTGTAAAACAGATTTTGGTTTGAAATTCTCACTTGTTTTTAATCTCGTGTACTGGGAAAAATATGATGAATTAAAAAGGGCCAAATTTCAGCCTGCCCTGTGTACTTCAAGGACCTGTAATGAGGACTATTTTTGTAGCATGAACATCAGATTTCGCATCACTTGATTAAATATACGAAAATGACCGCACACAAAATCTGTTGATGTTGAGGGATTCAGGTGGAGGCAGTGATTGAACATTCATGGAATAACCCGGATCCTCTTTGTGCTTCTTTTAAAACTGATCCTGCAGGTCGGCTTTAATCCCGATGAGATCAGTGTCTCGGTAAAAGAGGTATGTTCTCTAATCTTTGGAAACATTCATAATAAACAGTATTTTAAATGCAATCAGATGGATGGATGACTTCCTGTTTACTGATTTAATCTCAGTGCGTTGAAGGCGTCATCGGTGGAACAGATTATAACCAGAGTAAAGTCAACCAGTGGACGGCCAGTATAGTGGAGCATTCACTCACTCACCTGGTGAAACAAGGTCGGGCGTTCAAATACATAGGTGAGCAAGTCCCTGTGTTCGATAACGTGAGCTTCCAGGACATCAAGCTTATTTGTAGCGCTTGTGTGTGAAGGTAAGCGTGTGTTTGTTGTAAAGCCGCTCTCTGATCTGTCCCAGTGAACTGTACGATCATGCAGAAGAGCGGCGCTGGGCTCCACACAGCCAACTCCTGCTACTGGGACACAGCCACTGATGGTGAGACACTCAAAAAAACAAACATTATTTCAAAATAATTTAAATCCAATATTTTTAATTGGAAGTGGCACAAATGATAACACATTAGAGTGATGTGCCACTTTTTCTCCTCCACATCCAAGAGGAGAAAATAATCAGTTTTATCTAGTGATTTTTTTTTTTTTTACTGATTTAAAACAAACAAAAAATAACCACAACAGTCAAAATACAGAGGTACTCAATCACCCACAGCATAAAATAGAGGAATGATCTTATAATAAAAATATAAGTAGATGGCCGGACCAGCATAGACCTGCCTGCAAGCAGATGAAATCATAATGAAACCTAAACGTGTTCTTGTAATTATTAATCCCATGGAGGAAATTAAAACTCCAAAAATATTTTCAGCACATGGAACAACTTAACTGTTTGATCTACACTCTGGACTTCGTCACCAGTTACTGGACTTCTAATTTTTTCAGACTTTCATTAAAACTGAAACGTCCCTGTCGACAGGGAGTGCTCCTAAAGAAGTTTCTGGGACTGCTTCACCCACGACCAAGGTTCATGGAGAAGAGGATAAGTTAAAGGCTCAGTTTCCCACACATGGATTAAGCCTAATCTTAGAAAACTTTGATTATGATTGCCATTGAAAGAAGTTTTTAGTCAAGGACTAGGCTTAAATAGACTGGAGAGACTGATCTTTTATTCTTTTCTCTATGTAGCTTAGAAGTTGGTGAAGTTGTGCCAGAAACCTTCTTTCTGTTTTTTGTTTTCAAATGTTAGAATAAATCACATTTTCTTGCTATAATGCAGAATCTCCATTTAACCTAACATACACAGAAGCTGGAGAACCCACACAGGCTCAGAGAGCGCCCAGAGAGGGGGTGAATTCAAACCCAGGACCTCCTTGCTATAAGGCAACAGTGCTAACCACCACACCACTGTGCTGCCAACTTGGAGCTATAATTGTGGAAATAACAATAATAATAGTTAATATCCGTGTTTGCATTTTACATATGACACTGTTACATTTTGGATTAAACCGGGTTAATTAATTTATGAGAGGTGGGTTGTAACACCCCCCAACACTCAGACCAGATTTGCCTCCCTTATGTTGATGCATGGTGCCATGGTTGTTGGTCAGTTTTTTTTTTTTTTGATCTATTGAATAACTTGCCCACAAAACTGGTTTATAAATGGAATCATAAAAACATGTATTTCATGTATGATTTGGAGTAATTTCCTCTGCTTGTCTGTGGGTTTTCAGGGAGCTGTACTGTCAGGTGGGAGAACCGCACCATGTACTGTGTGGTCAGTGTGTTTGCTGTAGCTGTGGCGCTGTGACAGCCCTGCGCCCACCTCTCCATCTTCGAACACTGTCATGTCTCAAACTTTGCTTGAATGACACTGAAGATCCTCTGATTATATACCCTCTGATAGACGCTGACCTACAAGTATCTATTTCTCCCTGCAGGCAGGAACAACAGTTTTGGTTTGTGAGTTGGCAGCCTGTGAATACGTGCAGGTCTGACAGTGACAACATGTTGTTTGGTCTGGACTGGAGTCATGATCTGCAAACAGACCTGTTTGGAAAGTACTTTTCAAACATGCTCAGGTGTTTTCTTTGGCCCAGAAGTACCACATGTTGACTGTATTTTTTTTTTTTTCCTGTTGTGTAAAAACAGATGACTGCTCTTTGTGTGCAGCAGGAAGTTTACATTTGTGTTTTTGACTGAAATATCTGAACATTCATTGGATTGTTTCTTATTAAATTTAGCACTGATATTCATCCCTCAGGAAAAACTATTTTAATTTTTAATTTTAATTGATGACATTCCTTCAGTCTCAACTGTGCTTTGTGCTGCTAATTAGAAAATGTTAGCATGTTTGCAACTTTGTCTCCTTCACTATGTTCCCTTAATAGAAACTGAACTATGACTATAAGAAGCTTTGTATGTTAGAGAAGCTCTGTTTAAGTAATCACTACAGTATACTGTATTTCTACTAGTCTATATTAATATTTTAATAAGTTATTGAAATGTTTAGACAAAACAACAGTGTTTTTCCTGTGATGCATTTAATGGTCAGTCCCTGTAACCAGGATTTTTTTTCTTTTTTTTTTTTTTTAAGATCTTCTGTATTACTGTTGAGTTCAAGACTGTTTTTGTTGAATTTTGTCCAATAAAGTCCTTAAAGATGTTCCACTGTGTGTTTTCGTGAGCACTGATAAAGAAGCTGAAGGCCAACACCTTTGGATGAGAGGATGGATTTAACCAGTGTTGGAGTACAGCGTACTTGGTTTTTCACTCTAGTTTCTGGTCTCTTCATAGCACCACATTTGCTTAAACTTGCCTTCAACTCAGTGTAGCATATTTTTGTATACCACTTGGAGCATTGTGTATGCATTTCTGGCACTGCTCTGGAGTGATTCAGAGCGTACCTGGCTCAGAGAACTTTTCATATTAGTCATGTGGGGTTCCACAGGGCTCAATACTTGGGCCTCTGCTATTGGGAAGGATGACTGCTTTATTCAAATTTGAATTGAGTGTCTTGAGAAACTAAAAGCTTGCATGGCTCTAAATCTTAAGCCTAAGTCTTAAATTTTAAGAGGTGATTGTTTTTGTTTCTGATGTCACCGGTGGGACTTACCCTATGGCACAGTATGGATAGCCTACTGTCACAAACTTTTGTTTTAGGATGGACAGCGGCTTTAGACCGGATGGTCAGATCAGTGCAGTGGTGAAATCCAGCTTCTTTCAGGTGAGACAGTTGGTGAAGATTTAAAAAAAACAAAAACAAAACATTGTTGAAATCTAATTTTAAAACCATAATCCACATCTTTACCATGGGATTACTGTAATTCTTTGTATGTTGGTGTTAGCCAGTCCTCCCTGTCTCATCTTCAGCTGGTGCACAATGCTGCCACACACTTTTTAACTGAAACACAAGTTATTCTCAACATTTACGTCAAATTTATTTTTATTTCTGATTAAATATCCTGATTTTCTCTGTGTCCACCTCCAACCCACTGAAAAGAAGTCTTTTATAAAGGGTGTGCCAATGCACCTTTGCTAAAGTAGATAATTAAGTAAACAGTGGGTGCCTTTAATTTGCATTTAGAGCATCCCACTAGCCACACAGATCCCTCCCAGGTCACTTCAGTAAGTCAGGATAGAGCAAAATTCACTAGTCATCTGCAAACGAGGATTTGCTAAAACAGGCAGTTTCACTGATCAACCACTAGAGGTCAGCACAGATTCACATTGCGTGACAGATCAAAATAATGCAAGACAATATTCACATATAAATATAAATTTAATTTCTTTTTTTTTTAAAGTACGACTTCATATTTTCAGTGCCTCCTTTTGTGTCTCTATATGTTTGATGTGTATATTAATTTTTTTTGGCTTAAACAGTGCTTTTCTTATTTGTACAAACATAAGAAGCATTCATGTGATTCCCGAGGTCATCATCTCTCTGCAGACACGTTGCAAAAAGTAGTTAGTGCAAAAACAACCACAATCACATTCTCTCTCTATCTCTTGCTTTCTTAGTACATTAAAGGTTGAAATAAGAATAAATACTTTTAACAGTTCAAAACACAGACTCTTTTTCAGTTAGATACAGTAAATGTTTCGCGTGCACTCAGTGTAAATTTTCCAACTAAAGAGACAGACAGACAGAAACACAGTTGACAGACATAATAGGCGAAAATAAGAAAAGGAAAATGCAAATACATCCAAACAAAGCACATCACTGCAGCTGCTGCTGCTCAAAAAATGAACCAACCACCAAAGTCCTTTCTTTTTTTGTGTAAACGTGCAAAAGCCATTGGGAATGTCCGTGCTTTACAGTAACAGTATGTCTGGCGATGGAACAGGCTCTTTTACAACGCGTGGCGATTAACATCTCATCATCAAACACGAGCACATCACGAAAGCAGCGCGTATTAATCTTAAAGCTCTTATTAAGGAGTACAAAAGCATAATTGTGGCCAAAAAAACTAGCACGGGGCCGGCTCTCCCCCTCCTCTGCAGAGTAACCAGTTACACCTCGTCTGAGGCTCCACACATGCACGCCTCCATGCCAAAGAGACACTAAATACAATCACTTCAAATGCATTGGCTCCTTGTGATCAGTAAATGCAGCATATACGTGGACACGGTCTCCGAACCTAAAGAAGAGAGTGAGGTGATGGTGCCTGTGGGTTTTTTCTTGGTTTTAAAGGCTGCAGGATGAATTGTTGGCATGTAGTCTGATAAGACAGGCTGCGCGTTTACAGCAAGGATAGCTCTCACGTTAAGGACACATTTGCTTCATGTAGAATTGCAATGGATGTATGAGGGATCCATGTGGCACTTAAAAAGATTAAAGAAGGTTAGATAATGTCCTCTTAATGGCACATAAGAATAATTCTGATGCGTTAAACGGTGCAGGGTACACCGTGTCTAATGTCGCCATTTATTCCACCTCCTATGTTGCTGTCCATTTCGTTCGGCGTGTCGAAGGTGGTGTCATTGAGCATGTCATACGTCGTGTCGTTAGGCATGTCGTCTGTGCTGTCGCTGGCTGTGTCGTGGGGCCGCTGTGTGGCTGGCTCTTTTGGCGCAGATGGGGTCGGGGCCTCCTTCATCATGGGCCGGTTCTGTGGAGAGCCAGAGCTGCACATCAGGCAGAGAAGTGAGGAGCAATCCCAAAGGCCCTGGGTCATGCTGGAGGAGAAGAGCCTCCGACATGGGTGGCAGAATTGGTAGAAGACCAGCATGAAAAAGATGGCGATGGCGTAGGCTACCAGCAGCTGCAGCACCAGCAGCGGGGCACAGATGAACTTGTAGATGTCTGTTTTATAGATGTACCAGAGCAAGAGCAGCGAGGCATTTTCCACAAAACGCAACATGTAGTACACGGCCATGCGATACCAGTTCTGGGACTTGTTGATGAGGTCTGGGTCACTGAGTTTCACCTGCACGGCAGACCAGCAGAACATGTTGATGCCAGCGTAGAGGAACGTGAGCATGCAAAGCACGATGGTGGTTCCCACTCTGGTCAGAGTTTTTTCTATATTCTCAGGGAAAGGGGAGTGGCTCTGCCAGAACAGGATCCAGGGGTAGAGGAAGAAAACGAGGAAGTTCAGCAGAACCACGGGCAGGATCCAAAGCTGGAGCACCGAACTGAACAGGACCAAAACCACAACGCGAGTGGCGATCTCAAAGCTTCGCCACAGGAATATGCAAACATAAGCCATAGGCCGGACGTCCACTTCATAGTCATCATATTTGATCTTGATGGCCAATATGTTGCAGCGCAGGGCTCCATACACAATGGACAGGAGGGAGATCACCATCAGTGTGCCTGACATGCAGATAGAGACAGAGTCATTTTTTTTAAAAAGTTGGAAAAAATAAAACAAACAAATCTGCCTATAAATCAGTGAAAGCACGTCTCCAGTTTAGGATACTTTGCAGCTCATTCCATGTAAACACTGCTTCGTTCCTGAAAAACTCTTCTACCAAGGTGAGTGTGTACATGAAGTACTGCGTTGCCAGATTTCTGAGAGAAAAAATATGATAATAGAGCTTTAAACTCACCATCTACTTTGTAAGGTACATCTGCTTAACTGGTAATTAAGATAAATATCTCAATCAATCAATCAATCAAAGCTTTATTCGTCACATGCAGGTTGCCCTGCAGTGAAATGGGACCCCCCCCCGACCTTACACATATAGCACAAACATTACATGCAAACATACAGGTCGGAGATTGGTAGAATCAGAGAAAAAACATTGAAATGTACACTACAATGGGGAAAGTACAAGAGGAAAAAAAGAGACCCCAACTCATGCTATGCTTCCATGGTAGGACAGCATGAGAACAGGAAACAAAAAAACTCCTCTGCACAAAAAAGCACATAAATGTCCACAGCACAACATTGTGAAGACATGACAAGCCACAGGGGTGGGTGGGGGGTGAGGAGTAATCCGAAGCGAACACAGCAGCCGCCCTGCACAGCGCTACCATTCCAGCGCGGCACACAGACCCGCCGTGTTCCCTCGCAGGAAACAAGCATCGAAGGCGTTGGAAAGGGAGGGGGGATGAGTGAGTGCCTATCAGTGTAAGTCTAAGTGTATGTGTGCGCGTGTCCATAGTTCAGCTGTCGCATGCAGCAACTCAATTTAGGCATTCGTACACGATCAAAGCAACCTGCTGAAGTTAAACTAAGCATCAGAATGGAGAAGAAGGATGTTTGCGTTCGTTTTTCAGAAACCGCTAATCTACTGGGATTTTCTAACAACTGTCTCCAGGGTTTACAGAGAATGAAAATAAGAAAATATCCACTGATGACTATGAAAGCTGTCACACAGTGTTATCACTGCAGTGACGTTGGAGCACTGACAGAACGTCTCACTCAAAGACAGATATGACAGGCCACTGCAGACTCATTTCACAGCTGGAAGAAAACAGACGTCCTGTGCATATAAAAGAAGCTTGGTATGAGTTTAAATTTCTGCTGTCAAAATTACTATGTTTTCTGTAACATTCGAGAACAGTAATAAGGCTGACATTTTTAGTTTATTACAGGATAGACTGAATCACAGGGAGAAGTGGATGAACCTTCACAGACATGATACCATTAACTTGGCATTTTCTGCACGTGAAACTAATCTGTGATTAGAGATTGCTAATTGAAACAAATCAAAAGCAGACTGAAGGTGTAGTTAAAGCTTTTTCCCCTAGGTACACAGTATTAAAGTAACAAGGCACAAAGCAGAGATAGGCCTCTAAATACATACAGGCCTAAAGTTTTAGGTTATTTCTCTATTTATAAACCCAAAAAGGTTAAAAGAAGAACAACATATCACAGTTTAATTACATGCAACATAATTTTATACAAACTAGTTTTCTTTCATAAAATATTTTACACATGCTGAGCCATTAACATCCCATTTAACACTTGTTACGGCCCTGGGCCTTGGAGAGAGTGAGACTACCCTTTTGTGCTTATGCAGATCACAGTGTGCCAGACCTCGCGGACGATTGGCTGCCTGGAGATCCCATGACCACTCCATGACCAATTGACTGGCTGATTGTCTGCACCGGGGAGTATAAAAGGCTGAAGATCCTTCACACTATGGTGAACTGCTGCTCTGAGGTGAACATGCAGTGGCCTCCTCGTCTGCTTTGCATGTGAAGCTTGTTTGTTAAACCTGTTTGCTGTGTTGCTCTTTGTTTAAACCTGGTATACAGCTGAACTTAGTTTCATTAGAGTTTTGTGATGCTGGCTTGCCTTAGTTAACCCTAAGCTTTTACTCTTGCCTGTTCTTTTCTGTTCTAAAACCCCTTATTTACTCAGATTTTGTGAGAGGGCTGGTGTATGTTTCTCCCCTCCTGTCGCCTAGCAGAGGGGGTCGTAACAACACTTCAGTTACTTTAGTTGGTTTATATACAAATTATGAGTGAAGTTAGACGGTTGTTTCTTCATGTGTTCACAGATCGATTTCAGAAAGATTTTAAAAAACAAAACAAAAAGCTGTTTGTGCTTTCCATGTAAGTGAACAATTTACATTCGCAAGAAAATAAAGATGGGATCTTAAATTGGCGGTATGAGTATAAATGACTATAGCAATATGGGACCATTATTTTAGGACAGATTTAAAATATGTAATTTAAGATTTTCATGTTCGGGCTATGACACAAAATAAGACTGAGATATTTATAAAATCTTTTATTTTGACCCAATTCAAAGACCAGATGTCCTAGTTTGACTGTTTGAACCCTTTACTCGATTTCTCCCAGGAATACTCAGGAATAGACCTGCTCACCCCCCCACTCCACATACACAGAAACACACACAGCCTGGCTCCCTGTTGGCAAACAGAATCACCATTTTCCATCTTTAGTATCAGAGAGGCGGTTACATAACACCACTTTGACTCATGAAAACATCCATTCTCTCATTTCCAATATCGCACTTAGCTGATCAGCCCACATTGTAGAGGACCTGTGACGGACTCTTAGCAGAGCCGGATGGGTGGATGATCCATAAAACTGTCCGGTCCCACACAAACACACGCTTACGTCATACGTGCTCCCCTCACCTCTTCCGATGGACACCCCTTGTTGCAGGACGCAGATGTAGAGCTGCAGCGTGAGCTGGGGGGCTGATCCCAGGAAGGCCTGAATGACAGAGGTGCGGGCAAAGGCCGCTCGGTGCGTAAACAGTTTCCCCTCTGCCTGCCCAACCTGCCGCTCCACCTCCTCTGCCTGACCCCTGCGGGGCATCTGCTTCTTTCTCGTGATGCTGACATAAGGCTCCTCCACGCGGCCCACGCTGCCGTAGATGCAGAAGGCCTCCAGACACCTGAAACAGGAGAGGAGATGAGCGTGTGCATCGGATTTCATCCACCTGATGAAAGTTGGATATATTGTACTGTCTCATTAACAACCCTCTAATCTAATAATTCAGCACAGTGTTGTAAAGGTAGTTCTCTTTATTTAATTTAGAAACACTGACCAGCATAAGGCAAATGAACTGTGCTTATCTTTTAATGGCCATAACAGCTCTTTAAGGAAAGGACTCATTTTCCTTCTAAGGTCGATTTAGTCCATTTCTCTGCTTGCTGATTATGTAGTCTTGTGAGTTTATGTGAGGTTGTACTTTACAGGAAAAATGCTATTATTCAGAGCTTAAATTTGATGTAACATAAAGTTTATTACTGTTTATAATAAGTATAGCTGAAGAATACATATAGCTTATTCTGCATATTAATTCAATGCTTGTTGCTCAGAATTATGAGCAGCTACAGAAGCCCAAAGAGCCAGGGGTAATTTTCATATGATCCTCATTTGGCTATCCATTATCTGTGTCAAATGAGGCCTCAATGACAGGACAGAGTCATGTATTGGCAAGTGCGACTCTAAAAACACTGAGGTGCATAGAGCGGGCAAAGCGCCAAAGGTTGAGGCAGCGTTGTCCTTGTCAAGCAGTGCTGATGCACAGCCGGTAAACAGCAAGTCGCAAGGATTTAGCCACAGGAGTGCTCAGGGACACACCGTTTATCAGCATGACTTACACTGAACAGACGTGCTTAGTGAACGCCTCACTGAGTTAGTAAAAATAAACGACGTCATTCAAGGGTGAATATCAGTCTCGCGCTCTGTCTCTGCAGAGCAAAGCATGTTGTCGGGAATACCTGAACACCTGCAATCCCATGTAACTATTCGACTATTGGTGATGCAAAATCCTGCAGATGTTTTCATTAAACAACAGAATTGTGAAAAAAATGTGATCACAGCGCCAGATGGCTCGATTTCACTATTTTTAAAACTGCAGCTCTCCTGGGATTTTCACCGCAGATGTCTCTAGAGTTTACTCAGAGACATCTGAGTAAAAAACAACCAAAAAACCCATCGTGTCAGCAGCAGTGCTGCAGACGGTGATGCCAAAACGGTCGGGCTGGATGGAGATAAGAAAAAGGTTACGGTGACTTAGATAACCACTCTTAACTGCTGAGCAGAACAGCATCTTGTAGTGAAAAATGAGTCCGATCCTGAGACTGAAGCTGAAGATGTCAGCTGAATACAAAAAAGCTGTGGCTTTTCTGTTGGGGGAGGGGTGGTGTTGTCTTGTCATCTTGGCACACTTTGGGCTCATTAATATAAATTAGCAATTGTTTCAATGCCACAGCCTATTTTAGTGTTATTACTGGACATGTGCAGCCCTTTAGAGTTCAGCATGTTTTTATGGCTGCTCCCAGCCTGTCACAGAGCAAAAGCAACCTGGATTCATTATGAACATCATGATGAGTTTAGTAAAATGTCTGTCAAGCTACCAGATCTGAATCCTGTAGAACAGCTTAAAGACGTCGTAGAACAGGATCCTTTAGCTGACAAAACTCATGAACTTATGTAACAGGATCATGTAAACAGCTGTTTACAACACTCCAGGTCATATGATGAACTGCTGGCAGAATGATAGTCATATGCTTCAGTCACTCGTGTGTATTTGAAATCAGCATTTGCTCTCTTTTGCTCGTCTTTGGTCTCCACCAGCTCGCGAGGAAAACATCTGCTTTGGATTCATATTACAAGTGACCCAGTTCACTTGGTTATTTCACGTTTCTTGCTACGAAATATAGCAGTTATAACCACTATTTTTATATCCCCGATGACAGGTTGGGACACGTCACTTTATAAAGACTTCTGATGCACATCCAGTCATTTTGCTCTACAAGCAGGCCTGAAATACCACAGAAACTGCTCACTTCACAAAAGAAAAAAACAAGATTTCTCCAAATAAGCTTTCAAGAGTTAAAAGGTCATTTCACTCCCAGATCAGCTCTGCGTATTTGTCCCTTTAGCCTATGAGGCCTCTGTTCCCATTCATCTAGCAACATTTAGATTTTTGACCTGTAACATTACTGCAGAGTCACGAGTATTTAAAAAAAATGTTATTGGAGGTTTAAATACATCTTAAGGATAATTTGTTTAATAATTTTGCATACGCCCATTTAAAAATCCCACATCTATGCAATTTTTTGAAGCTTTTGCACTTGTTTAAGTTGTACATGAGCTTTAAATTATTTCGAGTTGCAGAAAAGGCGGAAGTAGACTTCTGTTATTTTGACAAACTACTCTTCAGCAACACTTTAGTGTTAAATAGATTAAAGAGCACTTCTCTTTAGGGCGACAACAGAAGAAATGATTACACCCAACGCAGACTTGTGAGAGATTTGAATACTTTCTCTGATGGTGACACACATCAAAATATCAGAGGTGTTGTTTTGGGAAGTCAAGAGGAGGAAGTGCTGCTGTGCTGTCTGCAGCAGAGAAAGAGAGAGACATTCCCCGGTCTGCTGTCAGAGATAAGGAGCCAGCAGTGACATGTGCTATTCTTAGATCTGGTCTTCACCGAGGAAGGATGTAGAGGTCTGAACAGTAATCATTTGAATGCAGTCGGGAGGGTAGGGAGGCTGTGCTGCTCAGTACGACTCTATTCACGAGCTGAATCATGAGGAGGCATAATTACCGTATGTGTGGCTGCAAATACTGGTTGTTTAGATTGTCAGGATTGCCTGTCACAGTTGTTATTAATATGGTCTATTAATTTTGGAAAATAGCAAAAGCTTGAATTGAATGAGGAAGATTAGAAAAACACCCATGAGTTTAATCAACTGCTCAAATAACCGATCTTAAAAAATAATTACTTGTTAAATCAGCTTGTTTTGTCCAACATGATACATGTTCACAGTTGAGAAACCAGTTGTGCATTTTAGCTCAGAAAGGACTTAAAGAGTGAGTGATAAAAACAGATGTGGTAGTATGAGCATGTGGAGTTGCACTTCCATAGTCGTCATCATCATTCATGGCATGAGTCTGACCTTTAGGTCAAATGAAAGATAGGATTTCCCTCTGAAGCCTTTCTAGGTTTAAGTTACAAAAACAAAAGTCTATTTCGATTTTAATAATGGAAACACCTTTAATGCTTAGTCTTTACCACTGCAGATCAGTCGCTGGGTTCTATTGTTTACTTCCCTTTGGGCAACTACTAAAATGATTTGCGTTTGTGATGAAACTGCTGATCAGTTCCCAAATGACTAATCCAAAATTTCTGGTTTATCGAACATAGGAAAAAGAGGAGAAATGTACCAACCCATAACATAACCAACTTTGAACTAAGACAAGAGCAAGTCTTCCCATTTCATCACTGAATCACACACATAGTCTGTAAATCACTCTTCTGTCCATCTGGAAATGAATTAATCAACCAACTGCAAACCATGAGTGGGTTTTAATGAGTTTACCAGAGTCAGATTTCCTGCTGTTTGTATGTTTGATAGCAGTTTCATCTCTGTGTGTACAGCAGGGATGCTTTCTATGTACAGGATTGGGCTCAGGCTTATACAAAGAGGAAGACCGGGCCTATTATGATTTAAAGGTTTCTCCGTGAGTGTGGAGCGACTCCAGTTAGGCTTCATAACGATGATTTAATGTCCTTTCAGTCAGAACAGTCATAAATCAGCTTTGCCCGAACGATCATGGCTGAAGGTGATCAAACTGGTAGAAGACCTTATTGTACTGTAAGTGCTTTGGCTCAGCAGCCTGCCAGCTGTGTATATATGTAACATATATCGATCAACAGTGGCAACATTGATCAGCCTTTTGCTTCCGAGCTGAACAACACGGACATACAGCACATCATGCGCCAGTATGTATGGAGCCAACCAGACAAAAGGCGAGAGAAAATGAAAACAACAGCATGTGCGCAATGCATTCATCGCACCATCTGTAAGCAGCTTATGCGCTGGCAGGCCTGGCATGTTTTTAAGAGGAAAAAAAACATCCGTGGGCACGACACCTGTGGGAGGTAAGAGACATGCCCTCGGCAGAACACAGTGGACACTGTGGATACAATGGGATCCAAGCTCCTGTTTGACAAACGGAGGTAAACATGTCAGCACTGACCTGACGATGGGACCGAGCTGCAAGATGTGCAACAGCAGAATGAGCGGTCTGTCTCTGCTCAGGTCCCGGTGGATGAAGGTGAGGGTGAGCTGCACGAGCACGGACGGTACGAGCGTGAAGAGGAGCGTGAGCCCCTGCCAGATCTGGTCTCCGGCGGAGCGGTACGTGGAGCTGAGGTACAGCGCTGCCGTGGTCTCGGCCGTGAACAGAGACACCGACACAAAGATGGAACTGGGGAATCGCATCCTCACTCACTCCGCCATTTGGGGAATGCGGCGCGCTGCTTCGCTCAGAGTCTGCACGTCCATAACGAAACCACCGAGTCGTCGGTTGGAGTGTTGGAGGAACGCCGCCGCAGGAGCAGCAGCTTGTCTGCGATATGTGAGGCAGGCGGGACAGGTTCACAGCCAAGTGTTGTCCCGGGGAGAGACTGCTGGGGGCGCAAGAAGCGCTGCGCTCTCCAGTGCGCACTGAAGCGCCAGTCAACGAGACGATAACGCCCCGAAGACTGATGTTACAATGGTGGTGCAAACATCTGCAGGGCCATGAGGCTAAGAGTTTCAATTACAATTCACTAACCAGCTTACTCATTTTTTGGACAATTTCACAGGCCTACTAATCTATCCATCATGGAGCCAGAAAGCCCAAATACTAATGTCACGTAAAATTAAACATAAAACAAACAAATAAACAACAACCATGAGCTATGACTAGTCTGTAAGGAAGGAAAAGCTTACAATTCAAACGTGACACAGGAAACTGTCTCTACGTAACACAGTCGCAAAGCTGCTTTGACGCCCCCAAATCATAACAAATGTTCCTCTGCTGCAGTGAAGTTGTGACAGAGGCTAAAAACATTTGAAACTGTACGAGCACACACACTACTGTAACTGTATATGAGAAAAATAAGGAACACATAAGTCAGCTTTAAATAAACCTGACACTGTACACATTCTCGGTGTCTCCTGTCACCAGCAAGCTGGTCCAAATTTTTTGAAAGGGTTTCATTCAGACAGCGCTGACCTAAAGAACCTGCTGATTAGTCGTGGAAACGACACAAGTGGGACACCACCTCCGCGCAGGAAACACACTAACTCGGGCTGGAAAATCCCCAGACACTTCCACGGACCATGACAGTTTCAGTGAATCAATGTTCTGATGGCTGCTTACAGCAGTATAGCGCACCATGTTGCACAGTTTAAATTATCTCACACTAGTTTCTTGAACGGGACAGTTCACTGCACTCAAATGGCCTCCACAGTCCTTTGGCATGTGTTGCAATGTGAGAATCACATTATGGATGTGCAGCTGACAAATCTGCAGAAAGTGTGCGATATTATCATGTCAATATGGACCATAATCTCCGAGGACTGTTTTCAACATCTTGTTGGATCTGAAGTCAAAATAGGGTCCAATATTAGCAAGGTGTACCTAATAAAGTGGCCAGAGAGTGTACATGTATGTGGGATATGACCAAGATGAGACCTATGTTGTTTTTGGCACTTACAGCTCAGTTAAAGTCCTGGCAGGAACAGGTGTGACTTGACATCTGGCCCATGTAAGGTGAAAATGTTCTTGCACTGAGGCAGCTGAGCTCACCCACGTAACAGCTGTGGCCCACTACATGTGTGGGCCGCAGCTGGACCAAATACTCACCTCTAAATAGCCTGTAGTGCTGGAGTTTAATACTGATGAGAAAGGTTCAGACATTTTATTGAGACTCTGTTCTAGACGACATTAAGAGCCTCTAACCCACGTTAAGTATTAATATCTTCACATTGTCTTCAACACTCCTATAATGGATTAAAATAAAGGTAAAATATAAAATAAAAGATGTAATAGTGTAGTTTTTATCTGCTCAGAATACGCAGCTTCCATTAAATTACAAATGTTTATAGGCTGCAACAAAGCGAAGCGTCCTTCTCCTCTTACGCTCTAAAAGCCAACTGTTCAGTGCCTCTACCAATATCAAGGACTAAGCAGCCATTAACATACAGGCACAAGTGTAATGATTTCCAAAATGTGGGTTTTATTTTACCCCACAAACAACAAAAATAATGTCAGATATGCACAATCACATAAATAAGCCATTTTAAGAAATAAATGGGCACTGAGAGGTTCAGCTAAATACAACGGCACCAAAAAATAATGGCTAACAAAATTAAATCAGCTGAATGTATATATTAACTGAGTAAACAATTTTAAATGCAAAAGGAGAAACAACAGGAACAAAAACTAAATTTAATTTTGTAAAAAAAAACACAAAAAAACCTGTTACCCCCCCATGTGGTCATAGAAGATGGTTAAGTCTATTTGTTTCACCTTTGGACTTAAACTAGCTCCATCTTCAACCTCCACTTTTGCTCTAACCTTAAAGACTGCAGCAGGAGCCAGGTTGATAAAAGAACCCCCCAAAACTGAAATATAATTAGTGCAACCTATACATACTTGCATATACCTATAAAATACTGTTAAAATGTTGTAAAACAAGTATGTACAGCATCATTTATTTATCTATATGAACCTCACTGACGGCTGTTGTGCGGTTGTGGACCAGCACATCCAAGCTCGATGGTTCCAGCTCTGAAAAGCATAAAAATACATTTGAAAAAGTGTAATATTTTTCTATTGCGAGTACTGATCCACTCACAAGGGGATTTTTTTTCTCTGTCACATTGTTCATAAAGCGGCATTGAAAAGCTGATAAAATATTACAGCAATTAAAAGTCATCAGTTTTTATGCAGTCTCCAATAACAGATCCTCATCAATCACCAGTGGACGCTTCGGTTCTGTGTTTTCATGTATTGAGTGTGTTTTCCTGCAAGGCCTCTCCCTTGAATAAAACACCAGTCATCTCTATTATTTTGTCATCTGGACACTTTATTGGTATCAATAATCCAGTAGCAGGTATTGTTTTAAACAGCTTGGATTGCAAATGAAAAACAGCAGCACACATGTACAGCTTGTAAATGTTTCACAACCGGCTCAGTTAAAGTTGGGAAACTGCTTTGGTTTGCTGTTATTCGCAGGCAGTTTTTTTTAATCAACATGAGCCACATGTTCATATAAGCTTCCCAAAGCATCTTCAGTTTCCTGTATTCTCTGCCTTCTTATTCTCTGAGAGATGTGATATCATATCTGAAAGCTAGACATTTGTTTGTAAAGCCTCATTTGCGCATTTAGCTCAAGAAATTCACCACAGAAAGAGTCGCCTCAAGAAACGGACTGAGTTGGACGAAAAGTGAAATTCTCACATCGGCAGCACACTTTGTTCTTTTCTCCTCCGTCTCCATCACAAAGGTACAGACTAACTTATTGTTTATCTGTAGGGTAAAAGTTGAAACCAATCACAACATATTGATCACTTTGAAAGTACCCACACAGTAGCTAACATAGTTTTGAAATATTAATAAACACAAATGGCTGTCACACTGGTACAAGGCGTAACCTCAGCTTCAGCGGGTGAGAACAGCACAGCGGAAACAAAGTGTTACTTTTATGTCGATAAACAGTTACATCCCTTCTGTACCTCCCCACCCAGCTTTGATGATCTTTATAGTTTGCGATTATGTAAAGACATGAACTCAAAGGTCTGCGATATGTGACGCTGAGCTGGTGAACTGGTAGAAAAATTTTAAAGGCATTTATGTGACACTCGTTTTTCTGTTTGCAGCTTTTTTGTGTGTGTGACTGGGGTGTGATTGCCTTTTACTTTTATGTGTAAGTAGCTTGTGTGTTTCTGACCTGAGAGCAGCATCTTGGAAGAATATCTCAGTTTCTCATCTCTGTACTTTAGTGCTGGGCTCCTTTCTTAGAGTGACCCTGATAAAGCAGACGACAACACAGACGGAACAATCTGGGCGCTTTGGGTGATGTAAACAAGAAGTACAGCTTAGTGTTAGCGGAGTCAGTGAGTTAGTTGTGGCCGCGTTGTTTTTAGCCTACATTTGTTTACACCATTAAAAATATTGCACTGTACCCATGGATGCATTCACGACTATCACTGCATTACTTTTACGATACAGAAGCAAACTTGATGATTCCCAGACGAATCTGGAGTTACAAGAAGCATCTTTGTTTTTTGTTATTTGTCCCCAAACAGATTTATTGATGTATACGCCCAACGGACATCTCATATAGACCTCCATCACTAGTGACAACAATGGACAATGTTTTTGTGAGTGCCATGCATCGGATAAAGCCTCAAAGCTCAACATTCAAGCAGAAAAAAGACAATTTTTCTACAGCAACTTTCCTCTGTGTGATATTGATCTAAAGCCCAAACAAAAAACATTCATCCCTCCACTCTCGTTCTGATCACAATATCAATCCTGACTCTAAAGTTTCTATAAGTTGTTTAGCGATTTCACTGGGAAAGGGGCGGGGTCTGTTCAGGTCAGTGAACAGCAGTAACCTTTCAGTCCATTCACACAAAGACACTGAACAGAGGGAACTCTGACTGGTCTGGCTGCAGGAGGTCGACCAGGAAACAAACGGTCCCCGACAGGCCTTCGAACAGACTGTAGATCCTGGTAACTGAGCGAGAGCCTGCCTTGAATTCCTCAGTGAAGAGGAACTCTGCAAACCTGTGTGGACAAAACAAGAATGGAGACACATAAAAACACAATGTGAAAGCAGCATGTCCAGAACTGAGCTATAACTTCTTGTAGAGATCAGGAGTGCACCTGAAGTTTCTGAACCTCCTTTTAAGACAATAAATGTACACAATGT
The DNA here is from genome assembly GCF_057381845.1 of Rhamphochromis longiceps. Lineage (NCBI taxonomy): Eukaryota > Metazoa > Chordata > Actinopteri > Cichliformes > Cichlidae > Rhamphochromis > Rhamphochromis longiceps. Next base: position 19,356,746 of record NC_140572.1, read on the forward strand.
GGATAAAAGCATTGGGCCACACCTCTTAATCTTTGATTTCAGGTGTTTTCAGTGCCACAGGTGTATAAAATCAAGCACTTAGCCACGCAGTACAACTTAAACAAACATTTGTAAAAGAGTAGGTTGTTTCAAAAGAGGTCATGACATTGAAGCATGGTGCTCTAACAGGATGTCATCATTGCAACAAGTCTTGTGAAATTTCTTCCTACCAAGATATTCCACAATCAACTGTAAATGTTATTGCTGCAAAGGGCAAGCAGATCATGTAAAGTCACAGACCTGATATGCATATAGTGTAAAAGTCACATGACAACGGCTGCTGTAGATGTAGATAATGCGTGTTTGTCACTGCTGCTAATGTAAAAACATGACCCACATGTATGAAGCTTTTGTGATGAAACAGTTTTTGTGATTCTTGTTATGCCCAATGTGTTTTTTTCAAACATTTAAGAGTTAGAAAAGATTGATGCCGCACTCGTTGTGTTTAGGGTTGCCAACTCCCTGAAAAATAAATAAGGGACACCTCGTGGCCAGGGCCGGGCGACCCAGTTGTCTTCACCCTTCCCAGTGTGGTGAATTTTCTAGCTCTTTTTTTGTGTGTGAAATTATTTTTTTTAACCCTTTGACTTGAATTTGATTTAAGTAGATGTGTATTCTTTGTGATATGAACACATGTGAAACAAATGATCATTTAGCCATTTATTTTTAGCTCAAAATGACAACATTAACACAGTAAAACAGGCCTCTTTCTTAAACAGAAGCCTGTCATGCTTAACTTTTGAGAATATAAGTAAATCTTTCTTTAAAAGAACTCTGTCCTGCTTAACTTAAAATAATAGAAAACAATAGAAAGAAAAATATTCTTGTAACAGTGCACATTTAGTGCATTTAGTACAATTGGCTTCAGCTGAGGTATTATTTCAGCTTTTCTAATGCTAATCAGCTGCTCCCGTTTGAAAACCCGCTTGTTCCCATGATTACGCATCATAACTCATCATCATTATTCATCTATGTATTACTTTTATGTATTAGTTATCAATTTGTTGTAATCATCTATCCTTGCAGTCGTTTATTACACAAAATAAATTATATTATCATACTTCTGGCCACATAGCGCTGATATTCACTGCACATGCCCATATTAACTTTTTCCAGCCAGGTGTTTTCCTTTTCCCATTCTTCCCTTTGTCTGAGGGGAACAAACATTGCTGCTCTAACGCTGGGCTCACACTGTGCGGTTTTAGGCCCATTTTGAGCCGATTTTTGAGTGATCGGACCGATTTTGGCCTTCATCGTGCGTCGTGTAGTATACGTGGGGTAACGAGAAGTGATTAACACCTCACGACCAGCTCCCGATCATCAATCGCTCGTGAGCCGCTCACACTGCTCGCGCGCAAACACGTAAACGTCGGTGAAAAAGACGGAGCAGCGCGGCTGTGCAGCGTGTGATCTGGACACAAGCGATGGAGGCACAACTTGTAGAACTTTGAAAAGCTCATCCGAGCCTTTTCGATGTGGCCTCACAAAATTATCACGACCACAACAACCGTGAAAATAGTTGGATCTACATCGCTGCTAAATCACAGCTGCCTGATCATGTTTTTCATTAGCAATTTAGCAAAGTTGATGGTGGTGGTGTGTCTGTGTGAGTGAGAGACAGAGAGAGCGAGCGACAGATTTTCTGTTATAACCTTAATTTTATGGAGGCACAGTGTGCGCACTCAGGTCGCATCAGAGCATCGGGCGGTATAGTGTGAGACCCTGCATCGTGACCTACCAACTTCTAACCCCTGCGAGTCAATCGTGCAGTTTGAGCAGGAGCTGAATAACGCGACTGAAAAAATCGCACAGTGTCTGCCCAGCTTTAGGTGTACTGTCGTCCGAGACTTGCACCGCAGTGACGGCGTTTGTTCCCCTGTTGGCCATGCTTGTTGTTGTGGTCATCTGTTGTCTTCCGGTATTTTCTCCGTAAGCGACCTTTCCTCGACCAATGAGATGAGCGGTAATCTGAATTGTCATACTCGAATTGTCATAAGTGTGCTGTCAGCTCATTGGTCACAAAGCAGGAGAGGGGCTGGGAATTATGTTTTCAAACAAAGCGTTAATTCCATTAACATTTATAGACTACTTTTGATTCTCACTGTATTACGGGACAAAGTGCGTCCCTTATTAGCTCAATACGGGACGTGTACTTTTGTTTCGAAATACGGGACGATTCCGTATTTTAAGGGACGGTTGGCAACCCTAGTTGTGTTATACATGTAGCAAAAGCCAGGAAGCCTAGCTTAGCATTAGCACTGCAAATAAACCAAAGCAGACAGCTTGGCTTTGATAAGGTAATATAATAAAGGTGAAATAATTCACATGCCAGGACCCCTAAAGCCCTTGAAATGTGTCCAAAAATCAAAGTGTAAAAATGACAGTTCACTGTTTAATGGCCAGGCTAGCTGGTTCCTCCCATGTAGCTCTGTGCTACATTATGCTAACTGTCTTCGGTCAGCTTCAAATAGACACGAAGACAGGACCATTGTGTCAATTTACTCATCTAATTCTTGACAAGCAAAAGTTCTCAAAATTTTAAGCATTTCCTTTAAATCACCAGCAATTTTACACACACCAGATAATGCTGAATACAGCCTGAATATTCCCACTATTTTGGTTTTACAAAGCCATTAATCACATTTATGTTACACTTCTTAATAGCAGACATGGTTGAAACCCTGGCATCATCTTCCTGGTAGAAACTGGATGCAGTAGACCTGCAGAAACCAAACTGTAGATGGTTAGATGTTAATGTTACCAAACCCTGAATTACACACTGCTCTCACATAAGCTGCCTTGATGGTTTGAAGTACCTCAAACCAATGTCAGGTCAGCTGTCATTTTGAAACTACACTCAACAAAAATATAAACGCAACACTTTTGTTTTTGCTCCCATTCCCCATGGGATGGACGTAGAGACCTAAAATTCATTCCAGATACACAATATAACCATCCCTCCCAAACAGTGGTCACAAATCAGTCCAAATGTGTGGTAGTGGGCACATCTGCTATATTGAGATAATCCATCCCACCTCACAGGTGTGCCACATCAGGATGCTGATCTGACATCATGAGTAGTGCACAGGTGTACCTCAGACTGCCCACAACAAAAGGCCACCCTGGAATGTGCAGTTTTTTGCGCTATTGGGGGTCTGGGGACCCAGAACCGGTCAGTATCTGGTGTGACCACCATTTGCCTCATGCAGTGCAACACATCGTCGCATGGAGTCTATCAGATTGTCAATTGTGGCCTGTGGAATGTTGGTCCACTCCACTTCAATGGCTGTGCAAGGTTGTTGGATATTCGTGGGAACTGGTACACGCTTTAGGTCTCTACGTCCATCCCATGGGGAATGGGAGCAGTAACAAAGGTGTTGCGTTTATATTTTTGTTGAGTGTATTTATTCGAACTTGATGTTGACAAAAAACAGTTATTCAATATCAAAATGTTTGCTGGGTTGTTGCAGCTCCCCAGAAAAGGAGGGCTTTCTTGCCTCTGAGCACGGTAGATGTATTTGGAGTTGCCTGTGAGCCGATAAAGCAGGAGGAAGACATATGCGCTGCCTGCAACTCCGTGACAAATCCCAGGACCTTTCTTCAGCAGACCTTTCTGCCATACGAGTTCTCCACTTCTAATGCATTTATCCAAGTACTGTGGCTTCTTATTGATCAGATAGGCTTTTGCGAAAAGGTACGCCACACCTGTAAGAGACAGGACAGTGTAGCAGTGGGGCTCTAAACCACGGGACAGGAACAGGATGATGGGCATTAACAGCTCTGAGCTTACCCGGGGCTCCGTGGCACCAGTGCACCAACTCGTTCTCCCTTTCGATGATGGCTCCCAGCTCTGCAGGCCAGTTACAGTTTTGCTCCTGGTTCATGAGGAAATCAACACTCTGCCACACCAGATCCTTTTCAGCCCCACTGAGCATGTCTTGGTAGCTCAACAGCATCTGCAGCACAGATGAAAGGCCGTGGGCTGCGCCTGACAGAGGAGGGAGGGCGAGGTGTGTGGGGAGGGTCGCACATGCACAAACAAAATCAGGCATGCAGGAAAACACCATGCCAGGCACACAGACGGACACCACCCAGAGCACAAAAGCGCAAACGCTCACAGAGCACAACGGGAGGACTTGTTTTTGTTCCATTCTAATCCGGAGCTCACTGTACATATTTGACAGTTTTGATAGGTGACATAAAGTCCTATTTTCCAGCACTGAGGAAATACATCAGCAGCCCGAACTTGATGCAAGAACAGGGAAGTGTCCGTCAGCTACATGACATCTGGCCCACAAATAGAATGCTTCAAAACTAGAGATCACTTCGTCAGGACAGTATTTACTGTACATGATGCAGGAATGCAGCACCTGTACTAAAGAGCTAAAAAGACACTGAAGGGATCCAGTAATATAGAGTAATTAGGCTTCAGACTATCTGAACACATGTGTTGTCCGGAGGTCCTCTAGTCTGAACAATAGACACACACGTCTACACACTGATCTAATTACAAGTATACGGACATGCTTGACGCTGGAAATAACAAGAGATAGAAGAGTAACCCTTTGTAGCCTTGCAACCATCCAAGAAGATTATCTCCTGACAAGAACATCATAGCTGGATGATTCTGCAAATTTTTAGATTCGCATCAAGTTTAACTGCTTTCCACATCCAATGACAATATTTCCAAACTCTCACATTATAGGTAACAACTACATAATACTCAAAATACGGTAGTAACTATGGTAACGTACAAATGTCTTGAGTCACTCATAATTTCTTTTTGTTTTGCTTCTAAAGAGCCAGACTTTGTCATTATCAAAATGGTCTTTAGTAGTAGTTTTCTAGGCTTTCTGAAGGTCTTTCAAAAGTTTGGGTTTCTTTTTTGGACATTGGCTGCTTTTTCACTCAAATTCAATCCAGTCTTTGTACCTGGACATTTTCAGAGGACTTGTTTTTTTAAATAAGCCACTAAATACTGACCTATAAATCATTCAAGCATAAAAAGACACGACACTGAAGTGTGATACCATCTGGAAAGTGGCAATGGCTGTGTGGGATCATCTTGACAGAAAATGGAACAAAAGGGAACCAAGATCCATCCTGTAAGAAGCCCGGAGCACTATTCCTGAAAACTGCGTAAAGAAAATAGAAGAAAGCTTTCCAGAGAGAGTTCAGGCTGTGCTGGAGAATAAAGGTGATCATCGCAAATATTGACTTTCAAGTTTAACAGAATTAAACAGAATCTGTTTTTGCTGTTTAAACTGTATTTCCATGTATGTTTGCACGTTTCAATAAATCACTGCAGCTGTTTCCCATATTAATCGATAAATATAAGGAAATGAGGGGTGGCTCAAGACTTTTGCACTGTTGCGCTTTTGTACTGAATATTCAGGTTTTCATATAATGTTTAAATGACCTGAAAGCAACGTGAAAAAACACTGTGAACATGACTGAATCAGTTACCGTAGGAAAGCATTTATCATAGGCCCATAGCTCCTGTCTCCAACCATCCACCACCCCAGACTCCACCAAAGAAATGTCTTCCTCCTGCACTGGCGTTGGATGAGAATCGTAAGTTACAGAATCATCAAACATGGATGTAATTCGTTGGGATCCTGGAGCGAGACTTCCTAAATAATGCTAAACACATGCAGGAAACCAAGACTCTCTGAGGCAGCCCAGCCCACCGCAAATCGATCAAGAAACTCCTCCAATAGCAAACCTCTCATGACAGGCAAACTGAGAACACATGCAGGATCTTCAGCATATATTTTCATCCAGGTATTTCTAATCTACAGATCTCTCAAAATATAACTGTTCCACTTCCTCGTCATCCTCAAAGATGTTGCTGTATCCATGCAAAAGTGGCCAGCAGGGCTATGCTTACTATGAACTCTGTTGATGTGAAAGTTACTTCAACCCTGAGGGGTCTCTTCCTCTGATGCCCATCAAGGAAAAGGACAGTTAGTTTTACACACATGAACACACCAGTCCTGTGACAACAGAAGCTCCTGCTGTGGTCAGAGGACTGAAACTGTGAAAAATCCTGATATCTGTGCATTTACACTACCTTTATAACAAGGGCACTGAACGTTGCACGAAGCTGGTGGTTCTTACCGAGGTACTCTGTTCCATAGTACGAGTACATGAGGGGGAAAGGCTTTCTCTTCTTCCTGGCATACTGTTTTCCTGACTCGATGATGGCCTGGCAAATAGATTTGATTTGATCTTTGCTCAGAATCTGCAGAGCAAATGACACACTGCAGTTAACACAGATAAAAACTCAATTGGAAATACATTGTGCAGCGTTAAAATATTAAACATTTTAATGGTTGTGCACACCCACACTGCAAACTGACCTTTCTCCCAGGAGACATTTTAATATTTTGAAGCACAGGTGTAATTAAAAACATGATGGTTGTATTGATTCAGTCCAGGCAGGCCCAGCATCTGATAATGCACAGTGGCTCAGTGAAAAGGCTTCCTGTGCTGCTATTCCTCCCTCAGCAAAGCCAGCCCCAAACATTTCCAAGTACAGGTCTAATCATGCAAAATAATGACACTGACTGACTCGTGATGAATGTTTAAAGGAATAATGACAAGAATAAAAACTTTTAAAGCAGAAGCAGGCTTAATGTTTAACATAGATTATTCATCTGTTATCTTTTTATGTCAAAACCAACAACATGTTCAGTGTAACTCCAGTGACTCACAACATTTGGTTATATTATGCTGACAAAGTGCTGCAGGGATGAGTTCTGTGTGAAATAAAAGCTTATGATTCCAAAATGTTTTATTGAGAAAGACTCACAGACTAACACTTTTAGAAATTTTGAAATGCAAAGCATCAACATAGGGCTGTTTGCAAACTGCACCATGGTTGCATAATTTCTAGCTGCTGCTCAAGAGCTTCATTTAGACAGCTGTTAGTAACCACCATCTCTGGGGCACTCAACAAGCATTAGAATTCATGAGTGGTGCGATTACTTACTTATTTTATGTAAAGGTCTTTGACACGTTTAAAAAACTGACTTTGAGACGACGAAAAGTTTAAGACCTGTTAGCTTCAGGCAGACATCCACTACAGTGAGCCACAGATGTCTGGGAAACTCACTTTTTTCTACTCCATAACAACCTTTTTTTTTCCATTTTCAAACATCCATGTGGTGCTGACTCCAGTGACATCACTTGAACCAGTCTGTCTGGTCTCACAGATCTCTCTCTGAAATCACTAAAGGTTTTTTTTACATCTCTTTTTTCCACACTTGAATTCCCTGTTAATGGATAAAGGTGTGAAACCCATACAGCTGCTCTTTCAGCAGTCTCAGGGCATGTAACCCAAACGTCTCACAGGGGGAACAGCGACACCTTATGAAGCTACTTTCCACTGTTCCCTTGTCACAAGGTGTTACCTTTCATTTGAAAGATTCTTATGCTGGATGCCCTTCCTAACATAATCCTAAATTTATCCAACCTGAAAATGTGAACACATTTTTAACAAGTGGTTATCTGAGTTACTTCTGTCTTCTCCTGAGTTTGAGGTAGACTGGCCATTCTTCTCTGAGTTCTGATCAACAACATGTGTGTGTGTGGGGGGGGGGGGGGGGAATCATTCAAAGATGATAGTGTGGGAAAATCCCAGTGAATCAGCAGCTGAAGTAGTCATACCATCATCCCATTCTGATGCTTGGTTTGAGCTTCAGCAGGTCATTTTGACCTTGTCTACTTTGCCTAATTGCACTGAGTTGCTGCCATGTTATTGGCTGAATAGTATATATATATATTATTTTATTTTTTTTGTCAAGCTATGACTTAATAACAATGTGACTGGTCACTTGCAATGACCAGTCACCAGCGCTGAACCAAGGCCAACATTAGTTTTATATACGCCCTCATTTTTCCCCACCTTGGAGGAATTTGGAAATTGTGCATCACACAATTTGTCCAGCAGTGGGCGTAAACAGCGCTTCAACACAACGCCCTAAAACTTGTACCCAGACTCCCTGTGGTGTTATCTGCTTTTATCTTTATTTTGTATAATTAATGGTGTGAGAAGAATCGGACAATTTATTTAGTGAGAAAATCTTTATCAGCATTCATCGAGATGATGGATTTATCCAGTTAGTTACTGTCCGAGGAAAATGTTAAGATTTCTGTGGGAATTTGAGATTTTCCCACAGAGATTTTCATACAAAATTTATAATCAGTAAACTAATAAGAAGTATTTAAATCAATGAACTGCAATATGAAATGGAAGTTATGACAGCACCTTGAGCTTAGAAATAAAAATTGGAATCTCTTGTGTTTTTAAAATCTCGGTCTATAAAATAACCTTTGCAGAAAAAACTGACGTAAACAAGCTTTTGGATTCAGATTAGGAATACGTATTTATCTAATCTAGTCCACACTTAGACCTGTTTTTCGTTAGTGGCAGCTCCGGCAGCTGAAGTTTATTCTCGGAGAGGGATTTATCATTTTAAAGTGCGCCATGCTGTTGTTGTGCGCTCACCTCTATGCCCAGCTTCTGTTTGAGGACCAGGGCGGCGCACAGGTACCCAGCCCGCCCTACAAACAGCTCATCCGAGCCGCACTCCAGAAAATGGATGGGAGCGCACACCTCCCACAGGTTACGGAATTTAGTCAGCGGCTTCACGAAATCAGCCAAGCCCAGGGACTTGTAGATCATAGCGGCCACAGCGTAGATGCCCGCCCCGCCGAGCAGGAAGGCGGCACGCATGTTTTTGTCCGGCTCCGCATCCACGTATCTGACCGACATGTCGATGATCTGCTTGGCCGTCTTCAGGTAGACATCCCGGTACTCAGAGAACAGCGGGAACTCGCTGACGTGATACAGCATGTAAGCCACCCCGGCCGGCCCATCGTATAGCCCTCCGTCGCAGTCGCTGAGGTCGATGGGAACAGTTTGAAGGATTTTATCTATGCTGGCGACCACGACGGGCACGGCAGCTTCGGCGCCCTGGCCCGGGAGCAGCGCACCTTTGTAGTCGGAGAAACGGTTGGCAAAGCAGCGAGTGTTTTCCATCACCGACGAAAAGCCGATAGAGACAGCACGACGTGCACGCAGGACCCACTGATAACGCAGATCCGTGTCAGCTACTCAAAGTATCCAAGAGGAGAAACACTTTAATCCAATCCCATCAGGTCTCAGCTGATTGGACGCGAGCAGTGATGGCTCAGCCTCATATTGGCTGGAAGGACCTGAGCCTGTCAGCCTCCAGCTTGCACCCTCTCAGCAGTCCTTCTAGAAGTAGCAGAGTCGCAAACAGCCACAACAAGCATAGAGAATGGTTTGGCCTCTTTTAACAGTAAATCACAACAAAAACAGGCTAAAGATGCATTTTAATGGGAAACTATGCAGTAAAATTCATTCAGGTGTGTATTTATTGGTTAGTAGTCTGCACAAGTCCTGAATGGTCATGAACATCAACCACTCTGAGACAGTTTACCCTTCATGCAGCCCGTGCATTTCCTCCTATTAAGATAACTGCGGGTGCTTCCAAGTGTTACAATAAACACAACCAATAATTAAACTTAAATAAAGTAGAATACATCAATAGAATACAAAACAATATGGCAAAATAAAGTAACCCAGTAAGGGAAAACCACACAGAAGACAGAATCTCAGTTACAAAGTAACATAAAATAAAATAAACAAGCTCAATATGTAAAAGAAAAGTAAAATTTTAATTTCTTATGTTAAAGCTGATCAAATTCAACTAGTTTTTTGAAACAACAGCTTGCTTCATGTTGCGCATACAATTGTACTATAACCCTTTGTGCTGTATGTTGTTGGGCAGTTAGAGATTTGCCATCATATTCTGTGAATTTATTTTGTATGACAAACCTGAATCTGGAACGGATCATTGCTCCAAAGAGGAAACTTTACTAATCCCTAAGGAAATGATGTGGTCACAGTTGCTCCCAAACAATAAGAACAGTAACAGACTGAACTAAACGAAATAACACAGTTATATTACAAAGTTTCCGAAATGTAAAAATAGCTCAGTTATTATATCCAGAATATTGCAGAGGTGGAGTATATATGATTGACATTTTTATTCTAACCTGTAAAACATGTTATTTGTTATTTCACTCTAGAGGATGTGCAAAAGGGTTTAACTGCTGCACTGTGTCCTGTACATTAGATGGAGGAGAGAGCCACTGTCATGGTCCTGGGTCTTTTGACCCAGCGTTTTAAGTTTGAGTTTATTTTGTTCATTAGGTTATCTAAGTTCATTTGGTTATTAGACTCCTTGTGTTTTCTTCCCCTGTATTTAAGCTTCCCCTCACCCTTCGTGTTTCATGCTGCGTGTCTTATGTTATCAAGTTTGTATTATCATGCCTAAGTGTTTCTAGTTCTTATTATTTCCCCCTCCGTTTCCAACCATGTTAAATCTCCCCTGCTCTTCATGCGTTTCATGTCTGTGTCTTACATTGTCAAGTTCTGGTTGTCGTGTCTAAGTCTGCATGTTTCCTGTTTTATTTTGAAAAGGGGTCTTGTGTTCTGTGCTCATGCGGTTAGTTTTACTCTTGCCTGTGCATCATTATGTTTATCCTAGTCAGCTGTTTCCTCATGTGTCTCCACTTCCCCTAATCACCTCCTGTGTATTTAAGTCCTCTGTTTTCAGTGTGTGATTGTCAGGTCATCTGTTGTCCACGCCATGTTTCCGATGCCATGCCATGCTTCCAAGTTTCTTGTCTAGGTTTTTCTTATTGTTTGTTTAGATTCCCCAGTTTAGGTTTGTGTTAATTTTGCTTCAGTTTGCCTTGCCCTTTGTTTGTACCTTTTCTACCAGCCATATTAAACGGCTCGCCTTTTGTTAACATTCAAGTTTTGTTCCCTGTTCCTTGGAGTCTGCGTTTTGGGTCCTTTTCTCAATTCATACAGTCTGCCCTCGCCAGACTGTGACAGCCACAGGCAGGAATAATTTCCTGTGTTGTTCAGTGGTGCATTATGGGTAATACCAGTCTCTCACTGAACGTGTTCCTGTGACTGGCTAGCATGTCGTATTGTAGGTGGGAGGTATTATCTAGCATTGTCCTTATGTTGGACAACATCTGCCTCCCTGACACCACCTCAAGGAGTCCAGCTCTGTCCCCACAACATTACTGGCCTTGTGGATCCGTTTATTGGGTCTTGTGGCATCGATTCTCAACCTGCTGCCCCAGCATGTAACAGCATAGAGGATGGCACTGGCCACAACAGCCCCATAAAAAATCCTGAGCATTGACTGACAGATGTTAAAAGACAGCCGTCTCAGAAAACAGAGATGACTCTGGCCCTTCCTGTAAAGTGCAGAGCTGTTTTAACCCAGTCCAGGTTATTATCTATGTGTAATCCGAGATATTTATAGTCCTCCGCAATGTCTACGTTGACCCTGTGGATTGAAACAGAGGTCAGAGGTTTCCTGGTCCTCATAAAGTCCACAATCAATTCTTTGGTCTTTGTCACGTTGAGCTGGAGATGATTCTGCTTGCACCATGTGACAAAGGAGTCAACCACAGCTACGCTGAGTCATGAGAAAACATCTGAAGATGTGCAGTGGCTGAAGTCTGTGGTGTAGAGGGTGAAGAGGGAAGGGAAGAGGACGGTCCCTTTTGGTGTCCCTGTGTTGTTGATCACCTTGTCAAAAACATAGTGTTGGAGATGCACCTATTGTGGTCTTCCTGTCAGGTAATCAACAATCCTGGACACAAACGGGGCATCCACCTGCATCGCTGTCAGCTTATCACCCAGGAGGATCGACCTGATGGTATTAAATGCGCTGGAAAAGTAAAAAAAAAAATAACACGACCCTCGAAGTGCTTGCCTGCTGGTCCAGATGGGCGTAGCAGGTCCTGATCTCCAAGGTGGGGCTGGTAAGTGAACTGAAGGGGATCCTGATGTGGCCTGACTATAGGTCAGAACTGGTCAAGGATGAGTCTTTCCAGGGTCTTCATGACATGGAAAGTCAGTGCCACAGGCCTGTAATCCTGGGGGCCACTGGGAAATATCCAGTATGCTGGTTGGTACAGGAATGAGGCATAATGTGTTCTGCTTCCATGTTTGTCAATATAACTAATATTAACATCTTCTGCTGTTCATCAACGTGAACTCATTCATGTCACTTAATCATATTGACCAGCAGGTGGCGACAAAAGCCCGCAGGCTCACTCTGGCTGCTATCCATGGTGCTGAAGGACGCATGGCGCTGTTAATTGTGACAGAGAGTTCACTGAGCAGAGGATTACTTAACTGGGTCAGGAGCTTCGCTTCACCAATCACTTCAGATTGAATTGGTTGGTAAAATCAACTAACAGAATTATACAAACACAATAATGGGCGCCAAGTGACTACACAGAGACTCAAAATGCACACAGAGAAACAAACCAAAGTCAAGAGGGTGTATGGGAAAAAGTCCAAAAGAAACAAAATGAATACAAAAAGATCAGAAAAAACAACAACAACACAAAAGAGCAATTAAAAGACAGAAATTAACAGAGAGATTTCACTGCATTTGCTCACTTTCTACAAAACAAAGGTGAGAAAATCAAATGGCACACCAGCTGGAAATTTCACACCCACACCACAATTTAAAATAGGAGGAACACTAGCTTATTAGTGAGGGAGCACAAATTTATAACCTCTGTAAGAATTCAAATATCCAGCATACAAAGGAAAACTAGTTGGTGTGAAAAATGTCTTCTTTTTAATGAGCTACGCTTGGTTTAATTAGGAAGAAAATCTTCTTTTTTTTTTAGCAGATCATGGTGGAAAATGTTAATATATAAAATGCATTGTTGTACTTTTCCTTCAGTAAAGAGTCTGAGTGCTTCTGCAAACACTGATTGAGTTCTCTCAATTTCAATTAAAAAATTCTTTGAGGTGTTTGTTATGTTATTATCCGAATAATTGCATTCCTTTTCTGACAAAGTCTGTAGTCAAATACAATGTAAATAAAGTTTTGCTTAGTTAGCTTTTATTGGCAGCGAGAGCCAAAGTTTTAACAAAACAATCTTGTGAACATTCAAGAGGACCTGTTGTGTTTTCCTATCACACGTCACCACAGTGGAATTTAAATCAAACAATCGAGATGTAATCGAAGTGCAGACTTTCAGCTGTAATTTCGAGGGTTTAAGAAAAATGTTGCATTAAATGTTTGGGAATTACAAATATTTTTGAAGTTCAGATACTCTGCTAGATCTTGATTTCACCCACCTTCAGCTGTAGCTTGTTTGTGGCGCATCCTCTGTCGGGCAGAGACCAGTCAACTGACTTAGTGATTGAAGAATATCCCATTTCTTTGCCTTGATTTGCTTTTGTACATTGCTGTGCATCACTATGCACTTGGCCAGAGAGATTTAGCAGCATTTGGCTCAATCTGAACAGAGACTATTGCACTGTACATTTCAGACATCATCCTGCTGTTTCCGTCGGCAGTCACATCATCAATAAGCTCTAATAGGCTGGTTCCACTCACAGCCATACACAGCCATGCCATAAAACTGCCTCCTAAATGTCTGATGGATGATGTGGGATTGGGGCGTGAGCTGTTCCTTCTTCTCTTTAATTTAAGAACATGAGACAAAGGGAACTTAAACACTGGCTGATTTGACCACTCAGACCCACAAGGTGAAACAAATACAAACAAACAAACAAAGACGCAAAAACAGTTACTTCAAACTTATAATCAGACACAACTGGTTACATACCTAAGCTAAATTATAAAGATGAATGGATTAATTACCCACCCTCCTGTGATGCTTGGTGTAGCCCATCCATCCATCCATCCATCCATCCATCCATCCATCCATCCATCCATCCATCCATCCATCCATCCATCCATCTTCTTCTGCTTATCCAGTTCAGAGTTATGGATGCCAGTTCACCTCAACAGCTAACTGGTACCCCTAACGCTGGTGAAAGAATAGAAATAATTTAAGAAATTTGAATATAATACACAAAAATTAACTAAATATGCATACTACAAACAGGGTTCATGTGTTCCAACAGTAAATATGAGTATGATATTTAAACTCAAGATTTACGTGTCATTATTTTTGTTTCTGTGTGCACTGTATGAAGTGAAATTCAGATAAACTGTATAAAAGCGAGGGTGCATGCAGTTATTGACTTCATAGCTGTGTGGCTGCACAGATCCAAAGACTTCATACTAAACCAAACACTCAGTATCAGGCGGTTATCTGTGAGAGTAGACATCATCGCCTTCTGTTTGGCCAATCAGACCGAGGCTGGCTTAAAGGTTCAGGAGCTAAAACCTCTTGTTTCACTCAGAAGATTAACCAAGGGGGCTGCGTCAAGTCCAAGTGCCAGAAAGATTATTTTGATCCAGGTGTCATGCAGAGCCACTGTAGAGTCTAAGAATCAAAATACAGAGTTGGAAATGAGCACAACAGGTTCAATTTAACTCTCAGTGACAGCGTGAGTGTTCAGAGGTGGAAAACAGCCCTGCAGCAGTAAACTACCAAAACACGATTTACTGTATTATCACACTTTTTACTCTTCTGCAATCCCAGCAAATGCAGACTTAAAAGAAAGCTGCACTGTTGCTTTTTTAATCTGCTCTATTCAACCTACAAGAAATATGTGAAATGTTCAGGGCTGTCACAGGTGTTAGGCACACACTCTGTTCATTACAGCTTTGTCCCTCTGTGTGCCATTTCCAAGATGATTCGAGTATTTATCAGAGTCGAGATTGTGATGGTGAAAAGCTTTGAGCGTTCTAATTTGAAACCACTCTTTTTTGCCACCATTTGCATGCAAAGAGATAAAAAAAAAGAGGATGAAGGCCAAGGAGATATGAATTTGGAAGTAAAGGCCATCTTATGAATATAGAACTAATTCAAAATTTTCACCACTAAATTTCACTTTTCTACCCCCCAAAAAAGACAAAGTAGAAGTGAAATAAATCCAAATTAAGCAAAGGCAAAGCTTTTTATGGGCATTTATCCTAAAACGGCGCACGGGAGAAGAGATTGCTTTAACATCAAGAGAAAACAAAAGTGGATGCAGCTGCACTCAGCGCTTAGAAAACGTTTTTGGTCGAGCTAGTTATTACGGCGGTGGAATTAATGTCAGCTTCTTGGAGCGAGTTTCTCTCTGGGAGTTCAGATAAAAGCCCGGTTCAACTGCAAGTGCACTTTGATGGCCATTTTCCAAATAGCAGAAACGTATGCACACACTGGGGGTGGAAGTTGTGGTTGGGCGGAAAGGGGGGTAATTTGGAGAATTACCAAACACTGCAGCCATTTTGTTCTTTGAAAAAAACATTTGAGGCAATTTTTAGTAAAGTTCTGGAAAATTAAAGTGGCTCGAGTCGTGCTCAGAGAAGCATATTTTCATCTGTCTTATCTGCTGCATTGATACAAGACAACTCAATTTGCATTTATATTAGAAAATGATTTGGGGCTCAACATGGCCCCATCTGATGCCCCAGAAAGTGATGCCTCCCTCTATGTCTCCAGCGCGAGAGACAGAGGCCTCGGATAGCGCTGCGGAAATCAGAAACAAATCGCGGTGCACTTTTGCAGCGGGGTCAAACAACAGCACAGACAGCATGACAGCAGTCCGGATGCTTCTAGGACAAAGACAGGCTGTAAACTTGGAATTTTTATGAAGACAAGTTATCTGTCTGGCATGGTCACAGGATACAGTCATAACATGGAGTGCAAAAGATAACTTGCACATCAGCATGTCGTAATCTGAAAGATTATAATATGGAGATTTTTGTTCATGAAGGTCACCTGGACTTTTTCAAAAAAATCCAACACACTCCTCCATTTCCATCATTCACTAATCACACTGTTACACAAATACGGCACAAGCAACAGACCTAAAAATCCAGGCAGGTTCAATGTAGGTCATCACTGTGTGTGTGTGTGTGTGTGTGTGTGTGTGTGTGTGTGTGTGTGTGTGTGTGTGTGTGTGTGTGTGTGTGTGTGTGTGTGTGTGTGTGTGTGTGTGTGAGTCACAGGAAGCACGTTGGTGGTTTTGTGTATGGCACAGACATTCCTTGAGGCGTAGCGATCTCTAAGGCGAAACGAAGGCAGGCTCTGAAACATCAGATTCCGTATCTCAGCCTAGATGAGAAGTTGGGATCCGGTCAGGCACATGTCAGGTGTTTTTGTTTAAGTGGGCGGGAGGCGAGCGATCAACGGAACAGAGGACAAAAAACTTTGAATGACAAACATAATGAGGCACCATATTCAGTTCATAGAGGTGACTAAATCTCCCTTAAGATCCTGAGTTTGCATGTCCTTCATCTCTGGTTTGGTGTGCATTTGTCACACTGATGTATGGAGAGAAATAATAAGACATGTCAGAGCACAGATAAGTCAGTCCATCACACCTTACTGCTTTATAGCCCTAAAGTGGGCCAATGGCTGGAGCTCAGAGTGCAGGCAGAGCTCACTTGGCACGTCTCCCTTGCCAATGGGAGTTTAGACTTTCCTCCCTGACCTGGTGTTTGGTGGAAGAGAGCACTTTACTTCTCCCCGTCTGCTCTCCCCGTAAATGTGATGTTCACCCAGTGTGGGGGTCACATCATGTGTGTTTTGGGAAAACACAGTAAGATTAGTTTTGCAGTATTTCAACATGTTGATCTCACAATGGTTGCTTGGGGGCCTACACACATCTCTAATCGTCTGGGAGGTGAGGTGAGCACAGCCCATTTAATATAGCAACACATTTATGTTCTTCCACTTCAACAGCAACGGGCAGCAACATGCATGGATTTAAACACTGCAGTGCTTCACAGAACTGCATTGTATTTGACCAAACACGTGTAAACGAGCCAAAATCCTCCCATCTGTCACTGTCATGCTTTGACAGCGACCCATAGGGAGCAGACTTGGTGCACTAAACAGGCTGAAATGTGAGCTGCACATTTATGTTTTGACTACAAGGAGCTTGTGATATCGAGGCATTTGTTTCTGAAGTTGTCCTTGTACATCCAGAGGTATGTGCAAAGAGACAGTCTACGTGTTGTTGTTTTTTTTAGTTAGTTTCTAGAAAACGTTCAGTGTATTTTTTATTGTTTGAAAATGTTTAGCTTTGGTCCTTTTAAATATAATTTTATGGAGGACATGCACTGCAGGCAGGATTTAGGAAACTTAGTACAGGTAATATAATAAAAACACAGAGCATTTGAAAGCAGTGGACGGACGTTCTCGTAGGTGTAGGTATGTATTGTTTTTTTTTATTTTATATTAGTTAGTTTTCTAAATTCATAAAATCATTTCACTGAGTTTTTCTCTAAACTGTAGCGTAAATTTTTATTTTTACTTTAATAACTTTCTTAAACATCTATCTGGTTTTAATAGATTAATTGGCAACAAGAAGACGGTAAAAGTACATGTTCAAAGTTTATCATCACTGTAAAACTTTCTCTCACCACTTGTCCTGATGCCCTGACGGGGTGAACTCCGCAGGTTGTTGAACACACGGGACTTAGAAACTGTCAATTTGTCTTCAAGGTGGGGAGCAGCTGGTATTACATGTGTAAATAGCTGCACGCCAGGGCTCTAATGACGGATGAGGTAGATGAAGGTTGAACATAAAGTTTAGGATTTATTCCAAGAAAAGAACAAGTCACAGGCAGTCCAGAAACAGGTGAAACAGGAAAAACACTAGGGACAGCACACCTAGTGGGATGATTTGACAAAGGGCGAGGAGAGACAATGACAATGACAATAAATGCATGAAGTAATGAGGTAAGAGTAACTAAATGCCAAACACACTAGACACAGGTCACCAAAATAAAAAGAGGAAATAACATCACTGATGGAGGCTTTACACAAAAAGGTGGGACACTAGGAAAAAGTCCAAAAAGCCCAAAAGGATTGGGTAAGAGACCCAGGACCTTAACAAAAGCGAGGGCCTACATGTGGATCTCTTTGTCCACTTTCTTCTGCTCTGAGGTTATTTTCAAGGTGAATGTTGTCTGACCTCACATGACCTCTCTGTACACCTCCCTGTCATCATCATCCCAAACCAGACTGTGTGCTGATGTCCTTTTTGGGAAACGAGTCGTGAGCCATGACTTCTTTCATCTGAGCTTCTGACCAGGGCCAAAGACTACTGTGGACTTTTGTAGGGCAGCTGGAGGGTCTACTTGTTGTTGTCTGGTGTGGTGGACTCAACACTGGTGTGGTTGTCGTGCATTCCAATGAGGGCTCGTTGCTGGTGGGCTGTGGTCAGTAAAGAATCACTGGAAGAGTCTGCTGCCGCTGTGAGTTGTCCATCTTTTGTTGTATGGTGGTGGTGGAGGCAGTGGAGGTCAAGACTTTCCTCAGAGCCTCAGTGTGACCATTCTGACTAGCCCGAGGAGAGCCGTGACCAGAATTTATAGGTTTCATCCTTTCCTCTTTTCTCTTTTCCTGAGCTCTTCTTTAGATTTCTCTCTGTCCCTGCGTCACATTTCCACACACTTAATGTCTTCAGGTGATTTTGCATTTCAATAAAATCTTATTTTTCTTGGCTTTTATCTCCTGTATTCTATTATGTTTTTTCCCTTCCAACTACATTAGAGAAACTTTATTTCAGACACTGTAGTCCATTTGAATATAAAAGAACGGAAAATTAATAAAAGACGACATGAGGACAAAACGCACTGAATTAACCGACATGTAAATTTCTGTGTAAGATTTGTAAGCAACCCATGAAAGGGAACATTCATATCACATTTAGGTTACACTTGTCAAATGTGACCTCTGAGCACAACAACCAAGATCCTGAATGCATCATTATATGCCACCCATCAACTTTCATATCATTTATTTGCACTGTATGAGTATGTGCTCTAAAAACATCATCCATCATATGGAATTTACAGACTAGTGCATTTGCTGCTGCATACAGTTTACCACAAGGGTGCAGCATCATCATCATCATCATCATCATCATCATCATCATCATCATCACGGAGATCATCCCTGATGATGTGACCCAAATATCTAACTTTAGTCACCTCACTGAATATTTGCCTCCAGTCCACCTTAGCGGAAGCGATCATTACTACATTATTTTTAAGGGTTGAATTCAAAATCAAACTGCAGCTGCTGCAAGCCGTCAAGGAGATCAGCAAACATCAAATGATTAAAAAGGCTCTCTTCCATCACGATCCAGTATCCTGCTTGTTTGGTGTTTTAGAAAGATCATCTCTAAATAAGCTGAACTGAACAGCTGACAGACAATATCCCACCTCAATGAACCCCAGAGTTTTCTAACCCCATCAGATTTGCTTAGTTTGATGTAAGTAGCATCCTTGTAACTGGTACTAGTTTACCATGAATAATACAACAAAATGCTTTTAATTGAATCAATAGTGCTGTCTTAGCTGCTGTGTATTAGAAGAACTTCTTTCAGAGCCTGTATGCACACATCAGTGCTGTGTTTATTTTTGAAACCAAGCTGAATATTAGTGGTTTTATATTCTCGAAGCCTTGACAGCATGCTAGTCAGAGCAACTGGCCTGTAGTTTTCTGGGCTGGATTTTACTTAACCAGTTTTGTCTGTGAAAATGTTCTATTTGGTACCAACAGAACAGTTAACATGTAGTCTGGTAGGACGCCACGCATTAACAATACAATGTGAGTAATGCTGAGATTCTTCTGCACAGATCAGGGCTCCATGCTTTGTTCCCTGCCAAGTTCTCAACAGCACAGCACACTTCATCCCGCCTAA
Source organism: Rhamphochromis longiceps (assembly GCF_057381845.1). Taxonomy (NCBI): domain Eukaryota; kingdom Metazoa; phylum Chordata; class Actinopteri; order Cichliformes; family Cichlidae; genus Rhamphochromis; species Rhamphochromis longiceps. Next base: position 19,376,493 of record NC_140572.1, read on the forward strand.
CAACACACTCATTGTTAGAAACCTCACCAACATTAAACTTATCGCTTTTAACACAGTTAGGAAATTCCCTACAAAGCTTTTCTCCACATTTCAACAACATTTTCAGCCCCAGAAATCCCATCAGGACTGGCTGCCAGAGGCCTCTTACTATTGTTAACAGCCTCTTTCCAAAATTCATACAAATTATTCTGCAGCAGCTTTTTGTGCATGGAGTTTGCCCTCATGGCATGCTCATTTCTTTTAATAAAGCACCCTGCACATTTAAATCTTGCATTCGCACATTTCTTGTGTTCATACTCTGGTCCATATCGAGCTTTACCTGATAAAAGCCACTTTTTAAAAGCTTCTTCAGACTATATAGAGTTCAGATCCAGGGATATGATTATATGGTTTTAGTCCTTTTTTGAAAGAATGGTTCAGCACCATCATTAAAGCCTAAATCAGTATTGTGACTTTGATTCTCCCATTTAATGTTTTTGGCATCAAATGGTACATCAATGGTGCCTTTATCGGTCTGTAAACTGTACTTTCATTTCCCTTTTTCCCCCTTTTTTGTAACTTGTCAGTATAGACAGACTCACAACACTAAATGTCGTAGCCAAAGGTATGTGGTCTGCTGTGGCCAGGTCATTTAAGAACCTATTAGATATGTCCTGCTAAATGTTTCTCCTTGTGGAAACCTAAAATGTTTTAACCGAACATGTATAGCACTGCTCCATCTCCATATTATTCCTGCACATGAAACCACATTTGGAGCCATGTAATCCACTGGCTTTTCTTTACCATACTTATTTCCCCTGCTCACAAATTCCTAGTCTGGTCTTCATCTCTACTACAGTGTTTTCAACACAAATCTAGACTCTCAACCAAGAGAAACAGTCACAACAGCAGTAAACCTTAGGGCGACCTAAGAAAATATATATTTTAAAAAATTACAGCAATTATTTTCAGATATCTCACCTCTGAGAACAACACAGTCCATTCCTGGAGATCCTTGTGGAGCTGGTCTGGGGTAAAAAAAAAAAAGGTAAGATCTCTTCATCTCTTAACTTTCCAAGGCAGAGGCTCACAAAGCTTTTCCAGAATAACCAGTCACTGCCCATCTCAGACTCCAGATGGGATCCCAGTTCTGTCATCGCATTTGTTGTGGAAATTTGAAATAAATCTCAGTGCACACAGCCAGGTTGCCTTTGTTACAGAATATAAGTAGTTTTACTGCTTTATTGCGTCTTTTATTGGTTTAGCTTTATAGTATGCTTTCATGCGTGTTTGTATATATTTTGCATGCTTTTATTTTGAAGTACTTTTCCTATCTACACCTTAGTCAAAGATTCTCGACACCTGCTCACACTGCATAAAAGATTGTGTCACAGAGCATGTACAGCAGTGGCACATGCATGAAGACTGCAGAGCTTCAGCAGAGAGAGCCCTGCTGAAGAAGACTGGTGGAGGATTTGCACGCAGAAAGACATTTCTAAGCGAGATACAACCAATGAAAAGAGTAATTTCTGTGGCAGTTGGTGCTAGAACATCTATTTTAAATGGTAAATTGTAAATGGCCTGTATTTGTATAGCGCTTTACTTAGTCCCTATGGACCCTAAAGCACTTTACACTACATTCAGTCATCCACCCATTTACACACACATTCACACACTGGTGATGGCAAGCTACATTGTAACCACAGCTGCCCTGGGGCGCACTGACAGAGGTGATTTTAAGACTTTTGCACAGTCAGCTTTATGAGTTTTCTTTACATTTGTAAAAGGCTCAAACAACAGTACACACAGCCTGACAGCACTCTGTGCACACCTCTGTAAAGTCATAATATAGGGAAAACCTTTCAATCTGTCATGGTCAGATAGCACACTCAGAATATTGTGTGCAAACGCTACCTCGTACATCAGCGTGATATATCTGAAAGATTATTGAGTTTCACTCAGGGAGGTCAGTTTGACACAGAGAAAAAGCAGAATCATAAAAATCTCCATCACAATAGTGATGATGAAAAGTTACCTGGAAAATAAGGGGGAACAGAAAACTTTGAAAGATGTGACCTTCACTAGCTGGTCAAATTAACAGCTCTCCTACACTGAGGAGACCATAAAGCTGCTGAGTCATCAGTAACACGTGAATATGTAACTGATGATTTCAGCAGCATGAAATATAAGGCCTGGTTCAGAGCCAGATAGAGGCACTGCATAGGTCTTAAAAGCGGGACATATTGGATGATATATGGTGACATTTTGTCATAAGTATACGTGTTATCTCCCTATTTAAGAAGCCGAAATGAAGCCAATATGACAATCCAGAAGCTGGACTTTGACCAACTTTGATGTATCTCCAGAAGAAAATAACTGTTTAAATATTTAACCGTGTTTTGTTTGCAGCTTGACAAGAAAACACCATCCAAAGAAAAAGAGAGGAATGTTGTACAGATTGTATCAGGAAGCAGTCTTTTGATAAATAATGTAAACAGTGACCAAGTGACAAGAAGCTGTTGAGACGTAGGTGTATGAGTTATTGGCATACATCGCCACCTCCTGAAAAACATCACACATGAACATAAGCAATATACAGAGCATGTTATGTTCAATAAAGATCATTTATGCTGAGTACAAAATGGCGAAATATTGTGTAGCTGAGCTACATAATTCATTTTCCTTTTACAAGTGCTGTCCAACCTAACGTTTTTAATAGCTTCATATTGAATTCCACAGCACATCCAATAGAAGTCAATTGTTAACCAGTATGATTAGAAAAAATCCACTTGATGGCATATGTGAAATCTCTTTATGTTGATGTTAAGTCGTGAGTTATACTGATCTTTAAGGCATCTTGATATCATTCTGTTACCAAATGCGCAGCGTAACCTCAATTTTACGCACTCCTTTGGTGTCAGCCTTCACTGAAAGGCTGATTCCTTCATATCAATCATATTCTTGGATTCCTACTTAGAAAGCATGTGTATGTAAACATGTAAATAGCCCTCCCAGCCTCTGAGGGAGGAATATGTTGATTTTAAGTGCCTTTAACACAAGTGTTCTGTCAGATCACACTATACCCACCATTCTTTAAGCCTGTGACGCACGCGTGAGCAGGGAGGTATCGTTTATAAAAGCAGCCAACAAAGGCATGATTATTAGGACTGAAATAGTAGACTGAAGACCACCGATATGTCGCTGGAGGAGTCGTTCTTGTTAACCCCAGAGGACAGCACACTTCTGCTCCTGAATGTTTCCAGGGTATTTTGGGAGTCCGCAGGAGAGCAGCAGCACCACTTCAGCATCTGGCTCCCTGGTATCGGCATCGCTGCTATCTACGGGATCATCATCATCGTGGGGCTGATTGGAAATGTCACTTTAATGAAGACGTGTCTGTTGGTGAGGTCCATGCGGACGGTGCCCAACTTATTCCTATCCAGTCTGGCTCTGGGGGACCTGCTGCTACTGGTGACCTGCGCGCCGGTGGACGCCAGCCGGTACTTGGTGGACGAGTGGCTCTTCGGCCGCGTCGGATGCAAACTGATCCCTTTCATCCAGCTCACCTCTGTGGGAGTCTCCGTGTTCACTCTCACTGCTCTCTCCGCTGACCGGTACTTGTCACACAGCCAGTCTGAGCTACTATAACTCTTTGTGCTGTTGTGTTAACGGCAGGATAATATGTTTACAAATGATGGAGGGAAATGCGCTTTTACGCATGGCTCCAGCATCGTAGACACAAGATGTAGAAAGTCTAATTTTAAAACAGTCAAATTGCTTCCAAAAAAATATTTTGATTAATTGACTGTTTGTGTAGTTCAGTTAACTCCTCTTTGTAAATAGCTCTTAGAATCAGTGCCAGGCAGATGTTTTTTTTTTCTCTCGATTTATGTTTTAAAATGCTGCAGGAATTTTATAAATAACAATTTGTTTAATAAATGAAAACAGTATATGGTTTAACATATTTGAAAAAACAAATCTATATTTAGAAAGCAACCTGAGCTAATCTCTATTAATCTCATGCTCGGTGTTCATATTTGCCCACATGCAACAACAAGCATGCACCACTGCAGTGTCTCTGAATCCTCTGGGTTAAATGAAGAATCGGTTCTGTTGGTTTAAATGAGATTTTAGAGGAACCCGATAAACATCAGGCTCTTGTTGGAATACTAAGTGCGCTATTATTTGTATAGATTGATTAAATATAAATAAAGCTTCACACTTGGGGGCCCGTACCCCTGCACAGAGTCAGAGGCGAAAAAGAAAAAAGAATGATCTGAGCAGAAAAATGGAAAAATATCTGTCTGTCAGACTCTTCTCAGATCTTTGAGAATTAAACAATGACTTTGTTGCCCCAGAAAATCATGAATTCAGTACAAAGAAAACATTTTCTTGTTGGTTAAACCAATCATTAAAAAATATTATTTCATTATCCTGTAGTTGCCAAAAGGGTTTACTTTGTTTGGTTTTTTTGTTTGGTTTTTTTGTTTGTTTTTTTGTTGTTGTTTTTTGAGATATTGACTTCACACGTGCATAGATGAGTCCACGTCCGAGGATTATTAGTCACTGTGCTGAACTAAGATCAAAAACGGGTTCCGGGTGAAAATTGAAGTGAAGCAAATGTCTGAAAATATGTCGAGGACGCTTTTAGTTTCCAGTGTGTTTAATTATCCTGCAAATTTAATAAAGACACAGGAAGATCGTGACAGTTAATCAAGCTGATTGCAGCGTAGCCATCAAAGTGTTTTTCTGTTTGTTCACTGCTTTGCTGCTATTAAGATATCTTGTAGGAAAACACTGAGCCACAGTTGGAGTATTTAACACCAGCTGTAATTAGCATTCTGACTTCCGCCACAGGAGCTTTTCTCATCTTCTGCTTCCTTTCATTCAAAGCCTGCTTTAATTTTCTCTGCCACAGAGAGATAATTTGGTTTGATTAGAAAAAAATCAACCGTGCCTGCTGTTAAAAATCAGCCATGAGATAATCGTTTCTCTTTTTTTTTTGTGGTTGTTTTTGATTGCATGCGTAATGAAGAAACTGCACTGAGCTCGTCTTCATTCACAAATGCTGTTTCTTCCTCTAGGTACAAGGCTATCGTCAAACCGCTGGACATCAACAAGTCCAGTGCTGCTCTGAGCATCGGTTTACGCGCAGGGATGATCTGGCTGCTCTCGGTGACTCTGGCTGTGCCCGAAGCCGTCTTCTCCGACCTGCACACCTTCACCACCAGCCACACCAATGAGACGTTTGTGACCTGCGCCCCTTACCCTCACGCGGGGGAGCTCCACCCGAAGATCCACTCCACCGCCTCATTCCTCATCTTCTACATCATGCCCCTCTTCATCATATCTGTCTACTACTGCTTCATCGCTCGCAGTCTGGTCAGAAGCTCCGCGGACATCCCCGCCGAGGGACACCTGCACTTTCAGAAGCAGGTCAGACCCCGAGCTCTTCTTATTCTGCTCTGAAATGCAGAATAGATTCATCTTTTTGCTGTTTTTTCTTTTCTTTTTGAGGATCATTCTGTTCTGATCTGAGAAGATTAGACATGGGACTCACAGGGCTTCACACAATTAATTAGCTTACCACTGGGTGCAGGGGTAACAGCTGTATCCAAAGTCTTAATTCACTTTAATTGGCACATTTTATCCAGATTAACATCTTCAGGAGCTGGAGCATTTGTTGCTGGGACCCTACTGATCCCCACTGTCCATTAAAGTTTCATTCCTACTCCAAAAACCCAGAAACTAACCTGCACTGGGAGCCCAAGGATCAGTCAGAGGTCAGTTAGTTGGCTGAAAGGCGATTAGAGGTGGACTAATTTGTCTTTATTTCAAAGCCAACAGAGACAAAGAGAAAGAAACTGTGGACATGATTCACACTAACCATCAGGTCATCTTACTCGTCTATCATAATACTCCGAATTCTCAAATTTGTCAGATACTGAACCACATCTCTGAGTTTGCTGAGCACTGTGAAGATGTTAAACTGGGTCTCAGTGAATGAAGGACATTTTTCACTCAATGCACTAAAATCAAACAGTTATTAAAGAAAAAATTAGGATGTGCTGATAATGAAAGTAATTGCTGGCCACTGTCTGAAAACACATTGTTGGGGTTTTGTGTGTGTGTGTGTGTGTGTGTGTGGGGGGGGGGGAGGTTAAGGTTTTTTCTTCTTTTACTCATCTGGTTGCCTGGTAACGTCTCCCAGTAAAGGAGTCCCTGAACCCCTGATTAACTGCAAATTATAGTTGAAAATTAAGGTTTAGTGCAAATTTAGAAAAAGAAAAAGAAATTCACTTTTTTATCTGCCAAAGTGAAAACTGAAGGAAATTGCCGTCCCGGGTTTCCTCCGTGGCGTGAGCGATAAGCAGAGTTTTGTCCTTTCCTTATAAGACTCCTAATTATTCAAAGTAACACTCAGGTATGCCGTTCAGCTGGGTTAGTTACGATATCGGGAGCAGTTAGGAGAACAAAGTGATACAGAGACTGTTCAGATTGCTTTCCCAGAATCAACTCCAAGGTTTATTTGGTACACAGCAGTTTATATAGAGAAAAAAAGGTTCGTGTGTCAGCTTTCCCAGTTCAAACCGGTACAGACTAAATAAGGAAACGTCTTCCTGCCTTCTGAGCAAAGTATCCCTTGTGTAGTTTATCAGTTCAGCTACAATTTATGATCATCCCAGCAAAATACACTCCTAGACATAAAATACAGAGTTCTTTCATTAGTGAATTCTGAAACAAACCACCTGGCCTTTAACGAGCCTTTTCCAGGAGATAAAGAAAAAGGGAGGATGGGAGTAAGGAAGTGGTCTCGTCTCTGTGGTGTTTTCGACCTTGGGGTACCAGCTTGTGAGTCTTACACATTAATTCTTGGGTCACAGAGAAAGAGAAAAACAACTAGTAGATGGGCCTTATTGAGTAACAGTTTTCCTGTATAAAACAATATCCTGTAAATGCTAACCGTGGTATCAAAATATCACAACAAAAACTTCCCTTCAGTTCACAAAAACACAAACACAACCTTGGACTGTAGACTTTTATGTCTAATGAGGCCTTTGTAATGGTGTTACACACTGGGTTAATTGCTTAGTAAAGTCCTGTTTTGAAGCTTCAATTTAAAAGTTCTGGCCTTTGCCATCCTAGTTTTGTGAAACCAAGTGTGACAACTTCACATTCATGATCCATTTATGCTACAGTGACTGTGTCCAATATTCATATGTATTTGCGTACATAGAGCCTATTCAGAGGGTTTTCAACCAACGCAAATGTACTCAAAAATCCCAAATGTTGCTCAGCATGGATGATGCTGTGATTAGTCAACATATCGGGGTGACAGGGATGGGAGCAACAGCAGAGTTCACCAGAAATGTGAACAAAATATTTTTTTTCTATTCAGGCTTGTGTTGATCCAGTTCTTACTCTACCAGGGTGCTGCAGTCTATCCCTGATACTATAGAGCGAGGGGCGGGGTACACCCTGGACAGATCACCGGCCTGAGAGACAGACAACCATTCACTCTCACATTCACTCTTATGAGCAATTTAGAATCACCAAGTAAACCAACCTCACTAACTGCATGTCTTTGGACTGTGAGAGGAAGCAGGAGTACCTGTGAGAACCCACGCAGACACAGGGATAAACTGTGTCTCATGTCTGCGTGGGTTCTCCCCACTCCACACAGAAAGGTCCCGACCAGATGGTGGATTCAAACCCAGGACCGTCTTGCTGTGATGCAGTCAAACAAAATACAGCATGAAAACAGAGACAGAGGCAGGAGTGAACACTTTGTCTTTCACTCTTCTCCTCAGCCGACTGATGGACCAGCAGCAGCACAACCTGGAGTATCTACAGACCAGCTGCACCACATATTTCTGACACTGTGCCCATATGACAACATACAGTTTCTGCATGTAGACAGGCCACGCACATACTGCGAATGTGATAGCTTCACTGAACAATAATTTCTCCACAAGTCAAACTGTTAATGCCAAATAATTCTCTACAGCACACCTTGCTTTATTGCTTCTTTTACTCTAAATTAGATCCTCATTTATAAAGTATATATCATGAAAGACTCAAAAACACCTTAAACAAGCGACTGAGGCCAAAACTTTATCAGGAAAGTGTTCACCGAGGTTATAATTTCAGGGCAAAGTTAGGTAATCTCCTCACAGACTTCTATACAGGCAAACTTCTCTTTTAAACCAGAGGAGTCGCCCCCTGCTGGCCATTGCATAGAATCATTTGGCTCTACTTTTCAGACCTAAAGCTCCACCCATCCATCCATTTGATGCAGAACTTACTGTCTCCTCTCTCTCCTCTCCTGTCAGATCAGGTCCAGGAAGCGTCTGGCTAAAACTGTGCTTGTGTTTGTCGGCTTGTTTGCGTTCTGCTGGCTCCCGAGTCATGTGATCTACCTGTACCGCTCCTACCACTACAACCAGGTGGACACGTCGCTGGGCCACTTCGTCGCCAGCGTGTGCGCTCGCATCTTGGCCTTCACCAACTCCTGTGTGAACCCATTTGCTCTGTACCTGATGAGCAAACGCTTCAGGAAACACTTCAAAAAGCAGCTTCTGTGCTGCTCCGCTCCCACAGAGCTGCGCAGCCAGAGCAGCAGGAGCACAAATGTAACGACCGTCTGAACCAATCGGTGTTCATGAACTTCACGCCCATGCTTTGGCAGGATTTGAGCCACTTTTAAGTTCAGTAACATGATAGAAAATTATTATATCATAATAGTACCTGAATTTAATGAATTAAAGATCCTCTGAGGTCTAAGTTGTCGTGATGACCCCAAACCAAAGTCTGAACAGTCAGAATATGTAATTTTGGTTCTTCATACATTGTTCTCCCAATTCTAGACAATCAGAAAACAAAGAACACATTTAAAACTTTTCAAGTTTCAAAACTTTGAAAACTTTTGTTTTGGCCTTACATGTGGTCAGGGTTACCAAAATGTAACTGTATAAATCATATCTGTTAAAATACAAGCAGATGTTATGGATAAACTAAAACCACTGCTTAGTGTTGCAGGCTGTGCCTGCCATATGTTACTGTATGAGGAAATGTATGATGAGTTGATCTCAGCGCTGCACAAAAATAGAAAGGCAAAAAAAAAACATACACTCACGAGCAACTTTGTTATGTACACCATACTAGTACTGAGTTAAACCAAGTTTGATGGAAAAAGATACTAGTAAGAATTTTCAGAGATTTCTCTTCACAATGATACAACAACATCACAGAGTTGCTGCAGATCAGGTGCACATCCATGATGTTCTAACACATCCCAAAGCTGCTGGATTAAGATCTGGTGACTGTGGAGGCCATGTGAGTACCGTGATCTCATTGTCATGTTCAAGAAAACACCTGAGATGATCTGAGCTTTGTGACATGGTGTGCTATCCTGCTGGAAGCAGCCATCAGTGATAGATACATGGTGTCATAATAGGATTGACATGTTAAGCAACAATACTAAGGTAGGCTTGAGTGTTTAAATGATGCCCTGGTGGTTTTAAGGGAAAAATCGCCCACGCCATTAAACCACCAGCAGCCTGAACAATTGATACAACACAGGATGCATTCTTATGCTGATGTTTATGCCAATTTCTGATCCTACTAGTCAAAGGGTCCAGCAGAAATTAGAACCCATTGAACCAGCCTCAGTTTCCTGTCCTTAGCTGACAGGAGTGGCACCTAGTGTGGTCTTCTGCTGCTGTAGCCTATCCAGAGATGCTCTTCTGCAGACCTGGGCTGTAATGAGTTATTTGAATTAATAATGCCTTCCTATTAACTTAAATGAGCCTGACTATTCTCCTTTGACCCCTGAAATCAATAAGACATTTTCACCCAGAGAACTGCAGCTCGTTGGATATTTTTTATTTTTCAGACCATTCTCTGTAAACCCTTAAGAGAGTTTAATGGGAATAAATCCAAGGAGATCAGCATTTTTTGAAACAAACAATATCACGTTCAAAGTCACTTAAATCACATCTCTTCCACATTGAGATGCTCGGTTTGAACTTAAGGAGGTCGTCTTGATCATATCTACATCCCTAAATGCATCGAGTCACTTCCATGTGATGGGCTAATTAGATATTTGTGAACCCTTAATAAGGTGGTCAATGAGTGCATTTGAATATGAACATCTGTCAACCTATAATATAAAAAAGTTATATGAAGTCTTCTTTAAAAACATGATGCAGATGTTTATCTCAAATCTTTGCAGATGTAAAACCACAAACCATGCGAAATAAAACTGGGCGTTGTTGTATATTGTATAGTTTTCTGTTGCATTAAATGACGTGTTCCACTCCCACTTGCGTTGTGAACCATGCATGAAATGGCTCAATATTTATTTTGTTGTTTGTTTATATCTACAGTATGCCATTTTTAAGGAAAAATGTCAGCGGAGGAGCGATCGCCTGTGACATTTGAAAGTTCATAAGCTGTAAAAATCTTCAAGCTGAACGCAGTAACTTGTGCGCTTCAGTGTACTGCAGAGAAACATTAAGCCACATTTATTGGCTGTTTTTTTTTAATCCCATTATTAAAACTGTGAGATATCACACATTGTGTGTGCAGTAATGTGAGGTAGTGAAGTGTTGATTGCTTGTGTACAGCTGTGCAGTGTATCAGTTACATTCAGCAGATATTTGTTGCTTCAGAGTAACGTGTTTGAAGATGAACCCAACAGCCTTCTTTTTCTTTTAATGTAATGCTGCAGCCATTTAAAGCAACCAGAAGTTGTTGTTTCATTTCTTTTATTTGGACGAATATTCAATTAAATTTTTATTTTGTGACTAATTTTTAGTCACGAAATATAACCTCAACTGCTCTGTGTCGTCCTTTGTCGGGGTAAGAATGTCAATCCCAACAAAAATTAATGTACTGTGGTAAAAATGTGAAGAATAAACAAACATAAAATGGCCTTATTAGTCCAGCATCAACTTAGAAATAACGGATGCCTTGTTTCTCAACATTTTGCTGTATTAATATCTCCAGTTCTCCTTTTTAAGCAACCTTTTTTTTGCATTTCATTAAACCTAAATAAATATAAAACCTGGGGATGAGTTCGTCTGTATCGCAGTACAAAGTCTTTCCCTGAGCTGCTTGTGTGACCTTTTCCTAACGAGCGACTCGACCGAACGGAGCTCAGAACTGAGACATAAAATCATCTTGTTGGTAATAATTTTATTTAATTGCCCGATTGAGGTTTTTTGTAATCTCTGAATGAATCAGCAATGAATTAAGGCCTAATTTTATATCAGGAGTTTGATGGTAAGTGCTGAGTTTCAAACTGAGCAGCAGGAGACTCATTATAATACACACCTTTACAAATGAGCGGTACATGCTATATACAGCCCTTACAAAGCCTTTTCTGAAGGCTGAGGTTTTTCTTTGCCGTCTCGGTGAAGACACGTCAAGTTAAATCTGTTCCAACAAGTTCTTTCAGGTCTTTGCAGAGGTGACCTTTCAGAGTGACATTTGAAGTCAGAAAATTAATTCCCCCTGAGCAACATCCGCCACAAAACACACTCTAACCCTCAGTTATTTGGATCCTTTACTGCAGCTGCTGTTTTCCTTCAGTATATTTTGTTTTTATTTTTCTGCCCCTCATTATTAAACTCTTATTTTGAGCCACAGCACGTGCAAGTACACAAATGTATCATTCACACGCAGCTCAGTCGTAATCAAGCATAAAACAGTTTGTCTCCAGAAGCTTAGTTCTCTTCAGGATGGTGTCTGAGGTGCGTCTTGTGACATAAATACACTCACCGCCCACTTTATTTTCAACTGCTCTTTAACAGAAATATCTAATGAGCCAGTCACATTGCAGCAAATCAGTACATTTATCCATGTAGGAATGGTCAAGATGCTGTGTTGAATTTCCAGCTGAGAGAATTGAATGAAAAGGATAAAATATCCACGGAGCAGCAGTTCTCTTGGGGAAAATGTCTCGGTGATTTCAGAGGTGAATAATCAGACAGTTTCAAGCTGATAGGAAGGCAACAGTGACTCAGAGAAGACAAAGAAATGCAGAACATCCTTGAATCCACAGTGAAATGTAGCAGACGAGCAACAGCAGCAGGAGAACACATCAAGCTAGAATTGACTCAAGATCATCAAAACTGGACAACAGAAGATTTAAAAAATGTTTCCTGGACTGATGGGAATTCTGCTGCAACATTCAGATGATGTATCATTGATTAAGGCTGCTGGGGATTATTGGTGCGCGGATATTTTCTTGGGCTTGTTGGTACCAACATCCTGCAGTACGGTGGCCCCTAGAGACAAAGCACGTACAAAATACAAAACACATGCAAAATCCAAAGCACATGCAAAATACAAAACACATGCAAAACCCATAGCACATGCAAAATACAAAACACTTACAAAATACAAAACACATGCAAAATACAAAACACATGCAAAATACAAAACACTTACAAAATACAAAACACATGCAAAATACAAAACACATGCAAAAGACAAAACACATACAAAATACAAAACACATACAAAATACAAAACACATGCAAAAGACAAAACACATGCAAAATACAAAACACATGCAAAAGACAAAACACATACAAAATACAAAACACATGCAAAATACAAAACACATGCAAAATACAAAACACATACAAAATCCAAAACACATGCAAAAGACAAAACACATGCAAAATACAAAGCACAACGGAAGTGCTCCAGGACGCTAGGGGCAGTGTTGAGTTTTTGTTACCTAGTGGCTACATAAGCCATGAAGTTTCTAATGACCGGATTTGGTGTGTGGCAGTAAAAGGTAAATGAACCTTTTTTTTAAATTATTTGAATATATATTAGTGTTTGTGTATAAATCAACAACTAATACACATATGCTCTCAATTGTGTAATTTAAGTTATCTAGGTAGTTGTGTTTTGGAAGTTCAGTTTTACGCTAGCAACGTAGCTGTTGTGTTGGAAATGCGTCTGTGTATATACACTTTAGCTTAGGTCTGCCCTTTTCCGTTTTAATACTCCATTTTAAAAGAAAAATGCTGTTTGTTTCAGGGTAAGAATGTTTTGTCCATATTGTGGCCATAACGTGAGAGAAGTTGTCAAGTTCTGCGGTTCATGTGGCAAACATATTGAGTTTTTGGCGTTTGTCAACAACAGTAAGTATTTCACAAATAACATATATAAAAAAGGTTGTCTGAACCAGTTCACAAAGCTGCCATTTGGCTGTTTACAGTTTATTTACATTTGAATGCAGTCCTTATTTACTATATTATTTTTATGTTATATAAATTGCATACACATTATTTTGCAATCATTTAAACCAGTAAGGTATATATCTGTGAAGATTCTTAGTCGTCCAGGTTAGGGTTATAGTTGTAGACTTTATTTGTCTTGAATTTACTGAGGCCCAAAGAAGCAACATATTAATTTCGTTTAATAATGAGACAATACATTGGTTTTTAAATGTCATTGTTATTTAAAACTGCACATTTCTTGTCTGATGATCTATTTTACCATTTCCCATCTTATTTTTTTTCTGTTTATAAGGATCAATTCAAGAAAACATTTCCATTGAAGACCTCATTCAGAAATATTTCAGAGACGGTTACTCCTATAATGAAACATTGGACATTTTGGCCTCAAAACATAAACAGAAGATCAGTCTGACCACACTTAAAAGTAGATTAAGAAGTTTATCACTGTCCCGCAAAAAACATTACTCAACTCAGGCCTTGATTTGTGCTGCAATAATAGAAGAGCTGAAGGGACCTGGTCAACATTATGGATACCGTTCAATGTGGCAGACACTGCGTCAGAAACACCATCTTTCTGTGAAAAGGCATGATGTAATGGTGATGATGGCAGAGCTCGACCCATCTGGAGTCCAAAAGCGCTCAAAGAAAAAGTTTTTACGAAGAGTTTACGATTCACCTGGACCAAACCACACTTGGCATGTTGATGGATATGACAAATTAAAGCCATATGGTTTGACTATCAGTGGTTGTATTGATGGCTATTCGCGGAAGATATTATGGTTGGTTTGCGGAGCAACTAACAGCAACCCAGAAGTCATAGCTCAACACTACGTTCAGTGTGCTTCAGAGTTTGGAGTCATACCAGTGCGACTTCGCACATACTGCGGCACTGAAAATGGGACGATGGCAGCAATGCATTGTGCCTTACGGTCATCTCATCAGGATTTTTTTGCAGGAGCTGCCAGTCATATGTATGGATCTTCAATAACAAATCAAAGAATTGAAAGCTGGTGGTCGTACTTCAGAAAACAGCGGTAGGTTTTAAAATTTTTCAAGAAACAACTATATTAAGCAAATAAAAGTGTGGCTGTAATATATAGTCTGTGATGCAGAAGCCTTGATTTGTATTACACCACCTTTCCTTTATAGCTTCAATGTGTAGCCAAGTATAAGATAGAAAATTTAAACTGTCAATAAAGAAAGTGAGATGAATAGAAATCCAAAATGCACGCACTTTACATCAACTCAAGAAACAGTTTCATAAACGTAAGAAATAGTGAGGCTTTGAAGGATAGTGATTTTGAACTGATGGTATGTTTTTGTCTCTTCTAGAACACAGTTCTGGATGGACCTTTTGAGTGACATGAAGGAAATGCACCTCTTTAATGGTAGTCATGAACACATGTGCTTGGTGCGCTTCATTTTCATGGCTGTGCTTCAGAGGGATCTGGATGAATGCAAAAGAAAGTGGAACACGCACCTGATCCGTCCAGTTAGCCAGTCACGCTGTCCATCTGGTAAACCGGATGTGATGTATTACCTGCCTCATAGGTTTGTATCACTCTTGTCAATTTAAAATGTGAAAAATCAAAAGTCTGTAATTTAAGTAGAAATCACAAAAATGACATTTTTTTTAGCACCTTTTAATCTCTAAATGGTAAATGTCCTGTATTTGTATAGCGCTTTACTAGTCCCTAAGGACCCCAAAGCGCTTTACACAAACAGTCATCCACCCATTCACACACACATTCACACACTGGTGATGGCAAGCTACATTGTAGCCACAGTCACCCTGGGGCGCACTGATCTATGCACTTGATCATATAGTCTTCTTTTACTGTATGGTCATAAAAAACAGACACCACAGTGTTTGTACCACCCAAAATTTGGACTAAATAGGTCTACTTTTTTCACATGTTGATTCCAGTGCTAAAATTTATGAAAAGCCGTTTTATATTATCTCCTTAAATACATGACAAAAATCTGCCAATGTTTTCAGCAAGTCAATTGTTCAAGACAGGTAGTTACAGGAACTCTGACCACCTTCTAGTCTATTCAATGCCATAATACAGCCAGTGGTCTTAAGTAAAAGCATATGTTCACTTTAAGCATAATTTCCCCCCCCCTACAGAGACAAGGATGTTGTAGCGTTTTCTTAGTATTTTAATAGTAAAAATTTTCCTTGTACAAACTTTTAGGTTTGGTGGACGCGACTGTGGCCTTGCAGTTGGACATCAAGAGCTGAGCCAGTTCAGGATGAGTTCAACTCCCGATTTCTATGGAGACCCTCACCTACAGGAATATTTTGAAGGACTAAACAGTGGCTTCAGTTCATCACAGACATTGGAATCTTGTGTGGAGAACTACATCAGACTAAAAGGACTTGCTGGGTTGTAATGCCAAGGTTCCCACACATCCCAGAACTGTGGATTCCACTTTGTGGTTATAATAATGCACCACCTGCACTTTTGTTAAGGCAAAAAAAAATGTTTTTTGCTTCAAGTAGATCACAATTATAGTTCATCAGTTTATAGTCACTTAAAAAAATAGCCTTTGTGTTTTTCCAAATAAGAATATCAGTTGTGACGATGAGATCAAATAAATTATTTATCCTAACAGATGATATTGTGAAGACTCTCTTAACCTCCACCTTAAATGCAAGACACGTGTTGGTATTATTAGCTTTATTAATACAGGTTGATATAAAATAAAGGAGTAAAAACACTCTAATTTAAGTAATAAGATTTATTGTTAACGTTAACAAGGCAAATTACACTTTGCACTGAAATAGAAATTGTGTAAAATGTACAATATCTATGAATATATCTTTTCTAAATGCTGGATAGTAGTAAAGGGAATTCTAAAGCTAAGGGTACTAAAAAGTAATCCTTTCAAATCACAGACATTTACTTTAGCATTGTAACTAAAACAAAGGCCTTGGCCCAACAGATATCTAGCCAATTTCTTTAAACAAACCTTTTTGTATAAGAACAAAAACACAGTTGAAATGAGGACTATATTACAGTGTGAGGATCAAACTGTAAGTCGATCAATACAGACCAAAACCAGGAGAGTTTAATATTCCAAAGTCCATATCATCCTGGAACTGCTTATATGACTGAGCCATTGGTATCACAATGGTGTTTGCACATGTTTTCCCAATTGGGAAACGTGATGCATCACCAAACAGCAATCTTGGTCTTGGTTCCATTCCAGGGCCCTGTTTCAGGAAGCCGGTTTAGAAAACTCAGAGTGAAAAACGATACGCAGGGTTGAGTAACCCCGAACTGTCCAACTCGGAATATTCGGTTTCAGAAAGGCTGATAACAAGTAGTTCAGTCAACGCGGAGTTGCTTTAACCCCAAGTGAAGCGCGCGGACGAGGATACATAAAGCCCTGATCAGTGGAGCACAGATTAAGTGAGTCACCATGGAGACGGAGGGAAAGAAGGCGCGGTCAATGTATTTCACAGCGCTTGAGGCCGAAATTCTGATGGCAGCATATGCCGATAACATGCAAATTCCGCGGAAAAAAGTAACACAGCGACAGCTGCAAAAGAAAGTGAGCATGCATGGCAAAACATAGCCGACAGAGTCAATGCGTGAGTGTTAATTTAAACATTGATCTAGGGATTTCCACCCATTTAACACGTTATTTTATCATATGTTATTTTATTTGTTATTTTATACATTTTATTTTGTGACGTGATGTGAGCGCAGGTGCAACCCAACAGGCCCCAAACGTTCCTGGCAGCAAGTAAAAATGAAATATAAAAATATAGTCCAAACAGGTAAGGTGTAATTGTATTATGAGCCATAGTGCTTGGTCTGTTTGTCCGATGTAAATCAATTGCAGTTAGAGGCTACATTAATTTTCTGTCTGTAAGCACTTATTGAAATTATCTGAGCACATTACAAGTACATATTTGCTTACTCTGTATGCTCAAATGTGGCCCGTTATAGCCAACAGAAAAAAAGCGGAGGCCCCAAAAACAGGTGGGGGTCCTCCACCACTCACAGAGGCTGAGCAGTTGGCCCTCAGCCAAAACAGTGGGCGCCCTGTGGCCGAAGGCATCTCTGCGGGGACATCCTCTGAGTCAATAACCCCGCAAGACACAAGTGCCTACATAGGGGGTAAATTCAAAATAATACATGATGTGCATACATCCTTTCTTCACAGTCACCTTTGCAGTGCTACTCATTCATTTGATAAACTCTTTACCATAATGGATTATTTTGTAGTGAAGTTATTTTCCTACTGATTTTGCCTTCCCTCAGTCTTGGTTGTCTTTGAGAGCATAATGACAATGAAGTGTAAGGTGATTGGTATGTTTGTTAATTGCCATTTGGTCCCTTGTAAGTTATAAGTGACCTGTATAAACCTCATATTCTATCAGTTGATGGTGATGGTGTACTGCATCTGGTGCAGCCTCCTGTTGAGCCAGACCAACATGCAGTTGTGAGTAATACTCCACAGATTATATGAGTTTACAGTAGAACAGCAATGTTGTTTATTTCTTTACTACAGGAAAATAATGAAGAAACATTGACAGCTGTTACAGAGGAGGAAGCAACAGAGACACTTTATGAGGTTTACATCTTTTAATACTTTGTGTACAGGAAACACAGGTGACCAATAAAGCCAGTTGAACAAAAAATCTGTTTATTCTTCTTTCAACATGTTGAGGTGATGGGTCAAAAGAAATGATTGTGACATATGGTGTCTCTGACTGCTCTTCCATCTTGTATGTCCGTGGGAGGGTCAGGATGTTCATGGTTTGGATCACTGCTGTTTGGTTCAGAAGGACAGTGTTCTCCTCTAATTGTGGCAATGTTGTGAAGAATCACACATGCCACAATAATGTCACATGCCCTTTCTGGGGTGACCCTGAGTCTTTGCAGGCACTGGAACCGGGCCTTAAGCATTCCGATAGTCATTTCAACTCTGGCTCTTGTCCTGCAATTAGCCAGATTATATCGCTGCTGTGGGCCCGGTTCAGGGTCAGAGTAAGGGGTAAGCAAATAGGGTAAACATGGATACCCCCTATCACCAAGCAAGTAGCCAGTGAACTCTCCTAAGACAGAAGGATACACTTCAGTTCAAATGTCCCTGAAGCAATTGGTCTTTATATATTTTAAAGTATTTTCAACTCACCATGTCCAAATTTTGTGCTCAGTGTACATTCACGGAATATTTGTGAGTCATGGACAGAGCCTGGCCACTTGGCTTCCACATTTGTGATAATGTTGGCAGCATCACATATGATCTTCACAGTGCAGAGAACACAAATTAGCATCCATTACTATGATGAAATAATTTGTTAGTTTGAAATGCTACAGGGAACTATGTACCTGTACATTAATGCTGTGGAAAGACTTCCTGTTCACATAGTCTCCTTCATTTATTGAAGGAGCAATGATTGGAATGTGAGTACCATCTATACAGCCAATCACGCCTGGGAACCCTGAAAATAAATGTAAAATTTAAGTAGTAGTTCAAGTATCACCACATCATAAATTAAGTTTTGGTCATCCTGATACCTGCAATTTTGTGGCATCCCTCTTTGATGAATCTTGTGGGTCTATGACCGGGGAACACCACAAACGTGTACAGGAGACGTTTCAGTGCAACTGTAACATTCCTGACTGCCCGACAGACGGTAGCCTTGGAAACGTGCTCAGCGTCACCAATATTATACAGAAAGCTCCCGTTTGCAAAAAACCGAAGTGCAATACAAATAATATGTACAGAACTGAGAGCATGTCCGCGATGTGTCACATACGTAATATATGGCCTGAGGATGTTATCCAAATAAATTATAGATTGTGCTGAGAAACGGTAACGTTCGCACAGACAATCATCAGGAAATGATAAAATGTCCAAACGCGCTCTGATCACTCTCTCCCGGCGGAGAGCTCTGCGGAGAATTTGGGCTTCACGATCTACTGGCTCTTCAAGGAAGGGACACGCCATGTCTGACACTTCCTACTGTCAGGTTTCCGACAAAGGGGCGGAGACAGTCAGGGTTAGTTGTAGTAAACCTGCTAGGGGGCAGGTTAGCTTCACGGCGTGTGTCGTCATAGTGACTCACTCAGGCTTCAGCTGAACTCGCTTTGTGAAACCGAAAACCCAGAGTTTTCGTTAACTCAGGGTATACTTACTCAGTTTTTCCACTAAACCGGCTTCCTGAAACAGGGCCCAGCTGGTGGAATGCTGTTTAGGCCCGTGGCAAACATCAGGATGTCTTGTAGGGAGACTGCTGTTTTGGTATCTATAATTAAATAGAATGTAGCTAAAGATAATTCTTTATTTTATAATAATTCCAAATACAAAGCAGAATATCAGAAACTTGGATCCTCAAATGTTCCAAAGTGTTATGTTTTTACTGTTTTTCCAAGATTAATAGCACAAACACCCATACCAGTTCAATATAAAAAAATATATGAAACAGCAGCTCTGTGGTGACTTACTATTGCGGTACAATTTTTCCATTTTAAACAGAAACTGTAAAGGTGATAATTTGACTCTGTTATTATTGTTTTGTTCATGCTAGGTAGCTCCCCAATAGCCACTGCTGGCAGCACATTCATCCCCCAAGGGATGAGATTCAACTGCTAAAAGACAAAAAAAGTGCTTCTGTTCTATAGCAGAAATATCACCTGACAGTTTAAACTTAAAAAATATATATCATAAAAGTAATATTCATGAAAGAGCTGCTTTATTGGTTTTCACTGATCGTAGAAATTTGTTTGCAGTACAAGTTTTGTATTAAACAAACCTTCAGCGTCTATCAGATAGTCTCGCCAGAATCCAAGCACCCTGGTTTCTTCCTGCCGTCTTGAACTGCCAGGTTCGCTCAGGACCACAGCAAACATGTCCTCTAAAAAATCAGATGTCAGCGGCTCTGGTCTTGAGCACATGAAGGGTTGGAACAACAAAGGATGCTGCTGCAGGGCATGGATCACACCAAGTGTTGCGAGGCCATCCTTAAATCTATAAGGGGAAAATTGTCATCAGCACTACAATAAAAAAATGAAAAACACTTTTTGAATGTTTTATTTTAATTATTCCGAAAGCACAATGAATTTTACAGACTTTGTTGCGACTTTCATCCGTAAATAAAGCCGCGGCCGGCTGAGTTGGTTGTGTCCCTGTGACGCGCCTCCAATAATCCATAATGAGTCGAACTTGTACTTTGCGCATTTATTTTAAGAACAAAACAAGAACAAACATTTGCGCTTTCAATCAATTTCCAACTAGCGCATGGATTAACTGGTGTGCCAAAAAATGACGGTCAACAGAAAAGTTTGCCCACAAACCACTCACCCAACACACCTGCTGCGAACACCGACATCAGGTAAATAGACTGTGACCACACCCACATACCATCACCTGAGATGCAGGTAAAGCTATACACCTGTGCCACCAAAACAAAAAAGGAAAAACATAAACATTGACTTTGGCTCTTACAGACTTTATTGATCCTAGGGGGAAATTAGATCTCAGCATTTAACCCATCACCCTTGGGGTGAGCAGTGAGTTAGTGCTGGCTGTCTTACTCAAGGACACACCTGGTGTGTGGGCTCTCATCGAACGTGCTACCTTCTGAATCCCAGTCTGATGTTTTATCCATTGCTCCACCATGCCACCTTCCGAATTTATATTTTACCATCTGCATTTCTATTCATCAGCAAGTGAATGTTGGAAACTGGAGCTTAAGTTACTTCAGCCACAATGTTGCAAATGCATTTTCAGTCAGTACAGTACTGTAACGATGGTTAAGTGTTACTGGACAGTGACATGTTGGTTTTCTCTGCACACTGTTGTTGTTCCTTTAAGATTCATGTTTGGTTGGGCTGCAGGAAGTAGTGAGGGTGGTGTACAGGAAGGGGTGGGGTGACCTGGTTGTTCTGTGTGTGTGCCAGGCTGAAGAGAGGTGTAGTTCGAGAGCGCTTCCCCCTGAGTTAACAACCCGCTGGCTTATGTGCCGAATAAACGGACAAACTGAGACCCCAACCGTCTGGTTCTTGTGAACGTTACAGTACGGTTTATTCTCAATAAAATCAATAATGTAAAAGATCAAACCACCTGCAAAAATCAAATTTGCACTGCATTTTTTTAAAGTACCTGCCTAAACATGGTCACTGGCTGAACTTGTGTTTGCAGCTTTATCCAGTTTTATGCGGGGACTGATAAGTAACAAGAATTCTAATAGAATAAGTGTTTAAAAGTTTGAAATTTGATCTCTGTCCTCGCAGCTTCACATGATTTTTTCCATACTGAGTAAAGCACATGCATGATAACTCAAAAACTTTTTGCAAACATTAGGCTCAAAGTATAATTAGCCATGGAAACTATAAGTAAAAAGGGAAGATGCAAAACTGTAAAATTAAGCAGAAACATACATATTATTCGAAAAAAAATTTGGTCAAAAGAATAGGCGGCTTCTGTAGCTGTGGTTTGTTATCAATTCATTATAGTGTTGCTTATGGTTTAAAAAACAATTTTGTTAAAAAACTATTATTAAAATACTGTAGCTACATTGCCCCATTATTTAGTATCAGTCCAAATACTTACAAATATGTTACCTTTGGATTGAGAAGTGGTTGCGGTATATGATGTACCACTTAAGGTAGTCCTTAATGATGTTGCCTTTACCATCTAAAGAGTCCGGAAATACATAGCAGCCAGCTGTCTGCAATAAGCTGCAATGCATTTCAATGCACCCATGGAGTTCCTTCAGCGTTGCAGCATTGGATATCTAGTGTTTACATAATAAAAAAAAGAAAATTGCAGTATCACAAGGTTGTTGTCCATGACGTTAACATCAAAATCATTTTAAATATAATTACTAGTGCACTTCAATGTTTGGTCTATATTTTAAAGCATGTTATTCTGGTATTGTTTTCTACTCCTCTACTTAAAGTCAAACATTTATCTTTGTTCATAATTAACAAACATTGGTACACTTAGCATGTTGATTAAAATTACAACTACTATGGAGCACAGCGTTACAGTCCAATGTGCAATTAACACATCAAGCTTTGTGATAACAAAGGAAATTGTAGTTTTACAATCGAATATTTAAATCAACATACTTCCAACAGAAAAGCTTTTGTAGCTTCATCAGTTACATCTTCAATCGTGACCTCCACCACATCAGACTTTGTTGTCCCAATCAGATGCTGGTAGAGTGTCTTGGAGAGGAAGGCAGGCCCTGGACCACCATGTACCAATGATGTGGCAATCATTCTGCCAGTAAGGAAATATTCATCCTCTCTTGCAGCTGGTAATGGATTTATTTAGTTAGTTATGCTAAAATAATGCTTTAAATTATATGCCTTTTTATTTTAATAAAAAATTAATCATCCAAGCTTAACTTCAGAATGTATTAATTTAATTTTATAGTCAGATGGTATAAATTTCTCACCAGCGCTGTCAAATGTAAGAAATTTGCTGTCCTCAGGTCCATCAAAGATTCGTCGCGATCTAAGGCATTTCATTAATAATGTCAAAAATTCACGTTTAGGACCACCATTATCCATTCCATCTTCACGCTGTCCTGCATCATCGCTGAACTTCACAAGTATATCATCAGTTGGGTTGTAAGACACACGTCTAAAGCCCCGAGATGCTCCATCCCAAACATTTGCCCTGTTTATATTAAATCTGCTGACAGATGTTTTTATTGTCTTAGACGCCAGCTCTTCGAGTACTTCTGCAGCAGACAGGCCATTTGTACTAGAACATAAAAAAATTATTAAATATCACATAAAATGAGGATGTTATTACTCACTTTTATCATATTTACATTCTCACATTTAAATGTATACTTACCTTTGTGTTTCACTCTCATCCTTTTCGATGAGAACTTCTTTGTCTGAGTCACTATCAATTACAATCGGTGCATAAACACTTGTGTATGTGCTGCAATGAAAAACATTTAGTGGGCAAAGTAGAACATTTCTTAAAATCTAAAGTTAACTAATATTTTATTGGTCTAGTGCAGTGGTTCTTAACCTGGGTTCGATCGAACCCTAGGGGTTCGGTGAGTCGGTCTCAGGGGTTCGGCAGAGCCTCCACCATGACATGCACGGCTCATTTTGTGCACCAATAAAAACATATCTATGTCTTGAATTTGAATTTTTTTTTTTTTTTCACTAAAGAGGGGTTCAGTGAATGCGCATCTGAAACTGGTGGGGTTCGGTACCTCCAACAAGGTTAAGAACCACTGGTCTAGTGTGTCAATACACAAATTTCTGTGTCCAAAACATACCTGTAGCAGGGACCTTGAGTCTAAATATCAAAAATATATGAACAGTTAATATAATTTATGTTTGTAGCCTGTATGATAATTATTAATGACATTTTTCAGAGTCTTACTTCAGAAGAAGTTTGCAAGTTTGACCCCCTGTAAAGAATTTAAATTATTTCAGAATTTACAATATAATACACAAGAATGTATTTTGGCTCCACCCTATTCACGGTCGCCGCACTGTATTCTCCACAATACAAAACTTACCTATTTCTTGAAGGTGCTCTTTCCGGCGTGCTGTGATTATCTGGAAAATCCCATACCTGATAAGTAGTAAAATAAGATTAACAGCACTTTTTAAAACTTTAAACTTTTCTTGATTATATTGGTGTATACAAACACACACACACACACACCCACCCACACACACACACACAAAACACCGTTAAAAAAAAAAAAAGACTAACCACAGTGTCCGACAGTGGGCTTTCTACTACTTTTACTTGAACTTCATTGTCCTCTTCAGATTCACACTCTGTGTTGCAATCTGCAAATATTCAATGATTCAAAAAATACAGTCTAATTTAAATATATGTATGTATTGAAAGGTATATCTAACAATTAGCAAACATATACAACACTTTGGCTATGCAGCACAAATTAAATATATTTAAAATCTGTGGCAAAATCATGTCACTCTCTGATTAACATTTTTTGGAAAAATCTTGAATTATTTTTAATATCTAAACTTTATGATTGTCACTGCTTTATCAAAATCACTTACCATTATTAAAGAAGTCATCATGGTTACAAATGTAGAGAGTTACTCTTTGATAGGCCTTCCCTATGGCATCCTTGTATTTTTGGATGGTGAAAGGGGTGTTGGTTCCAGGAATTGTGCTAACTTCCCTTGCATCAGGGTATAGCAGTACATAGGGTCCATCGGCCATGGCCTGGTTAAAGTCCTTATGTTTTTTCACGCTGGCAGACAAGATTTGCTCAGTTGACCAGTGAGAATGAACATCAACCGGAAGTGACTTTCCTCGAACAGGTCTTATACCATCACTGGTCCTTCTCATGATGCCAATCTGTATCTAGAAATGAGATTAACAATAACATGTTTTTACATCTTTGTTCCTACATGGTCTTCCATTTTATTTCTGATCTGTAGTTGTGCTCCAGCTGTGCTATGACTCAAAAGACAACATTAGCGACTAAATATAGTTTTAACAGGGGGCATATGTTATTGAAGGACTGTTGACCAAAGGCTGACAATTAAGAAATTCAGATCAGGTTAAAAATTGTAAGCCCTGTATCAGTGGTGAACTACAACCCCCAAGAGCGGCAACTAGATCGTTTCTAGTTTCTTCGACGTTCCCCGAGCAACACTAATGTCCAAGGTTGTGATTAGCTGAACACACCATATACAGGCAATGAACAGCAATCAGCCTGAAAGTAAATTAAACAGAGATAGTACGGGGGGGTCCATAGCTGTAGAGGACATAGTTAGCCACCCTTGCAATATATACAGTTCCTTTCATATGCATATGGAAGTTTACAGTGATGCCTTGGCAGTGCTAAAGGTAATTTGGATTTTGTATTAGCAACAAAAGTGGTCAACTTCCACGTTCAAGTTTATGACATACCTTCACTGGTTTCTGTTCCTGGTGTTTCTTTGAAAAAGATGCCTTTCTTTCCCTTTCTTTCACATCCCGAAATTTTATGAATGACTCCACTAATGATTTCCCAGCTATAAACAGAAAAAAAAAGTTATAATTTTAGGGAAGGGACAGTTAACAAGATTTATTTAATACAAATATGTTTTTTACCCTGTGTAGACTGTATAGTTGTGCCAGTCAGGATGCTGGAACTGGTAGATGGAAGAGCTGCTGCCTCTTCACTAAGGGCAGGATTTCTCGACACAGTGCTGGTGATGTCCTTTAAAAACTTGATGTTTTTACCACATAGATTACAAAAGGCAGGACTGTCTGCCAAGAGGTGTCCACAGAAGGGACAGTACATCTGTAAAAATGACCCCATCAAATGTTTTACAAAATTAAGATTCACTACAACCCACAGAAAATACAAGTATTTCACATCTTACATTAAGACTCCTGAATGCACAGGAGATTACATATTTTATCTTAACTTTCATTATATATATGTATATAAAGTGCACAGCATGCTACTTTGGATGTTTAGCAAAGGACAGAAATCGCTAAAACATTACGTTTTCATACTTTTATCCATTTTTTAAAACCAGTTGTCTATGAGCAAAGCATAAACCAAGCGTTCATATTAATAAAAACAAACAATCAAACTAACAACAGTTTGCACATTACCTTTATTATGAGGCGTGGTGACTATCCTTGATGGTGTTTTCCGCTGGTATCCATCTCCCTGTGTTTTCAACAAAATTGCCGTTTATTTTGCAAATCTAGCTCAACACTGCCCCTAGCGTCCTGGAGCACTTCCGTTGTGCTTTGGATTTTGCATGTGTTTTGTATTTTGCATGTGTTTTCTCTTTTGCATGTGTTTTGTATTTTGCATGTGCTTTGGATTTTGTATGTGTTTTGTATTTTGCATGTGTTTTCTCTTTTGCATGTGTTTTGTATTTTGTAAGTGTTTTGTATTTTGCATGTGTTTTGTATTTTGCATGTGCTTTGGATTTTGTATGTGTTTTGTATTTTGCATGTGTTTTGTATTTTGTAAGTGTTTTGTATTTTGCATGTGCTATGGGTTTTGCATGTGTTTTGTATTTTGCATGTGCTTTGGATTTTGCATGTGTTTTGTATTTTGTACGTGCTTTGTCTCTAGGGGCCACCGTACTGCAGCATATCTGAGTATTGTTGTCCAAGATAAGGACAATGCCCGACAGTACCTCCCAGCCACTCCATGAGGTCCAGTCACAGGAGCACAGTCAGTGAAAGACTTGGATTACCCTAAATGCACCACTGACCGACAAAGGAAATCATTTCTGCCTGTGGCTAACTTGCAGTACAATTCCTCCATCTAAAGCACACAAATACACACCGCAGCACATCCTCTACAGAAGAAATAAAGCCAACATGATATGAAGCACCTCAACTTCAACTATTTAATTATGTGTAATATACTGGAAAATGTATAACTACAGTGTTTTGTGTTTATTCGGGCTATTTTGTAACCTTGTAATATATTGTATTATTTGATTTAGTTCAGTTAGTTACTGTCCTAATGCTCCATATCACAAAGCTCAGATCATCTCAGACTAGTTTTTTGAACATGACAACAGGTTCACTGTGACCAAACAGTTTCTACAGTCACCAGATCGCAATCCAGCAGAGCACCTATGGGATGTGGTGTAACGCAAGACTTATGTCATGGATGCGCAGTCGAAGCATCAGCAGCAGCTGTGTGATGCTGTCATATCAACACTGACCAAACTGTATGAGGAATGTTTCAGGCGCCTTTTTGAATCAGCATCACGAAGAATTAAAGCAGTTATAAAGCATCCTGTGAGGTGCTCAGAAACCCCAGTCTTACTCTGTGTGATGTCAGAGAGACGATGTGTGATGACCACCTCGGCCCGTGTACTAACGGCAATACGAAAGATTCCACAAATAAAAACACAGAAATGTGAACAAAACAGGCCACATTCAAAGTTTACAAAACCATTAGAAACATTTATGAGAAAAAGAATTTTAACATAAGATTTTGTTTTTTGTTTTTTTTCAAAACTTGCCACCTGCATTACCCAGAATGCAACTCTCTAACATTAGTGGTGTGAATTCTCCTGTGTTGTACTCATAGGCACACAGTCTGTGGTTGCTACAAAGCTACAAAAAGGTCTGATCTGCAGTTTTCACCCCCAGCTGATGCTTATTCAAATGACATCCACAAAGCTTCCGGTGGAGCTAGTTTTTATACAACTTATTTTTAATATATGCACAAGTACTCCCAAACATAAAAGACTTTGATGTGTAAAATTGGCGATGTTCAACTTTAAAAACACTTTGGAATCATGTAAAATTCATGAGCGCTGAAAAGAAAGTACAAAAATACAAAAACCTGATACATTAAAGTCCCTGCAGGATGAACAGAGCTTATCCTGAAGCGTCCCTCCCTTGTATCCAAAAGATTTCATTGAGCAGTTCTCAGAAAGCTGTTATTATAATACTAAAAGCATCTGAATTATGAAGCTATGGATGAAAACTCTCTGAATGTGGACGCCTTTTATCCTTTCTTCTTGAATGGCGAAGCAAAAAAAAAAAAAAAAAAAAAAAAAAAAAAAAGCAAAGGACGGCAGAGATGTGTCATTGGTAGAGGAGGAAGTCCTTGATACTGTGAGGGACAAAGAGGCTCGAGGCCCTGTGCAGACGACTCTTTCCGAGACTTCGACGAATACGTAAGCGACAGAGCTGAGACAGAGAGCAGGGACCTGGGAACAGGAGGCAGATCACAGCTGTTAATAAAAGGAAGTGAGGGTCCTCTATGTAAGTGCAAAAAGGTCAAAGGTCAAGGTCAAAGTTATTTATATAGGACATTTCCACACAGACGATGCTGCACAAAGTGCTTAACAATATAAAAATACCATTAAAAAGAAACAATGTAAAACAATAATAACAATATGAAATAATGACAGGACAATAACACACCTCTGCTCAGCAGTGCAGCTCTCACTGAGCTGTTTGGCTTCGACAGATCAAGAGGAGTCTTCGCCTCGGCGTTCCTGCGACACCCATCAGCTCCAAAGTCCAGGAGAAGATCCACAACGTCAGCTCCTCCCCCCAAAACTGCAGCATGCAGAGGACTGTCCGGCCCGCATCCGATCTGAACATCTGCTCCTGCTCAAACATGCAAACAGAGTTCAACACATAACAGCACGCAAATCACACAATTCTGATTAAAACCCATCCGTGTGTTGTAAGTGATTTATTGTTAAAGCAGCACGTCGTTATATATTAGCTACTAATAAAAAAAGTTTTCAAAAATAAATCCAAAGCACAGCTCTGAATAGTTTTGAGACTGGCTGTTACGTCTGACAGGTTGGATTGATTAGAAAAGCTTTTAAACGTGTGCTGATGTGAACTGTGACACCGAGTTTCTGCTTCGATGGAAAGCGAAAGAGAGGAACTGCAGGGCGTGCCACTAAAAGTAACTCAGAGCCCAGCAGAAACAAAAAATGTCAGCTGTATTTAAATATTATATGGCTGGAACGAACGGTTCTGTCCTGTTGGTTCACCTTTGCTCGGCGATTATCGTTTCAAACGTGCAAAATCCAAGACAGACGTGTTAAATGTCAACTGACACCTTCAAGTGCCTCGGTTTGTCTGATAAGCAGAGCCAAACTCGAAGATATGCAGTCTAGTTTGAGCATTTAAGTCCCAAAGATGAAAGGCGGCACAGAAGAAAAGCTTCACAACTAAGTTATGTCAAAGGAAGAAATCCTCTCGTTTGAGAAAACACTAAATGAAATAATTAACTAATCATTGCACCTCTGACTCAGTTTAAGAATCAAGAAGTTGTTTTTTTTAAATCTGATTCTTTCTTTCTTTTACAACTGTATACAGCGAATAAAAGAGCTGTTACTGTGTTTGCTGAAACAACTGTTTGATAGACTGGTTTGTGTAATTAAAAGAGTGGAGTTTTTCATTAAAAAAAACTTCATCAGACTATTATACAGACTGGGCCTTGAAGTGCCTTAATTTTCATGACTGAAACAAACAAAAAGCAAAGGTGTGACTGGTGATTATTCCTGACTTATATTACCTGAATACAGCAGCACCTCTACGCAGGCTGCAGCCCGGGCCATGCAGGCAGAGTAGAGTGGCGTCCCAACGTCAGGCAGCTCCAGATCAATCTGAGCTCCACGGGCCAGCAGCAGCTCCAGGCACTCTCTGTGATCTGGAGGAGAAGATGACAAATGCTGACATGTAGTCCACATTCATAACCAGAAATTTCTTGTAAATGGATACCTTTGTGTACCTTTCTTGGCAGCCTCATGGATTGGAGATGCCAGCTGGTAGGTGGTGTGGATGGAGGCACTGTGCTGCAGGATGAGCTTGAGGCAGGCAGCGCTCCCGCTGCTGCAGGAATTGAAGAGAGGTGTGGCGCCATCTGTTGACACTGCCATTGCCTTGAGAATGATGTTTGTGAGGAAATGCATCCAAAAGAACGGAGTGTACCTCATTTATTTATTCATGCATGTGACTGTTACACCCCGGCCTAGGCAACCGGAGTGCAACACGAAAAAAAGTAAAAATAAAGAAAAAAAAAAAAAAAAAAAAAAAAAAAACCACACAAAAAAACCCCACTAAAGCTCACCACCAAAATCCCAAAACGAAAGTATCGACAAATCTATTTACAGCTATTTACAACAAACTATTTATTTACAACAAAACACCAAACTATTTACAACACGGGGGAGATCGCGAACATGACACACTGAAACACAGGGTTTAAATACATAGAGGGAGCAATCAGGAAAATGGACAACAGGAGGGAAACACAGCTGGGGCAAATTAGAACTGACGAGACAGGGAAACGTAACCTGAAAACACTAAGATAACACAGACTTTCAAAGTAAACAGGAAACACATAACAGTCACGCCAAAAACAACACACTGACAACACCGAAACGTAACAGTGACACAAACATACACAAATGCTCAAACAGAGCAAACACACGAGACAACCAACAACTGAAGGCCTCTTTGCATGCAGATTTCAGCTCTGACCTTTCTCCAGTAAAATCTAAACTCTTCAGCAACAACACCAGATGTGGTTTAAAACGTGTGAAAACAAAAATCTGTGTTAAAGCGGGAGAATCTGTGAGTTCGCAAATGAGCTCAGCTCTTTTTGAACTGCACAATTTCAGGCATCCTGTAGTGAAATTTACAGGAAAGTGAGTACAATGCTCAAACCAATCAAATCAAGCAACTGAGGTGCAGATTTTTTCAGCTGTAAATTAATTGGTTTACCAAAAGAACTGCATTAACTATTTAAAAATTACAGCCATTTTTATAACATCCATCCATCCATGAGGTTATTGGGGCACTTACACATAAGCCCTCACTAATATTCTGATTATTTAGCTGGACAAGCTAATATAATTTTAAATATAGGGGTTGTTTTTAATACATGAAGGCCTAAAGTCCATTTGCTGGGTTTGCTCTCTTGTGACACAAGCCAAAGTCTTTTATATCAACTTAACAATGATAAAACGAATTGTTAGAGTCCCCCAACCCCCAGTGTTTTATTAGTGTATGTGAAGTTTAGGATTGAGTTTCAATCCATCAAATACTTTTCAAACCAAAAGTGAAGGGATCCACTTTCATGTATGATCAAAGCAATGAGACGGTACATAAATTCTTATCACTAAATACAAAATATCAGATAAAGTAATTCATCTTATGAGTGCAAAAATAATCTTTATTTGGAAAAAAAGACTTTAAATGCCTGCATTCCAACCCAAATGCTCTTAATTTAATATATTTTTTAAAAATGTAGCCTTTTCTGTAACCTCTTTAGGGTGCATCTGTACATAATTTCAAAGTTTTGAGGTTCTGAAACGTGTTTGAGACCATGCTAGCACAACAAAGGAGGGTTTACGATATGACGTTCTTATACTTCTGTGGGTTTTTCCTTTTGATGAAACCTTAATGCTAGACAAGTTAAACAGAATCATTTTCCAAGTCTTTGTTTGTCTAAGAAAGAAATACCAAGAGTGAGCGATGACCTAATTATCTTACGTCACATAAATCAAATGTATGCCTGGCCTCACATTTGTTTTGGGCAATAGCCAAATGATCTATAATCTCCATCAAGCATCAAGTTCAAAAAGGATAAGCAAAATAAAACTTGTGGGTTTCTTTGATGACAGAAAAATGTATCTGTTCCTTCTTACATTTGCTCCATTATCCAGAAGAAACTTGGCACAAGCGTAACGAGCCCCGAGGCAAGCCTCGTGGAGCGGCGTGACCCCGTCCATGGTGACTGTGTCAACATGGAAGCCCTGCAGGGAGAGATCAGAGGATTTTCATTTGACTTCTTTTCAAGAAGTCTTCGGGTTGTAGACTGTAAGTACTCGACGTACAAATCAAGATTTAAGATTACCTGAGCGATAAGGGCCCTGAGGTGGAGGAGTCTGCCCTGAAAGGCCGCTTCATGGAGCGGAGTTCTGTCAGACCAGAAGTCTGAGACACAGAGAATCAAATTAGTTATGTTTCCACATTCAGAAAGCACAAAGACCAAGACCACTGTAACCTCATCCACATACATACACACTTCTGGCAGGGCTGGACTGGGACAAAAAAAAAAATCAGCCCAGGCATTTTGACTAGAGACCGGCCCACCAGGTATTATAGGAAAAACCATAAAGCCTTTGAATGAAAACAAACGTTGTTGTGACAGTGATGTACACAGTCTTGTTGGTATATATGTATCAATCTAATAAACTTAAACCTACACCATCCTCCTTATTCTGGTATTCTAAACAGTACTTAGCCGAAACCCAAAGACTGCTTGGTTGAGTTAACTTCCTGAACTATCTACAACATATGGTGGAAACCTGAAATTAAGACAGAGAAGACTAGAGGTGAGACATGACCATTACTGAATATTAAAAATAATAAATGACAGATTTAGTGATATTTTCATAAACTATTTATTTACCACATCAATAAACAGCATGGCAGGGCAAAATATTCTTTCTAACATGGCAACCTTTTAAAAGTGAAAGGAGACAAAGACAGGTGAGAAAGAATAAAACTTAACTGACTTTTTGATGGCATTTTACACAAAGTACTAGTACAGTATCTAGAAAATGTGGGAAAATATTGGCATCATGTACAGTACTTTCTTCTGAGGAAATTGTGTTGGGACCCTGAAAAAAAACTTACTGCGTACAATAATGGATTTCTATAAATTTGACATCAGATGAAAACTTTGGTTGTAAGATTCGGATAATTATTTGTTAAAAGCTAGAAATTATAAATGAGAATAACAAAGAAAAGTATTTCTTTGTGCCCCCCTTTCCCTGTTAATGCCCTACCTGGCCCCATGGCAAAAGCCCCTGCACAGTTACCAGCTGTCAGCTACATAAAAAAAAAAGGATCCTGGTGTTATTTGTCTCTCAGAAACAGTTCATAGCTTTCCTTCAACCCATTCATGTCACCTAAAAGGTAAACCTGTTGACAGCTCTGATGATTCAGTAAGGACATCTCCTGGTTTCATCTTCATGTTTCCCTCTCACCAGATAACCAAACCGACATCATGACCAGCAGCTTTTACTGCTGTGGCTCCAACAAACATCAGCTGATACTAGAAAGTAATATTAAATAAATTCTAACAACAGCTGATCAAGTTTAAAGGCGCTTCTGCTGTTTAACGCGACCCCCGCTAGTTTCCTCTTTCTGGCGCAAAGCGGGAGATAAACAAGCAAGAGAGAAAAGCAGATCAGCTGATCATTGATCAGTTTCATGATTGAAGTAGCAGCAGGAGAGGGAGGGGGAGAATGAGAGAAGAAGAGGCGGCTCTTTTTTTATTGTAGCTGAAGTACGGGACAAATCGCGTTTATTTTCAGCTCAATACAAAACATGTAATATTAACTCTGAATACCAGAGGATTCCGTTTTTTTACAGGACGGTAGGCAACTCTACTAACTAACCTTGAATAAAATAAAGTTCACTATCAGTAACATCACCGCGGTAAAGTGAGCCGTCATTTGTGAGCCGCGGTCAAGCCAGCCGCCTCCTATCCGCCGCATAAATTTCCTTGCGCTTTTACACCAGTCTTTACGGTAGCGCCTTTTCGCTTTATGTGCCGATTGAAAGACTATACCCGCGCGCGCACAAATTACAATGTAGCAGCCCGATACAGTCAATACAATTATGGAAATGTCAGAAATTCATTAAAAATCATCCTGAGTAGTTGAGGTCCAACTTTCAACACATCCCTCCTCTGGGACACCTACTGTACCTGTGTGCCAGGTTTCACCCAGATTTACTGTAGAATTCCTCAGAAATTAAAGGGTACTTGTATTCAATGCAATACAGCCAATGCACTACAATTGTGTCAATTTTCAAAAATTCATTAAAAATCATCCTGAGTAGTTGATGTCCAACTTTCAACACATCCCTCCTCTAGGACACCTACTGTACCTGTGTGCCAAGTTTCATCCAGATTTACTGTAGAATTCCTCAGAAATTAATGGAAACATTTATTCAATCTAATACAGTCAGTACAATAGAATTATGTCATTTTTCAAAAATTCATTAAAAATCATCCTGAGTAGTTGATGTCCAACTTTCAACAGATTCCTTCTCTGGGACACCTACTGTACCTGTGTGCCAAGTTTCAGCCAGATTCACTGTAAAATTACTCAGAAATTAATGGACATTTATATGCAATTCAATACAGCCAATACACTACAATTATGGAAATTTCAGAAATTCATTAAAAATCATCCTGAGTAGTTGAGGTCCAACTTTCAACACATCCCTCCTCCGGGAAACCTGCTGTACGTCTGGGCCAAGTTTCAGCCAGATTTACTGTAATATTCTTCAGAAATTGCAGGGAACTTATGTTCAGTGCAAGAAAGGCTGAAAGACGACCACCACTGAACAAGACACACAAGCTGAAACGTCAAGACTGGGCCAAGAAATATCTCAAGACTGATTTTTCTAAGGTTTTATGGACTGATGAAATGAGAGTGAGTCTTGATGGGCCAGATGGATGGGCCCGTGGCTGGATTGGTAAAGGGCAGATAGCTCCAGTCTGACTCAGACGCCAGCAAGGTGGAGGTGGAGTACTGGTTTGGGCTGGTATCATTAAAGATGAGCTTGTGGGGCCTTTTCGGGTTGAGGATGGAGTCAAGCTCAACTCCCAGTCCTACTGCCAGTTTCTGGAAGACACCTTCTTCAAGCAGTGGTACAGGAAGAAGTCTGCATCCTTCAAGAAAAACATGATTTTCATGCAGGACAATGCTCCATCACACGCGTCCAAGTACTCCACAGCGTGGCTGGCAAGAAAGGGTATAAAAGAAGAAAAACTAATGACATGGCCTCCTTGTTCACCTGATCTGAACCCCATTGAGAACCTGTGGTCCATCATCAAATGTGAGATTTACAAGGAGGGAAAACAGTACACCTCTCTGAACAGTGTCTGGGAGGCTGTGGTTGCTGCTGCACGCAATGTTGATGGTGAACAGATCAAAACACTGACAGAATCCATGGATGGCAGGCTTTTGAGTGCCCTTGCAAAGAAAGGTGGCTATATTGGTCGCTGATTTGTTGTTGTTTTGTTTTTGAATGTCGGCGAGGATTCCGCACGGCACGCCCCTCCATTCACCTTGCGAATCTCCGCTCTCTTCCAAACAAAGTCGACGAATTACTGCTCTTAAACCGGACTAACAAGGACTTTGCACGCTCTGCTGCCCTCTGCTTCACTGAAACCTGGCTCAGTGAGCGAGTCCCAGACGCTGTCTTAAATCTGCCGGGCTTCCAACTTCACCGGGCGGACCGCGAAACAGAGCTCTCAGGGAAAACAAAGGGTGGTGGAGTCTGCTTCTACATTAATGAAGGTTGGTGTACTGATGTCACAGTGTTACAGAAACACTGCAGCCCACACTTGGAAAGTTTTCTCATCAACTGTAAACCTTTTTATTCACCGCGGGAGTTTTCTTCCTTCATGCTGGTCGGAGTTTACATCCCTCCACAGGCCAACGCGAACAACGCACTGTGCGAGCTGGCTGACCAGATTACTACCCTGGAGAGGAAATTCCCGGATTCCTTTACAATTATTCTTGGGGATTTTAACAGAGCAAACCTAAACTACGAACTCCCTAAATACAGACAGCATATAGACTGCCCCACCAGGGACAACATCATACTGGATCACTGCTACACCACTCTAAAAGATGCCTATCGCTCTGTGCCCCGGGCAGCTTTGGGACATTCTGATCACTGCATGGTCCATCTTATTCCAGTTTATAGGCAAAAACTCAAACGTGCCAAGCCTGTAGTCAAAACTGTGAAGAAGTGGACTAACGCAGCAAAGCAGGAACTGCAGGACTGTTTTGACTCCACTGATTGGACTGTTTTTGAAGCTGCATCTGAGAACCTAGATGAGCTCACGGACACTGTGACATCATACATCAGTTTCTGTGAAGACGTGTGTGTGCCAACAAAGACCTTTTGCACATACAACAACAATAAACCATGGTTCACTCCTAAACTCCAACATCTTCGCAAGGCCAAGGAGGACGCCTACAGAAGTGGTGACAGGGTCCTGTACAAGCAAGCCAGGAACACACTGACCAAGGAGATCAAAGCAGCTAAAAGGATCTACTCCCAGAAGCTGGAAGAACGGCTCTCAGCCAACGACCCTGCATCAGTGTGGAGGGGCCTGCAGGAAATCACCAGCTACAGACGCCCCCCACCCACTATTGAAGCAAACAAAGACCTGGCCAACGAGTTAAACACTTTCTATTGCAGGTTTGAGACGGACAGACTCCCACGCCCCACCCTCCCCTCCCCAGGGACATTGCTTCAGACATTGACCCCCAACACACCTTCCACCTCTCCCCCCTTCACCCTGCCCCTCCCCAATCAAGACTCAACAACCACCCCCACCCTCCCCAATCCAGACTCAACGACCACCACCACCCTCTCCATCCCAGACTCAACGACCTCCACCACACCTCTCACCCCCCTTTCCTCCTCCCTGAAACTAAGAATACACACTCAGGATGTGAGCCGACTATTCCAGAAACAGAAGCCCAGGAAAGCCCCCGGACCAGATGGCGTCTCACCCTCCTGCCTCAAAACCTGTGCTGAACAGCTGGCTCCCATCTTTACTCGCATCTTCAACAGATCCCTGGAGCTGTGTGAAGTTCCCTCCTGCTTCAAACGCTCCACCATCATCCCTGTTCCCAAGAAACCCACCATCACAGGACTGGATGACTACAGACCTGTCGCCTTGACGTCTGTGGTCATGAAATCCTTCGAACGACTGGTGTTAGCCCATCTGAAAGACATTACAGGCCACCAGCTGGACCCTCTGCAGTTTGCCTACCGGGCAAACAGGTCAGTGGATGATGCAGTGAACATGGGGCTGCATTACATCCTGCAACACCTTGACCGCCCGGGAACTTATGCCAGGGTCCTGTTTGTGGACTTTAGTTCGGCTTTTAACACCATTGTGCCTGAACTTCTTTCCTCCAAACTCTCCCAGCTCAGCGTGTCACCAGCTACCTGTCAGTGGATCACCAGCTTCCTGACAGACAGAAAGCAACAAGTGAGGCTGGGGGAGATCACCTCTGAAACCCGGTCCCTCAGTATTGGTGCCCCTCAAGGATGTGTCCTCTCACCACTACTGTTCTCCCTCTACACTAACGACTGCACCTCCAATAACTCTGCTGTCAAACTCCTAAAGTTTGCAGATGACACCACTGTCATTGGCCTCATTCAAGATGGTGATGAGTCTGCATACCGGCAGGAAGTTGAGCGGCTGGTACTCTGGTGCAGTCAGCACAATCTGGAGCTGAACACTCTTAAGACTGTAGAGATGACAGTGGACTTCAGGAGACATCCCTCAACTCTGCTCCCCCTCACCATATCAGACAGCCCTGTGTCGACTGTGAAGATCTTCAAGTTCCTGGGTACAACCATCTCCCAGGACCTGAAGTGGGAGACCAACATCAACTCCATCCTCAAAAAGACCCAGCAGAGGATGTACTTCCTGAGACAACTGGGGAAGTACAGTCTTCCACAGGAGCTGCTGATCCAGTTCTACACTGCGGTCATTGAGTCTGTCCTGTGCTCCTCCATCACAGTCTGGTATGGAGCAGCCACTAAACAGGACAGGAGCAGACTGCAGCGGACTGTACGGGCAGCAGAAAGGATCATCAGCGCCCCCCTGCCCTCCATCCAGGATCTGTACCTCTCAAGAACCAGGAAACGGGCAGGGAAAATCATCGCAGACCCCTCACACCCTGCACACAGACTTTTTGATCTGCTGCCCTCTGGCAGACGGTACAGAAGCCTGCAGACCAGGACCACCCGACACAGGAACAGTTTCTTTCCCCTCGCCATCTCCCTTCTTAACAGTTGACCTGTCACACTGCTCCCACTGCCAGACTGCAACTGCACCTTATGTACATTTTGTAGTATTCATTCCACCTCATTCATTTCTGTATTTTATGTATATAAGTTTAGATTCGTTATTTGTAGTTGGTTTACATAGCTTTGTGTATGTATGTGTAATGTGTATATATAGACACTTGTGTGTGTGTGTGTGTGTGTGTGTGTGTGTGTGTGTGTGTGTGTGTGTGTGTGTGTGTGTGTGTGTGTGTGTGAGATTTACATTGCTGTGCTTGAGAGCCACCATCTACCAGAACCAAATTCCCTGTATGTGTCTGCACATATACTTGGCCAATAAACACGATTCTGATTCTGATTCTGATTCTGAGATGTATATTTGTGAATGTGGAGATGTTATATTGGTTTCACTGGTAAAAATAAATAATTGAAATGGGTATATATTTGTTTTTTGTTAAGTTGCCTAATAATTATGCACAGTAATAGTCACCTGCACACACAGATATCCCTCTAAAATAACTAAAACTAAAAACAAACTAAAAACTACTTCCAAAAACATTCAGCTTTGATATTAATGAGTTTTTTGGGTTCATTGAGAACATGGTTGTTGTTCAATAATAAAATGATTCCTCAAAAATACAACTTGCCTAATAATTCTGCACTCCCTGTAGGTCTGTTGACAGAGCTCTGTACAGGTCTGCTCGAGCTGACCTGAAAAGGGGTCCCACCTGTCCAGCAACAACACATGGCATGGAATAATAGACATCATAAACCACAGAGGCAGAACTGTGAAAACAGAAAACCTGAGTGTGCAGCTAGCAGAGGACATAAACAGCTTCTTTGCCCGCTTTGAAACACCACAACAGCAGCATTCATCTGCCTCAGCCCTGCTCCCATCCTCATCCTCACCTGGTTCCTGCACCGCTCCATTCACTGTAACGGAGCACGATGTCAGATGAGTGTTCCTAGCAGTGAACCCCAGGAAGGCGTCCAGACGGAATAAGTGGTAAAGTGCTAAGACCATGTGCCCACCAGCTCACCCTCATCTCCACCAGAATCTTCAACCTCTCACTGGATGAAGCAGCCATCCCATCCTGTCTAAAATCAGCCACAATCATCCCAGTACCAAAGAAGTCTCCCATCACCAGCCTGAACTATTATTGCCCTGTGGCCCTCACACCGGTAATCATGAAATGCTTTGAGAGACTAGTCCTTCAGCACACCAAGGATTACCTCCCCCCAGAATTCGACACCCACCAGTTTGCATACCGTGCAAACAGATTCACAGAAGATGCCATCACCCTCCACTCGGTGCTGAGTCACCTAGAACAGCGGCAGAGCTACGCCAGAATGCTCTTTGTGGACTACAGCTCACCCTTCCACCACTCGCCCATTGAGAGCCTACTAACTTACTGCATCACAGTATGGTACAGCAGCTGCACTAAGGCGGATAGAGCCACCCTCCCAGCATGTTTGCAATGAGTAGGAGATGCTCTGTATCTCACTGTACAACTGTATAGTGACAAAGGTATTGGGTTCTTTTCTAAAAATTGCTATAAACAGAGGAACCCAAACTGATGAAAAGTGGCGAATATTTTTTTTCAAATGACTATTTTTAGTGGATTTTTGATATAGAAGCAGAATGACAGAATGTTAAAAGAAGTTACTTTTAGTCATTCTAAGCTGGGCATTGCGTTCTCTGGCTGTTCAAAGCCATGGAACTTTAGACTTTCCAAGCAAATAATGATGGCCATACTGATGTTCTTTTCAGTACATTTTACTTTATGTTCATTTTCATTTTTATGATGTTTCTATTTTTACATAATTCCTCCCACATAGCAAAATTGGTATGGCCTGGATCTGTCCCACACAATGTGCTTACACATGGCCTGCGTACTGCAAAGAATGACGGCCCTATGGTGGCCCAGATCTGGTTTACCAGAGGTGGCCCACACATGAGCCAGCACAAGGCCAGTTGCAGACACACTGCTGGCCCTGTGCTGGCCCAGAACAGTTTCAGCTCTGGCCCCAGATGTCAGCCTAATGTGTACCTTAGCCATGTAAGCCATGTAATAACAACATGTGCTGGAACATAATAGTGCAAAAGTAACATGACGAAACTCTGTTCAGACAGTGAATGGACTGATTCTTATACAGCACTTTTTTACTCACCCATATTACTCAAAGTGCTCTATACAACATGTCACATTCGCCCAATCAGGCCAAATGTGGCATGCCATCACATAAACAGTGCCATCTTACCATGCCAGAAGTCAGCCAGCAGTGCCGGCTTGACACCAGATCCAGGCAAGACCCGTCTGCTATGTGGGATGACTTGTTCTTTTGGCATTTTAGTTGTGGATTATGTTTGGGCTGTGTCTCTTGCCCTTTCAGTATTGTTTCCTTGTGCTTCTAAGTGTCCCTTTGTTTCTTTTTAGGTTATGTAGTATGGGTTAGAGATATTTTGTATGTTGTTTTTGTTTAATAAATCCGCCTTTTGGATTATTCCCTGATGTGCCTGAGTTCTGTTATTTAGTGTCACTTTGAAAGGACACACATCCAGCATTGACATATAATTGTTCTTTCAATTTTTGATAAAGATTACAGTGAATTGAGATGTAACTTGGCCCAGAGGTACAGTAGGACGCCCAGAGTAAGAAAGTGTTGAAAGTTGGACCTCAACTATTATGGATGATTTTTAATGAATTTTTGAAATTTCCATAATTGTAGTGTATTGGCTGTATTGAATTGCATATAAATGTCCTTTAATTTCTGAGGAATTTTACAGTGAATCTGGATGAAACTTGGCACACAGGTACAGTAGGTGTCCTAGAGGAGGGATGTGTTGAAAGTTGGACATCAACTACTCAGGATGATTTTTAATGAATTTTTGAAAATTGACATAATTCTATTGTATTGACTGTATTGAATTGAATATAAGTTTCCTTTAATTTCTGAGGAATTCTACAGTAAATCTGGCTGAAAATTGGCACACAGGTACAGTAGGTGTCCCAGAGAAGGGATGTGTTGAAAGTTGGACATCAACTAATCAGGATGATTTTTAATGAATTTTTGAAAATTGACACAATTGTAGTGTATTGGCTGTATTAGATTGAATAAATGTTTCCATTAATTTCTGAGGAATTCTACAGTAAATCTGGATGAAACTTGGCACACAGGTACAGTAGGTGTCCCAGAGGGGGGATGTGTTGAAAGTTGGACATCAACTACTCAGGATGATTTTTAATTAATTTCTGAAAATTGACACATTTGTAGTGCATTGGCTGTATTAGATTGAATAAATGTCTCCATTAATTTCTGAGGAATTCTACAGTAAATCTGGATGAAACTTGGCACACAGGTACAGTAGGTGTCCCAGAGGGGGGATGTGTTGAAAGTTGGACATCAACTACTCAGGATGATTTTTAATGAATTTTTGAAAATTGACACATTTGTAGTGCATTGGCTGTATTAGATTGAATAAATGTTTCCATTAATTTCTGAGGAATTCTACAGTAAATCTGGATGAAACTTGGCACACAGGTACAGTAGGTGTCCTAGAGGAGGGATGTGTTGAAAGTTGGACATCAACTACTCAGGATGATTTTTCATGAATTTTTGAAAATTGACACATTTGTAGTGCATTGGCTGTATTAGATTGAATAAATGTTTCCATTAATTTCTGAGGAATTCTACAGTAAATCTGGCTGAAACTTGGCACACAGGTACAGTAGGTGTCCTAGAGGAGGGATGTGTTGAAAGTTGGACAACAACTACTCAGGATGATTTTTAATGAATTTTTGAAAATTGACATAATTCTATTGTATTGACTGTATTGAATTGAATATAAGTTTCCTTTAATTTCTGAGGAATTCTACAGTAAATCTGGATGAAAATTGGCACACAGGTACAGTAGGTGTCCCAGAGAAGGGATGTGTTGAAAGTTGGACATCAACTAATCAGGATGATTTTTAATGAATTTTTGAAAATTGACATAATTCTATTGTACTGACTGTATTGCATTGAATACAAGTACCCTTTAATTTCTGAGGAATTCTACAGTAAATCTGGATGAAAATTGGCACACAGGTACAGTAGGTGTCCCAGAGGAGGGATGTGTTGAAAGTTGGACCTCAACTATTCAGGATGACTTTTAATGAATTTTTGAAATAAACATAATTGTAGTGCATTGACTGTATTGCACTGAATATGAGTTTACTGTGATTTCTGAGTAATATTACAGTAAATCTGGGTAAAAACTGGCCCAGAGGTAAAGTAGGTGTCCGAGAAGAGGATTGTATTGAAAGCTTGGCATCAACTTTTAAGAATGATTTTTAATGAATTTTTGAATATGCAACCAGACTGTCACGATGGCTGTATTGAGCTGTTCCATTGTAATTTGTGTGCGCGCGTGC
The DNA here is from genome assembly GCF_057381845.1 of Rhamphochromis longiceps. Taxonomy (NCBI): domain Eukaryota; kingdom Metazoa; phylum Chordata; class Actinopteri; order Cichliformes; family Cichlidae; genus Rhamphochromis; species Rhamphochromis longiceps. The sequence continues at coordinate 19,418,485 of NC_140572.1, forward strand.
GTGTGACTGTTCACGCGCGTGCGTGTGTGCGCGAGTCTAGGCTTTCAATCAGGATATAAAGCGAAAAGGCGCTACCGTAAAGACTGGTGTAAAAGCGCAAGGAAATTTATGCGGCGGATAGGAGGCGGCTGGCTTGACCGCGGCTCACAAATGACGGCTCACTTTACCGCAGTGTAACATCATAGCACCCACCCAACTGTATAGAAACTCCGTCATGCTAGCTAGTACACAGTACGAGTTATCGTCACTGACTGTAAAAAGTTAGCACAACAAAAATAAACTGCACCTAAACTTGGTTTATATCTGACCCAGACAGACTGCAGGTCATAACTTCTTACCTGAAGCTCATTTCACCTGACAGCCGCCTTGGGTCTCTCCACCTCCGCCTCCCCTTCCCCCCATCCACCTGCTGGCTTCCACCACTTGCCAATTTTACTGAATCTGTGAAAGCTCCACCATAGCCACTACCAAACAATTGAGTTATTTTTACACGTCTGCCAGCATCTATCCAATCCGCCACCTGTCACTGTTTACACGGTTAGGGGGGGGGGGGAGACAACAACAACAAAACATCGGCCCATTTAAACCAAAAATTACCATCGGTCCACCTGGACTGCCTGGACTGATCCAGCTAGCCAGTCCAGCTATGACTTCTGGTTTCTCAACATGACCCCCAACCCTAAAATGCTAAACCGGTTTCATCCCAGATTTTATTGTCTACAGCAGCATCAGACTTCACATGGACAGCTTTTAGGCCTGGAAACACTGATGCAAAAAAACCATACAAACATTAAACTCACCGGCCATCAGCGAGTTACACACCAACCCTCCGTAGATGGACAAAGGCCTCTCCCAAGGTTGCGACCACAGGGAAACGTCTGTTTGCACAGCAGCCATGGTGAAAACGAAACAGCAGCAGATTCCTTCACCTCCTTCACCCAGCCAGATACACAAACCTGAATCCGGCCTTCCTCACTCTCTTATCTGGGCCCTTGGTCACCTCCCCCACATTACCACCTTCCACCCACTCTCACCCCAGTGAATGGCCAGAGTTAACGGTATATGCATTACATTACAATAGCTGCTAGAATGATCATGAGGTGTCTTCAACAAAGCACTTAAAGACACACAGACCAGGACAAGCCCCATAAGACCCTTAAATATATTACTGCCACATGAACTAAATGAAATGCCTTAAACTAACAAAAAAAGTCCCTAGCTCCAACAGGAACATGTTGTCTTAACATTGAACACATGCTGAACTTCTTGATATGATGTTTGTTTCTGTCTTGCAAATCCCCGTCGCTGACCCTGAAGAGCGACACCTATTTATCAGCTCCTTTTTCACAAGTGTGATTTTTTTTGGCACTCTTCCTTACAATCAGATTCATCTACAAAACAAATATTTGTTTGATGCCTCTCCAGGATCTGCAAAAATTACATGTGAGAACATAGCACATGCCATATATATTAGAAAGTACACTTTGGTTCCCACGTTGGGTTTTCTGAAAGTTTACTTATCATTTGAAGAAAAGAAAAAAAAGAAGAAAAAAAAGCTCGCAGGTTTCAAAGGAGTGTCAATCATGAAAGCTACTTTTAGACGCTTCCTCATTCACAAATGTACCGCAGTAGGTAGGAGCGTGTACACCGCTGCACTACGGCATTCATGATAAACAAACATGCTCTGACACGCTTCACAAAACAGTGGATTTTATTTAAAAAACAAACTTTGAGGTCTCTCGATAAGTTACAGTAGCTTTGTTTCCCTGTGAGCTTACAAGCAGCCAGCCCTTTACCCTCTCTGTTCAATGTCATCTTTACATTTTCAAAAAGTGCTTATAAATTCGCAAGGTGTGCAACAAATTCCAGTTATTTAAAAAAGTCTCTTCCACCAACTCCCTTTTGGTGAGTAAATGTAAACAAAATGTTAGCCCGCACCATGAAGATCACATAGGAAACTTATATAAGCAGTTTGAAGAGAGGCAGAGGTGCTGAGAGGTCACTGTCATCAACTTTCTGTTTCTGTTGCTCTCTGTGGCACATCAGGAGTAAGCCTCATTTTTATGGCTCTTTTCCTGTCTCCACTGTCGCTGAGGGCCTGTGGCGTCGACGGCGAGATCCATGACCCCATCAGGCATCAGCCACTGCAGGAGCAGCAGGAAGAGGAAGTCCAGCACGGCCACAAACGCAAAGATGGAGCCAGCGACGGGGCCGCAGTGAGCCCTCAGCCTCCGTAACCGTCTGTCCAGGGGAAGAACTTCCTCTCCGACCACCCTGTCGTACACCTGACAGGGAAAAAACACATTGATCACCTGAGTGTCCTTCAGTAGTTAAACATGTAAAAACCACCACCTAGACATAAACTGGAATACATTTTTTAGGATTAGATTTGGATTTGTTTTAGAAATTCTAAATACTGATATAGACTTTTGTTGTTGTTGTTTTGCTGTGTTTATTTTTTAAAAATGCTGTGAAAGAAGAAGAAAAAATGGCTGATTGCAGAAACTTCTGTATGTTAAAAACATTTCTGGCTATTTGAATACAAGTTTTGAGAGTTCACAGGTTGTACCTGAATGTGCCGCGATGTTTCACAGGCCGGGCTCTGCTTACAAACTGACATTGACTTCAGAGTGCACTTTAACACACTGCTAGCTTTTTTTTTTTTTAAAGGTAAGAAATAATGAATGAGCAAAGCTCGTCTCCAGGTTAGATGTGTTTGAGCATGTTGTACAATTAAAGAAAAAAAGGACACTCAAGATAAATTTGATGTGCCTCAGCTTTTTATCTCTTACCTCACAAGTTTCTAAGCATGATGCAAGAGAGAGAGTTTTTTGGAAATCAGATACTGTGGGAAATGTTTAGAGAAAACATGTTTAGGCAAAGTCTGGTAATCTGGACGCCTTATCTGATGGTGCAGTCGTCCAATGAGTTATCTGATCAAGATTCAGAGTAGTTGCTGTTTTCAATTTATGAAAATGTCCTTGTGATGAAAGGGCACACCTGTGTCTTTTATTTTCCACAATAAAATGTTATGCTTTGATAGCATTTTCTTCAAAAATGTAAAACAAGCTGTTACATGCACACGGTCCAGTGTGGGTGTCTTTGGGGAACCTACTTTCTCGGTCCTCTCCGCAACATTCCTCCAGGTGTAGAGGTTTCGCACACGCATGTGATTGGAAGCAGGCGACGGGACGTTGCCCAATCGTTGCCGAGCGATGACCGCTTCCAGACCGGCGCACAATGAACGGACGGTGGGTTCACACAGGGTAATCAAACCCTCAGGTAACACCTCTGGAATGCCTCCCACACGAGTGCTAACCACCTAAGAAAACAGAGACAAAAAACAGATGCTGACAAACACATACACACACGCAAAAAAGAGAGAACAGAAAAACAGAAGTTTTCCTGAAGTATAAAATATGTCATGGAATGATTATTAGCAAAATTCCACTGTGTGTGTTTGGCCTCAAGCTAAAACTAGCACCACAGCTCTGTGGACACCTGAAAAAGGAAGCTCTGCTGTACCTGGAACCTCAAACAGTGATGTCAGGGTGTACCCACTTTCATATCACTATGGTAACGTGACAATTTCAGTCAAAGATGTACAAAGTTATAAAGATTAGGAGTCATGGAAAATGAAATGCTAGCCACTTTATTAGGTACACCTGTTCAGCTGCTTGTTATAGCAAATATCTGATCAGCCAAAAAGAGGAAAATATTCCGTGCTCTGGAGTTCTCCGGGAGAAAATGCCTTGTTGATGTCAGAGGTCAGAGAACCTCTATCCTGCCTTGCATCAACAGTGCAGACTAATGTCGGGGTATTTTCTTGGCCCCTGAGGACCAGCTGAGCACTGATCTTAACTGAGTACTGTTGGTAATCATGTCAATTACTTCATGACCACAGCATGCCCACCTTATCATGGGTGCTTCCAGTAGGATAACACACAGTATCACAAAGCTCAAATCATCTCGAACTGGTTTCTTGAACATCACAATTAGCTCAAGTGGACTGAGCTTTGAGATTTGAAGAAAAGGGAGGTTCCCGTTGTGGATGTCCAGCTGTGTGATGCTATCATGACAGCTGCACGTCCACCATCCATTTCTGTGCCATGAAGAATTTAGGCAGTTCTGAAGGCAAAACAGTGTCTAACCCTGTACCTGCGAGGTGTACCTAATAAAGTGTCTGGTAAGTTTATATGACAGCAATCAACATCCAAAAGCTTCCCAAATAAACTCCACTTTACTGGAATATTACTAACAAAATAAAGTTAGAGTAAAGAATTCCATGTTTACAAACTGAATTGTCTTTAAAAACATTTTTATTGATAGATTAATTATTGATTGAGCTCAAGGTGTTAAAGATAAATGTGTATATAGGTATTTTTGTAAATATACACATCCAACAGCATTGTCTGTGAAGGTTCTCAGTCATCCAGGTCATCGTAGTCAAAGGAGCTTGCAAAGAAAAGCCTCTGGACTTCTTTAAGTTGCTTGAAGACGTTTCACCTCTCATCCGAGAGGCTTCTTCAGTTCTAAGGTCAAATGGTGGAGAGTCCCAGATATAAACCTAGTGGGAGTAACCCCCCACAGAGGGACAAAAGGACCCCCTGATGATCCTCTAATCGCCTGAGCCAAGGTGTGAAACTGGGTGTGGGTCCCAATCAGCCAGAGTTTCGGGTGTGTTCATTGTGAAACCTGGCCCCACCTTATCATGCGAATTCCTGAGATCAGATGGCCCAGGATGTGAGTGGGCGTTAAGGCGTCTGGGAAGGGATCTCCACTTTTAAATCACGTCTTAAAACCCACTTTTATTCCTTGGCTTTTAACCTCAGTGAGACTTAGTTTCTTTTTTAATGCAGTAGTTATTTAATTAATGATTTCACTCTTCTTTTATTTGTTTTTTATTTATATCTCATGTAATTTTATTTTACAGTTCCAATGTACAGCACTTTGTGTCAGCTGTGGTTGTTTTAAAGTGCTTTATAAATAAAGTTGATGATGATGATGATGATGGATTATAGATGGCAGAGAGTTGGTGTCGTAAACCCCCGCCTCTGTTCAAAGATGGTCGCTCACAGTGGACATAGATGGCTTCTTTCACTCCTCTTTCAAACCATCTGTCCTCTCTGTCCAAAATGTGAACATTGGCATCCTCTAAAGAGTGTCCTTTATCCTTAAGATGCAGATGGACTGCTGAGTCTTGTCCTGTGGAGGTGGCTCTTCTGTGTTGTGCCATGCGCTTGTGAAGTGGCTGTTTGGTCTCTCCAATGTAGAGGTCTGGGCATTCCTCGCTGCACTGTACAGCATACACCACATTGTTAAGTCTGTGTTTTGGCGTTTTGTCTTTCGGGTGAACCAGTTTCTGTCTGAGCGTGTTGCTGGGTCTGAAATGCACCGGGATGTCATGCTTGGAGAAAACTCTCCTGAGTTTTTCTGATACACCGGCTACATAGGGGATGACAATGTTGTTGCATCTGTCCTTCTTATCCTCCCTCGCTGGTGTCTGGTCTTCTTCTTCCAACAGCATTCACACTTTACACTATAAGTTGCTGCATTGTGCTTGTCTCCTTTCTTGCCCTGTGTTATGGCACAGTTCAACTTATGTTCAACTTTATGTCCAACCTACGTGTCCCAATAAATCACAGATAAAGAGTGGTTACTCATTGCGTCTTCCCATAAGCAATTATTTTTTGTGTAATCTCTGTACGCATATCTGTGTAAGAATCTGCAGAAAAGGGTATAACTCATCATACAGTCTGACTAAGAAAGTAAGAAGAAATTACGTTATTAAATGCCACCTGCGTGTGTTTCCCCGTTTTTTTCCCCATAGTTATGAAACCTGAGGATTCCCTCTAGTAGGAAAGAATAACAAACGGGCCTGTTTGTTAGCTCGAAGGCATTTTCATCCCAAAAGAAATTAAGCTCCCAATGTAATTTCTTTTGGAAATAACCTGGAGGTAAGAGGATTCTCTCATGGATTCTCAGGTTACTTTTTTCCATCTGTAGGTCTAACGTCACAAAATAACAAGAATGACATTTCCAGTTTCTGTTCCTCCAGCGATAAACCACATTAAGTTCCACTGTGATGCGGTTAGCTGCTGTCTGGCATTTGCCGCTCTTACATAAAGGTCTATCCTCCCTCTCCCACGTCTCCCTCATGTACTTCAGTTTTTTTTAAGCAGCGGTATGAGATGAGCTGCACACGCCCACGGCGAATCTGCCACAAGAACACTTCAGCATCTTCAACTGAGTTGTGCCGGCTCCGCTTGGCCGAATGGGCTTTCACAGAGCTGCTTCTGTGATCTGAAAGTGCCTCGTCTTGATAAAGTCTAATTTTCATTATTACATTATTATATATTCTATAAAAAACTAAAAGTTTATCTGCATTTTCTTTGCTTAGATTTGTGACATGAACTGAGCTTAAGGTCTAAAGATTCAGTGTTAGATCTGTCGCCCCTCGGATGACTACTGGGGGCAACTTAGGTCAAATATTGGCCTGTTTCCAATAAAATGACTGGTTGTGCATCAGAAGATGTCATTATCTTAAGAGATTGGCACGCTAAATGGTAAGTAAACAAGATGTTAAAATTGATACTATGATAAAGCTAGAGGGAAATATTGCACCATGTAATGACAAGCATGTACAAGTTTACCCCCACAATCTAATAACATCATGTAGCTAATCTGGTTAAACCATCCTTCAGGTTGTGGCATGTTTGTAGCAGCAAGATGTGCCCTCTCCCATTTGTATTAAAGAAATATTCTCAAATGTTTGGTGTGTTTATCTCAAAAAAGCTGTTTCACTTAAAGTGAAATAAGGAAATCCTGACACCGAGAGTCACTGCTACCGGACTTCATATCATTGACCTTGTGTATCAATGACAGATCTGTCAGACAGCAGCTAACCCCATCACAGTGGAACTTAACGTGGTTTATGGCTGGAGGAACAGAAACTGCAGCAAACCTGCAGTCCACAGCTGGCTCCTTCCACAATGGCCATGCAGAACGCTTCAGTGAGCGACGTGTTGAGGAAGATGTGGCCTTGAACCAAAACCCCACGCACATCTTTGTGCTCCAGAGCGCCCAGCAGACGTACCCTGTGCAGATCAAAACACAGTGGTAGCACCTTTACTCAGGAACCCAGTGATTGACCCTGGGTTTATCTACTAATCTACAATCATTTCCAGGTGTTGAATAAACGTAAAGGAAACACAAAACAATGGCAGTAAATTCCAGTTAATTAAATTCTATAACAGTGTTGGTTCTTTAATATACTACAGAAAGTTTCTTTATATGAGATTTGCTCCTGTGGTAAGAAAAGTAAACTAAAGCTGTAACACAGACACGATTTAATATACAAATACTTAGACATGCTTTAATAGATCCTGAAAGATGCCGACATCATTATCTCAGGAAATAAGCGCATCCAGCAGTACCTGTCATGTAGTTGGTATTTCTCCCTCACTTCCTCCAGAACAATTCTCTTTGGTCCCTCTCCGCCAATCAGGAAGTGGAGGTAAGGATGTTTGAGACAAAGCTCCGGGATTATTCCACCAAGAAGATCAATTCCTGCAAAGAAGGAAAGAAAGTGAAGACTTCCTTCCACTATTAGAGTGATGCAGTTCTCTACTGAACTTCATATGGAAAGCAAAGGCAATGGCTATTTTAGTTACATAGTACATTTCATTACATGTAACCTTGAGGTTCTTAACATAGAAGGTAAATACATCAAAATAAGAGTAAGTCTATAATGTCTTAAGACAGTGAAAACAACAAACTTTACAAAGAGATAAAGTCCAAGTTTCTCACTCTCTCACACACACACACACACACACACACACACACACACACACACACACACACACACACACACACACACACACACACACACACACACACACAATAAGCCCGTGCTTTTGTTTGTCGGCACAGATGCAAGCCATCTTGGGTCAACAGGCACCTTGTTCCAAAGAACACATCTACAGTAATGGTAAGTTTTCTTGGCATGCTTTAATCTTCTTCTGAGAACAGTTAAAAGATCTACGCCTGATAACCTGAGAGGTCTAGGTGTAGGGTAACTTATTGCACTGGGAGGCCAAACCAGTGTGAGTTTTATGAACCAATAAAAGGATTTTTCAGGTAATTCTGCATTAAAATTGGATGCAGTTGTTCACATTAACCCAAACAACCATCTGGCTCACTCATGCCGCTCCGGAACAACAAATTCTTCCCTGATGACGGGACTGTGTTTAGACTGTTGACTTTTCCTTAAGCGGGTGAACACAGGATACGCACACACACACACACACACACGTACACTGACACAGATGTACACTCATTACCCTACACCATTCCAGACACCCCAGATGCTTGCTACCCACCTGATGTAGACAGCAGGTCTGTCCAGCGACTGCAGGACAAGACGACTGCTGTCTGCACCGGATCATTCCTTACCCCATACCCTCCCCCGTTGCATGTCACGTCCTTTTACATGGTGTAAGATGTGAATATTCATGTGCTTTTTTGTGCTGGTGTTTTTTTACTGTCCTCAAACTGGTCTCCCAGTAAGGAGCCCAGTTTGAGTAGAGCTCTTTTTTTTCCTCCCCTTGTCCCTGACGTGTATACTTTCACTGTTTTCTTTTTGGCGCGGCCACATCTGCAGCCTGATTCTGATTCGTCTCTGTTCAGTTCTAAAACATTTTGAGAAATCCAGAAGTTAATGTCATCAACGAAGCTCACTGGTTTATGAACAGAAGTAAATGATAGGAGCAACTGTATCATCTATGCAAGACTGACAGGATGTATTATGATTTTTTATGAAAGTGCCAAGTGGGAGCACTAAGAATTAAAGAGTAATGGACCGAGAACTGATCCTTGAGGAACCCCACTTGAATTTTTATTTCTGTAGCTCTAAAACTATTAAGTGAAACAGAGCTACATATACTGTGCCCTTTAAGCCCAGGTTTGATTGCACATTTTTCTTTCCAGGGATGCTTTTCCTGAACTAGCAGAGCTTCCAGCATGTTTTACAAATGACTGTTTCTCTCTCCTGCCCGTCTTGGTAAATGGTAAATGGCCTGTATTTATATAGCGCTTTACTAGTCCCTAAGGACCCCAAAGCGCTTTACATATCCAGTCATCCACCCATTCACACACACATTCACACACTGGTGATGGCAAGCTACATTGTAGCCACAGCCACCCTGGGGCGCACTGACAGAGGCGAGGCTGCCGGACACTGGCGCCACCGGGCCCTCTGACCACCACCAGTAGGCAATGGGTGAAGTGTCTTGCCCAAGGACACAACGACCGAGACTGTCCAAGCCGGGGCTCGAACCGGCAACCTTCCGATAACAAGGCGACCTCCCAACTCTTGAGCCACGATCGTCTTCACACATAATAACAATGATTTTAACTAAAAATGTCAAATTTGGATCCTTCACCCATAAGAGCTGCTGACACTCATTTGCAGTCCAGTTCTTGTGTAATTTGGTACTCTTCCACTGACATTATTTTTGATAAGTTTTCAGTGAATGGTAGGTACATGGATCAGCTGATGGTCCAGGTGCATCTCTCTCTTACTGTATCAGATCTGTTGGATTTTTTCCTGTTTCTTAAGCACATCACTTTCAGGTACTCTTCATCTGCTGTAGACAGATTTTTAAAGACTGTCACTTATTCTTTTGTCCTCCACTTCTCCAGTTTCCTCAAATGTAAGGACACACTACACACCATACCAAGATATCCTAAGTTTTAAGCTACTTGAAAAATAAAGTTGGGTGGCTCCAAGGTTATTATCGTTAACGAAAACTAACGAAATAACGAAAACTAGAAGTGAAAAAACATTTTCGTTAACGGAAATAAAAATAAAAACAAAAAAAGGAAAACTAACTAAAACTGTAATGAGTGTTCACAAAACGAACTAAAATTAACTGAATTTATAGCAAAAATGTGTTTTTTACTTGTTTTAGGGTGAGGGCCTGAACAAAGGACTGTGACCTATTCAGCATAGCACCTTGCTGCTTCAAGTAGATGCAACAGCGTCTAAAACAAATTTCTCAGTACCTTTCCGATAGACGAGACGGCTGATGACAACAATTGTGATCCTGTCATCTTGTCGCTGGGAGGGGTCTGGTGTGAAGTCTGTAGGATCGACAGCGTTGGGAATAACGGACACTATCTCTGGGTCGAGTGCTGCGCGTAGAACTGTGTTCTCCTTACTTGTGTAGGACACACACACAATGTGGTTGGTGTCACACAGCGACACAGTCAGGAGCTTGTTGGTCAGGACAGAGCTGAGGTCAGCAAAGCCAAAGAGCGAGTGGTCAGTGAAAACCTGCAAATGACAAACACTCTTTAGCGATTTAAACAGCATCATGTTAGAAACACGGGAAATTACCTGAATCACCTACTGTGTTAAGACCCATGGTCTTAGCGTGGAACAATGCATCATGGGCCATGGCAGAAAAGGAGCTGTGTGCATGCACGACGGTGATGCGCTCCCTGACAAACACACAGCGCATCAGCGGGAGACTGTGGAAGCAGGTGGTGGCTGTGGACTGGTTGTACATCACTTGCAGGGGCAGGTAGTATACCTTCAGGCCATTGGTCAGGTACCGGACACCCTTCCTCCTGCCGTAGGCGTGAGTGACAATTACCACCTTGTGCCCCTTTTCAATCAGGCACTGGGAGAGTTGGTAAATGTGACTTTCTACTCCTCCCATGTTTGGATAGAAAAAGTCAGACACCATGCAGATGTTGTGCTTCCTGCTGTGGACTCTGGCAGCCTGTGCAGAAACTCCAGAGTTTCTCTGAGATGAAGGGTTATTCCCTGCTGCCACTTTCCGGCGCTGACCCATGGTATGCTTCTTGAGTGTCTCTGTACTTGATCAGTGCTTAAAGAAATAGTTAATAGTTAACAATAAGTATAATTCTAATGGATTATGTGTTGTATGGGTTTTGACTTTTGCTGCCATGATGCCAAGTCTTGGAAAGGAGATTTGAATCTCAATGAGATTTTTACCTGGATAAATAAAGGATTAATAATTAAAAAAAATACTGGGAAAAAAAAGAGGCTTCCCATCAGTGACTTTTTAAGCTAATCATTTTTCAAAGTAAATATATTTGACCTGAATCAGCTGAATTGTTGGTGAAAAAAAGTATTATAAAGTAATATATTAACAAAAAAAGGGCGATAGATATATTATTACATGAGCACCCAGATTCTCACTCAATGAAGGGCACCAGCGTCCTGTGACCTTGAATTGGATAAGTTGTTAAGAAAACGGATAGAGGGGTCAATTGATAATATATTTTTTATAAGCATTCTATTGTATAGTCTACTGATATTTATAATTTTTTTTAAAATCATGGTACGTTCAAAGCCTAAAGTAATATGGGCATTCTGACACTGGTCTTTGACCTGCAAGTGTTGCTGTGGCTTTAACTTCTTGAGTTTTTATCCTCTTCTACCTGCACCTTGGAAACACTTGTAAGGGCAGAAAACTTTGCTGGGTCCACCTGTCCTGAAATGTGATTCCATTGTTTTTATTAGAAACACACAAAAATCTCACCACTACACGTCGACACCTCTCTGACAGTGTCAACAAAGCCGCACATTAAAACTTTGCAGCCGATTTGTAGCAGAGATGTTCAATTTTATTTAACATTTAAAAAGTAGGAATAAAGAAGAAACCTTTTGACCCTTTGCCTTGGTCATTGTCATCCAAAGTAACCTTTGCAGCGCAGTCTGAATAGGCTTGTATCCATATCATCACATACATGTTTGCACAGTGTGTGGAGGTTCGATATCAGCTCACAGACAACCCCAAACCGAGAGTACTGCCATGTCTATAAGTTCCCTACTTCTACCCATTAACACAAACCGAAATAAAACACTTGAACGGATTTGCTGATGTGAGGTAGCAAACTCCTCTAAGCTCCAGTGCATTTAGGCTTTACACTTGTTCGCATTATGTATAAACGTCAGGGAGACAAACACCTCTTCGCATTTAACCTTAACAAGCATCGCAGCGAACCGCTTTCACAGTCCAACCTGCCTTACCGTGGGTGGAAAGTCAGTCTTTTTCCAGATTTGATTTCATTTCTACATGCTAGCCCCGAGCTAGCCACTTAGCCGCCTGTGTTACTTCCTGGTGTTTTCTACGTCACTGGGAACGTGGTAGCTGACGTATGCTGCAAGGAAGTGAAACTATATGTGACATTTAAACTTTGAGGGTTTTGTTTTTTTTTACAAGTAAAATAAAACCAAAGGTTAAGATTCGTTTTTCTTTCATACTTACTTGTTATAAACGTCTTTAAGTGCGAATGCTAAATCCAGAAATTATCACCATGCATGTTTTTTGTGCTTTGTTGCTGTTGTTGTTTTAATATTGTTAAAGTCACACAATAAAGTGAAGTAATGGGGACGATTTACTTACACACTTTTATTCCACAGCATTATCAACTGGTAACTTAAATTACGGCTGTTTATAGACTAAGCCTTTACAATTAAGGTTTTGCAATATTTTCCTTAAATATATAAAATTCTGTGAAATACAAAACACTGATACAAATGACAGACTGAAGCAGTGATCCAAAACCAGGTTGGTATGTGAAGAATCAGGAAAAATCTAGTAACGAGTGGCTTAAAAAGAAAAGAATAAATATGTTGTAATGGCACAGTAGAAAGTTCAGCCCTCATCTCGACTCACTGGCTGTGGCAGAACTTCAAAAGAGTCACACATGAATGACTGCAAACCTCAGTGAATGGAAACAGACGGTCAAATATTTCTCCACAGTGATGTGAAAGACTGATAAAGCCACAATAGTAAAACTGGCTATACAATCTTTTGAATCATAGTGTGTACTTGATTTAATATACATGCTTTTGTATTTGGCTTATTTTTTAATCAATAAAAAATGACACTGAGGTAATATCTGAGGTTTTATTTACTTCATTTTTCATTCAAATTATGTCCTGTGTTGCATGACTGTACATTAGTTACAGCAGAGATCTACTGCATGTTGTTACTTTGTCACAACAAAAACATTTTTGTTGATACTGCAGTTTTGCATCACTCTTATGTGATGGAGTACTGAAAGTGTGCTACACTTGACAAAAAAACAACAACAACGCAAAAACAGGATCTGTGTTCTTCTTGAAGCATGTGGTGTGCAAGTGTTCATGGTTCTTTAAAGAGAAATGAAATATCTGACAAGGAAATAAAAGTTACCAATCATGCAGTTTAAAAACACTTTATTGCTGAACAAAATGTTTGTTTTACTCTCTCTCTCTTTTTTTTTTTTAGATATAATTTTCTTTTTGGTGCAGAAAAGGGCCACACATTTACATTTCATTACACTTCTCCATTCGTCAAATTTTGGCATACTGTCCTGACTGCAGTCACAGATTCAAGGCTGCTGACCTAATTCCCAAAAAGGGACCAGAGCTGCATGGCTACGTAGTACAGTGATGTTTCACAGTTAAGCAACATCATTTGCAAATTTCTTACTTGGCTCCTGAATGTTTTTTCCTATACACACATTACCCTAAACCTACTTATTTAAGTTAGGTTAAAAAAAACAAGAACAAAAAACAAAACCTGGCATCTGATATATACAGTAGCTTGCAAAAGTATTCGGCTCCCTTGAACTTTTCCACATTTTGTCACATTACAGCCACAAACATGGATCAATTTTATTGGAATTCCACGTGAAAGACCAGTACAAAGTGGTGCACACGTGAGAAGTGGAATGAAAATCAGACATGATTCCAAACATTTTTTACAAATAAATAACTGAAAAGTGGGGTGTGCGTAATTATTCAGCCCCCTGAGTCAATACTTTGTAGAACCACCTTTTGCTGCAATTACAGCTGCCAGTCTTTTAGGGTATGTCTCTACCAGCTTTGCACATCTAGAGACTGAAATCCTTGCCCATTCTTCTTTGCAAAACAGCTCCAGCTCAGTCAGATTAGATGGACAGCGTTTGTGAACAGCAGTTTTCAGATCTTGCCACAGATTCTCGATTGGATTTAGATCTGGACTTTGACTGGGCCATTCTAACACATGGATATGTTTTGTTTTAAACCGTTCCATTGTTGCTCTGGCTTTATGTTTAGGGTCGTTGTCCTGCTGGAAGGTGAACCTCCGCCCCAGTCTCAAGTCTTTTGCAGACTCCAAGAGGTTTTCTTCCAAGATTGCCCTGTATTTGGCTCCATCCATCTTCCCATCAACTCTGACCAGCTTCCCTGTCCCTGCTGAAGAGAAGCACCCCCAGAGCATGATGCTGCCACCACCATATTTGACAGTGGGGATGGTGTGTTCAGAGTGATGTGCAGTGTTAGTTTTCCGCCACACATAGCGTTTTGCACTTTGGCCAAAAAGTTCCATTCTGGTCTCATCTGACCAGAGCACTGTCTTCCACAGGTTTGCTGTGTCCCCCACGTGGCTTGTGGCAAACTGCAAACGGGACTTCTTATGGTTTTCTGTTAACAATGGCTTTCTTCTTGCCACTCTTCCATAAAGGCCAACTTTGTGCAGTGCATGACTAATAGTTGTCCTATGGACAGATTCCCCCACCTGAGCTGTAGATCTCTGCAGCTCGTCCAGAGTCACCATGGACCTCTTGACTGCATTTTTGATCAGCGCTCTCCTTGTTCGGCCTGTGAGTTTAGGTGGGCGGCCTTGTCTTGGTAGGTTTACAGTTGTGCCATACTCCTTCCATTTCTGAATGATGGCTTGAACAGTGCTCCGTGGGATGTTCAAGGCTTTTGCAAAGAAGAATGGGCAAGGATTTCAGTCTCTAGATGTGCAAAGCTGGTAGAGACATACCCTAAAAGACTGGCAGCTGTAATTGCAGCAAAAGGTGGTTCTACAAAGTATTGACTCAGGGGGCTGAATAATTACGCACACCCCACTTTGCAGTTATTTATTTGTAAAAAATGTTTGGAATCATGTATGACTTTTGTTCCATTTCTCACGTGTGCACCACTTTGTGTTGGTCTTTCACGTGGAATTCCAATAAAATTGATTCATGTTTGTGGCTGTAATGTGACACAATGTGGAAAAGTTCAAGGGGGCCAAATACTTTTGCAAGCTACTGTATAGCTCAGACTTTACTCTTTACAAGGAAATCTGATAAATGGCATACAGAGAATAGACTCCTCCCCCTTTAGCTTCCAAAATAGATGTAGTTTCCATGAGCAGGAACAAAAGATGAAAACTAGATTTCGCAAACAGCCACTATTGCATCAGCAGTGATTAATCACCTCCTTTGGTTCAGAATAAAGTACATTCACATCCTCACTTAAAGCTCGTCTGAGTTTGTTTTTGTCTGAGAGAAGTCACCATTTTGCACATTTCTGTCACTGGGAAATCCTTCACAAAGAGAAAATGAAAGATTAAATTATTGGAGAGACACAGTAACAAAGTCAAATGTCAACAAACACTAGCAAAACTGTTAGTGGCTGATAAAAAGCTGCAGCAAGAGCAACAGAGTCACTCTGGTTTAACCAGTAATGCAATAAATGTAGCATAAGGAAACTCACTGTGAGACGTTCCACGACAGTACCAAATCAGCAAAAATCCAAGCGCCAACACAACAGGGACCCCTTTAAATAATATCCTGAAAAGGGGGTCCAGGCTGGTTAATGAATATAGATAATTCCCTGGAAAAAGAAAAAAAAATACAATAACTGATATTATGAAATGTTCCACAGTTGTGTGTATCATGACTATTACCGTCTTTGCATTTAATGTCACAGCACATTTATTGTAGTAGAAGTACCAGGCAACACCTCAGATCAATCTTTGCTGAAATAACAATTTAAAATGAATGATTACCAGATGGGCATGTGACATTGACTTGACATCTAGGCTCTGAGAGGAAGTTGCTTTCAGTCTCGAGTCTACTGTGAAAATAGTGGACGTCAGTTTCTTCATCCAGGCTGTATGTGGTAGAGATGTTAGTCGTGGTTGAATATGACAGACACGTTCCATTCAAAGTCCACTGAATGTTAGGCTCTTTGTAGCAGTCAAGCTTTACAACACATTGGTAAACGTTTCCACCATTTGGGCGAGTCTCACTGTGCTGACAAATATGTGTCCCTGGTGAGAGACGATTTTTGTTAAAATAATGAAATTACATGAGTATTCAAAAATTGCTGGTAATCACAAATTACAACTTACCACAAACCACAAGATTCACAACAAAACGTCTGTATAGTGGAGAATAAAAACGACAACTGTATTTTCCCTGGTCTTCTTTTGTGATGTTTTTTAATAGAACAGAACAATTACTGCTGTCCTTATGAAAAAATGTTTCATATCGGTGTGACAGGTTGTCTTTAAAATCTAAGGTCCCATCATTATATCTGAAGATCAATTTTGCCTCCACCCCTCTCTCCTCATCTTTTTCCACTTGCCACTTGAAGTCCTTATTCAAATCTCTATTAGGGCAGTCACATGGCAGGAGCACATCGTCTTTCTCAAAGCCTATAACAGTGACGCCTTCACCTGCAACAGAAAAGATGACCAATCATAAGTCCAGTTATGAGAATCACAATGTCAGTTTTCCTGCTGCATTAAATTATCAAAAGTAAACTTGACAAAATAGGAAAACACAGAACTTGCTGCTTCTCAAAAGTTCAATAATCACAGAGAAACTGAGGAACAACTTGTGGGCTTTACAGCTCTGCTGTTAGAGTCATTTTCAGATGAAAGTATTTCTCGTGGGAATCCAACCAGTGACTCTCCACTGTGCATTATATGTAGGATTTGCTGTATCTTCTAAAAGACTTGGCATAATCATAAAAACACAATTCAGTGATTTGAGTTCATCAATAGTACAAAAACTACACCTACACCTACACCCCCCCCCCCCCAATTTTTTTCCACATGTCGAGGAGCGTGTCAGGCTACATTTCACTGTGTGTTATACTTGTATAACTATGCATGTGACAAATAAAGAACCTTGAAAACAGCACAAAGTCAAGTGTTCTGAAGTGGCCGACCTCTTATTTGCAACCATCGATTTTATTTATTGAAAAATCTGGGCAGAAACATTTGGGGAAAATAGTAAAGATACCAATAAAGAGAACAAGAAACATATCTTTATATTGTTTTCTTTCATTGAAGAGTGTGGAAAGAGTGAATAAATGAAAGAATGCAGGAAATAAGTTATTCAGTTATGTAAATGATAATAAATCAAGTAAAATAAAAGTTTGTTGTGATTTCATATCAACTGTGTTTGAGTTAATGCCATCAGTCTGCTGTAAGTTGCCAGTTACTGTTTCACTTCTGGAGTTTATTTCTTTGACACTACAGAGCTGGTTTGTCATATTTATGTAGGTTATAGTGAGTATAATAAACTAAGTAAGTAACTAATAGTTAAAGCTGTACTAGTTGTTTTCACCTAGTTCTTGTGTAATGTTTAGCTTAGTACATTCCTCCCTGTGAAATATTAACAATCAGCATATTTCACAACTGTACATTTCAAACAATCATCCGGCAACTCCACATTTTTCATTTACCATCCACACAATCACTCATGTTTGTGTTTGTTACTCTTGTTTCACTTTCTGATAAATCTCCAGTACATCTGCACAGTTCTTTGTGTGCAGATTAAATGTGAACACAAAGTGCAAATCCCCCGTTCACTTGAGGGCACGTACACAGACATGCCGTCGGGTGCTGAAAGATGACATCTGACAGATTCCTAAGCTGCAAGTTCCGTCACTCTCAGACCAAAATTCACTCACAGTTAAAAAAACAAAACAAAAACAAAAAACAACTTTACGTAATTTTACACATTTCTTATAATTTAACTCCAAAGAGTCATGCTGACAGATTTCTTTCTTTGTTACAGGAGCTTTTTCTTTATATTGAAAAACAGTTAAATATGCAACTTCTTTACACTGACAGAATAGGAAACTTCACCGATCCAGCCCGCTGACACCAAAGTGGGCTTTTTGTGGCCTGCAGTGTAAAATGAGTTTGACACCTCGAGTTTGGACATTAATGAATACTAAAAGCCTATGAGTTTGAATTGAATATAACTTTGCCACATTTAACACATAAGATTAAACAATCAATACTAATAAAAAAATTGAATAAAATAAAATGAAAGAACTAAACACAAATTTTATGCCTTCCTATATAGGTTAGACCTGAACTCAACCTTTTTTCTTTTTCTTTTTAAACACTCTAGGCTGTTTAAACAGTGGTTTAGTGGAATGATATGGTTGATGAAGAACACATTTCCAATCACGAGACATTAGCGGTAAATGTCTATAGAAAGTTTTGCCACTAAAAAGGAAAAGAATGTGCACTGCTGTGTTTTGCAAATTTTATGAGTCCATTTTTTTTTATCACAGATAAGGCGTGGACTAGAAATGTTTTGCAATGAAGCTCTGTTAGTCTTTTAGTCCAGGGTTAGCTTTAATCTACATCTGAGAAACTGGGTGAACGAGTCAAGGTTGAACTAACCTTGATACGGCTTTTAGGATGTCATTTGTTACAAAATGTATTCCTTTGCATTTCTACCCATTCAAGTGTTTAATGTTTTGACTATTAGATAAGAGCTGTGCAAAGTTAATATAATTATGCAACTGTCTTAATAAGACTAATAGGAGATTATTTGACATTGGTTGGATGTGGTTTTCATAGGATAATAATGTGTGTACAAAAAAATATGTGTGAGATATTTTTAATCCAGCAGCTCTGCAAACCTCTCTTATTTACGTGTCACAGAAGACAAGTTTTTACTGTACACTGACTTAAAGATTGACTGACTTTATTGATTTATACTGAGCAGTGTCAACAATATTCTACAACTGTGTTAGGGTTAGAAATTTAACACTAAGTAGTCCTGATTTTCTAACATTGAAAAATCAACACTGGCATTTCTGTGCACATTTTCAGGAAAAGACATATATCTCTTTGCATTTAAATAATTTGACTGACATGGAGACGTGCATACCTGCAGACACCGCAAAAAACGCGGAGAGAAGGAAAAAACGCATGATTCCTCCACGGGTAGACTGATGCTCGAGGTAGTCTGTACTTCCCAGCATGTGATTTATAATATGTATGGTAGTCTGCTCTTCTAACTTTTATCCTCTTCTCCGTGCACCTCGAAGCACTTGAAAGGTCACAAATCCCCGCTAGGGCCCACCTGTCCTGAACCATGGTTGCTGTTCATTGATGGGGCGGCCAAAACATTATCAACACCCAATAATCTCACCACACGTCAACACTTCTCAAACACTGTCAACAAAACCGCACATCGGAAACTTTGCAGAAGATTTGTAGCTGAGTTTTTGCATTTTATGTAACATTTAAAAAAGTTCGAATATGAAGAAACCTTTTGCTTTTATCATATTCATCCAAAGTAACCTTTACAGCGCAGTCTGAATATCATCACATACATGTTTGCACAGTGTGCCATATCAGCTCATAGACAACCCCAAACCGTGAGTACTGCCATGTGTATAAGTTTCCTACTCCTACCCATAACACCAGCCGAATCAAAACACTTGTACAGATTTGCTGATGTGAGGTAGCAAACTCCTCTAAAGCGTAAACGCACTGAAGCTTACACCTGTTATGTTTAAATCATGGCGACAAACGCCCTTTCGCATTTAACCTTAAAAAGCATCTGACCACTTTCCCAGTCCAAACTGCCTTACCCAGGGTGGAAAGTCAGTCTTTTTCCAGATGTGGTTTCATTTCTACATGCTAGCCACTTAGCCGCTTGTGCTACTTCCTGGTGTTCTCTACATCACTTGAAACGTAGTAACTGGCATGTGGTTTAACGGTGTGTACCGCCAGATCTTTAGGAGAGACCGGGGATAGTTGTAACATTTTTGACATTTCTGGTTGTAGCTTGGAGCTCTTTTAAGGTGTGGATTCAAAATGTAATGCAAAGTATTTACATGTCTCTGCTATTAAATAGTGCAGCTATTTTCTCTGCAGCACAATTACTTATTGCATGGTGTGGTCTCAAACACAAAGAGTGAAATATTACAACTAACCCCATTGTCTGGGTTAGTTGTAACATATGCTGGGATGAAATGTAACACAATGAAATAAGGGTTCTGACAAAATCTTAACATCTAACCTTTTTTATTCAACACCAGAATACACTTAGAACTATTTATGTAGCTGTGTGTGTGTGTGTGTGTGTGTGTGTGTGTGTGTGTGTGTGTGTGTGTGTGTGTGTGTGTGTGTGTGTGTGTCAGAATGCAGAAATCTAGCTTTTGAACATATTCCAACCCCCAAAAAAGACAAATTATGGAATTTTCAACAATTGAATATTTCATTCATTTTGGTTGGTCTTCCTTGAGTTTGGCCTCATTGGCTCAATGGGCATTGTAACCTATAACTCTTGCACCAACTTTTGAATATAACAATGAAGCTGAAAAAATGTAGTTGTTCACCAGTTGTGTAGTTGTGCAATTCCATTGCAATGTCCATGAGAAGAATTACTTTTTTTCATGGCTTACATTGGTGTGGTTTGCAAAGTGCTTCAGAAAGATGAGGAAATCTGTTTCTTGCACCCACCCTGATTTATTTCCACTACCAATACTTCCTACTGGCCCATCTCTGACAAAGTGGTCTGCATAACGTATGCGTCGGAACACAAACATTGGAGGAATTGTGTTGCCAATGGCATTAACCGCATATACAAAGGTGACCAGTGAACCTCTCTCTGCTGATGTCGTTGCCCTAACTTGTTTAAAATAAGTTAAAGTAATAGTGTGGTAAGTTGTAACATCTGCATTATTGTTACAGCTGACCCAGACTCCTATAGCCATGAACTAACTAATATTACAGACAACTGCTAAAACATTAGCACTAAAGACCTACACAGAATATATCACCTTATAGAAGGTCCTGAGTTCGATTCCATCATCAGGCTGGGGTTTTCTGTGTAGAGTTTGCATGTTCTCCCTGTGTTTGCGTGGGTTCCCTCCGGGTACTCCGGCTTCCTCCCACCGTCCAAAGACATGCAGCTTGTGGGGATAGGTTAATTGATTAATCCAAATTGCCACTAGGTGTGAATGTGAGCGCGAATGGTTGTCTGTCTCTGTGTGTTAGCCCTGCGACAGACTGGCGACCTGTCCAGGGTGTACCCCGCCTCTCGCCCTATGACAGCTGGGATAGGCTCCAGCGCCCCCTGTGACCCTGAAAAGGATAAGCGGAAGGGAATGGATGGAGTTTAACTGCAAAGCAGATAATGCTATTAGAAATTGAAATACATTTTTTAAAAATTACTTTTTGGCATAAAAATTACTTTTCTTCTTCTTAAATTGTCTGTGTTTGCCAAAATTTGCTCATTTTTCACATGTGATAGAAGAACTGAATTGGGCATGTATAGAATGAATCACATCATTTGAAACTTGATGTTTCCCTGATTGGAGAAATTGGAAGTGTTACAACTGACCCACGTTACAACTATCCGGTCTACCTATAGACGTGTGGTATCTACAGATTAACTGAGCCTCAGAGAGCGAGAGCAGAGACTAGAGCAATTTGCTGGTCTGGAGCATTCAGGTGTGCTCAGACACACACCTGAAGAAACCACAAGACTTCTGGAGGAATGTCCTTTGGATAGATAAGACCAAAGTGAAGACGTTTGACTGCCTCATACTCAGTGAAAAGTACAGTGATGGAGGGACAATCAATTCAGCTTGCTTTGCACCCACAGAACCTGGGCACCTTGAACTCCTCCATATACTAGAGTCAAATGTGAGGCCATCTGATTCCAAACACAAGAGGAAATCTAGAAAGGAGTGGTTTAAAAAGAAAAGAATAAATATGTTGTAATGGCTCAGTCGAAAGTTCAGCCCTCATCTCGACTCACTGGCTGTGGCAGGACCTCAAAAGAGCCATGGACGAATGACTCCCTGCAAACCTCAATGAATGGAAACAATTTTCAACAAACAGACGGTCAAATATTTCTTCATGATGTGAGAGACTGATAAAGTCACAATGATAAACTGGTTATACAATCTTTTGAATCTTAGTGTCTACTTAAAAACGAAACTGTTTAATATCTGAGGTTTTATTTACTTCATTTTAGAACCATCTTTTTTTTATTATGTCCTGATGTGATTGTGTCACATGACTGTACATTAGCTACAGCAGACATCCACTGCATGATGTTTCTTTGTCACAACTAGAACAATTTTCAGTGGATCCTGCAGTTTTCCATGCAGGACTTTCATGTGATGGAGTACTCTGAAAGTGTGCTACACCGGACAAAAAAAACAAAACAGGATCTGTGTTCTTCTTGAAGCATGTGGTGTGCATGTGTTCATTAAAGAGAAAAAGGAGAAATGAAAGCTCTTAAATAGACAAAAATTACCCATCATGCAGTTTAAAAAAAACAACTTTAAAAAACTTTATTGCTGAATTTAATTTTACAAATCAATCTTGAAAAAATATAGAAAGGTGTTGCAAAATATCTGACCAGATCTCAGGTAGATCGTGTGGATGTAAATCACACTCAGTTTCTATTGTCAGTATTGTGTGAACAACACTTCAACCTTATTGTATGTGGTTATTAAACATGTTAGAATTGACATTAAAAATCATACGTCAATATATCAGGATACAAAACTATACAGGGTGTTAAACAAAAACAAACATTATCAGCAACTTTGTAAAAAACAAGACAAAAATGTTTATTTTACTCTTGTTTATACACTTTTCTTTTTGGTGCTGAAAAAGGCCACACATTCACATTTCATTACACTCCATTCTTCAAATTTTGGCATACTGTCCTGACTGCGGTCACAGTTTCAAGGCTGATGAACTAATTCCCAAAAAGCCAGAGCTGCACGGCGACTTAGTACAGTGATGTTTCACAGTTGAGTTAAGCAACATCATTTACAAATTTCTTGCATGGCACCTGAATGGGTTTTTTTTCTATTAACTATACATTATACACATTACCCTAAACCTACTTGTTTATAAAAGTGAAAAAAAAAACAAGTATTTAAAAAAAAAAAAAAAACATTCACAGTGCTCCATGTACCAAAAAGACAGTTACAGAAGAACAAATTACACCTTTCCATGTCATCAAAGAAAAGAAGCCTTTACACAGCTTCCAAAAATAGATGTAGTTTCCATGAGCAGGAACAAAAGATGAAAACTAGATTTCGCAAACAGCCACTATTGCATCAGCAGTGAGTAATCACCTCCTTTGGCTCAGAAGAAAGTACTTTCCCATTTTCACTTTGGAGCTCATCTGAGAGAAGTCACTATTTTACACCCATTTTACACATCTTCCCTCACCGGAAAATCTTTAACAAAGAGAAAATGAAAGATTAAATTATTGGAGAGACACAGTAACAAAGCCAAATGTCAACAAACACTAGCAAAACTGTTAGTGGCTGATAAAAAGCTGCAGCAAGAGCAACAGAGTCACTCTGGTTTAACCAGTAATGCAGTTCACGTGGCGTTACGAAACTCACTGTGAGACGTTCCACGACGGCACCAAATCAGCAAAAATCCAAGCACCAACACAACAGGGACCCCTTTACACAATATCCTGAAATAGGGGTCTGGGTTGGGGTCTTTGCTGGTACCTGACATTGAACTCATCGCTGGAAATAAAAAAAATTATAATAATTGATATTATGAAATGTTCCACAGTGACCTGTATAATAAGTGTTACTATCTTTGCATTTAATATCAGAGCACTTTTATTTTAAAAGTACCAGGCAACACCTCAGATCAATCTTTGCTGAAATAACAATTTAAAATGAATAATTACCAGATGGGCATGTGACATTGACTTGACATCTAGGCTCTGAGAGGAAGTTGCTTTCAGTCTCGAGTCTACTGTGAAAGTAGTGGACGTCAGTTTCTTCATCCAGGCTGTATGTGGTAGAGATGTTAGTCGTGGTTGAATTTGACAGACACGTTCCATTGTTCAAAGTCCACTGAATGTTAGGCTCTTTGTAGCTGTCAAGCTTTACAACACATTGGTAAACGTCTTCGCCATTTGGAAGAGTCTTGTTGTGCTGAAAAATATGTGTCCCTGGTGAGAGATGATT
Organism: Rhamphochromis longiceps; assembly: GCF_057381845.1. Taxonomy (NCBI): domain Eukaryota; kingdom Metazoa; phylum Chordata; class Actinopteri; order Cichliformes; family Cichlidae; genus Rhamphochromis; species Rhamphochromis longiceps. The sequence continues at coordinate 19,442,552 of NC_140572.1, forward strand.
TTTGTTAAAATTATGAAATTACATGAGTATTAAAATACTGTTGGTACCCACAATGGATGACTTACCAAAAACCACAAGATTCACATAAAAACGTTTGTATTGTGGAGAATAAAAACGACAACTGTATTTTCCCTGGTCTTCTTTTGTGATGTTTTTTAATAGAACAGAACAATTACTGCTGTACTTATGAAAAAATGTTTCATATCGGTGGGACAGGTTGTCTTTAAAATCTAAGGTCCCATCATTATATCTGAAGATCAATTTTGCCTCCACCCCTCTCTCCTCATCTTCTTCCACTTGCCACTTGAAGTCCTTATTCAAATCTCTATTAGGGCAGTCACATGGCAGGAGCACATCGTCTTTCTCAAAGCCTTTGACAGTGACAGGAATGCCTTCACCTGCAACAGAAAAGATGACCAATCATAAGTCCAGTTATGAGAATCACAATGTCAGTTTTCCTGCTGCATTAAATTATCAAAAGTAAACTTGACAAAATAGGAAAAAACAGAACTTTCTGCTTCACAAAAGTTCAATAATCACAGAGAAACTAAGGAACAACTTGTGGGCTTTACAGCTCTGCTGTTAGAGTCAATTTCAGATGAAAGTATTTCTCGTGAGGATATGTAGGATTTGCTGTATCTTCTAAAAGACCTGGCATAATCATAAAAATACAATTCAGTGATTTGGGTTCATCAATAGTACAAAAAGAGCAGAAAGTCAAGTGCCTATAGCTTAATAAAGTGTTATATTTATGTAGGCTATAGTGAGTATAACGAACTAAATAACTAACTACTAGTTAAAACTAGTTGTTTTCATGTAGTTCTTGTGTAATGTTTATCTTAGTACATTCCTCCCTGTGAAATATTAACAATCATCATATTTAACAACTGTACATTTAAAACAATCCACCCGGGAACGCCACATTTTTATTTACCATCCACACAATCACTCATGTTTGCTTTTGTTGCTCTTGTTTCACTTTCTGATAAATCTCCAGTACATCTGCACAGTTGTTTGTGTGTTTCATGTTTTCCATCTGTTGTTCTTTTGCACTTCAAGTGATAACTGCCTAAATATTTCTATATTCAAATTATAATCCCTTCTATTGTGCCAATTGCTACATGGAATTTAGCAACATGTTCTAGGCATGAAACTATACATGATTGCACAACCACTCCTTGTTAGAGATATGAGCCTCAATTTGTTTGCATTTCTTCAGATTGAATAAAGAAAAGACATCGAAAGAAAAGAGCTGAAAGAGCTGATGATAACCAGACGATGTAAACAGACAGCTCTGACCTGACAGTTCAGGTCATCTCCAATAAACTAAAATAATTAAAACAGTCAAGGCAAAGGTCTTCTGTGACTTTTTACTGGATTTTACAAAGTAGGCGTGTTTGTTTCTGTATCTATAAATAATCAAATTCTTTTAATCAAAGTATTTCTCGATTCTGATGAGAAAGGTTTCAGATTTTTTGGGGAGAATGTATATTTGTGCATTCAAATTGCATCTCTGAGGATTCGCATTAGGTTTAGTCATTACTAAATACTAAAAATGTATGAGTTTTATATATATATATAACTACATGTAACTGTACCACATTTAGCACATAATTTGATTTTTATTATTGATTGTTTAATCTTACGTACAAACTGAATTAAAACAAATACTAAAATGAAAGAACTAAAAACAAATGATTGCCTTCCTATACAGGTTAGACCTGAACTTGACCTTGTTGTTTTAACACCCTAGGCTGTTTTACAGTGGTTTATGGTTGAAGAAGAACACATTTCCAATCACGTGACATTAGTGAAAAAACTTTCTATGAACATTCGCTGCTAAAAAGGAAAACAAAGTGTAACTTTTATGAGTGTTAAAAGATGTGAACCTTAAGTAATCTAATAGACTTTACCACAGCAGCCCAGTAGTTACTCCCACTTTAGCTCATAGCTAAAAGTATGATTTAAAAAACCAAAAAATGATTGCAATGTCTTTGATAAAGGAAGAGCTAAAGCTTTCATAAGTCTTAAAACTTAAGTTTCACAGATTAAGGCATGAACTAGAAATGTTTTAGTCTTTTAGTTCAGAGTTAGTTTTAATCCACGTCTGGGAATCTGGGTGAATGAGTCAAGGTTGAACTGACTTGATACGTCTTTTAGGATGTCACGCACTACAGATTTTATTGCTTTGCATTTCTACCCACGCAAGTGATTCACCTTTCTGATTTTTAGGTAAGAGCTGTGCGAAAATTAACATGATTATGTAACTGTCTTAATAAGACTATTAGAAATTGTATGATGTAGTTTTCATAAGGTGATAATGTGTGTACAAAAAAAATGTGTGTGAGCTTTTTTAATCCAGTTTTGATTATAAAAGAACAGCTTTTCAAACAGCTCTTACACTGTGGTATTTTTAATTGCTGTAGCAGAACATGTAATTGAATTGTTTAAACTATTTATGATTTGGTTACTCATTGAATGTGGTCTTAACTTCATCTAGGTCACACATTAGTACTTTTGGCTACTCCCCAGGTGGACGGATCTGTGTTTGATTTGGCACAAATTCTTCACTGGATTTTCTGATCCAGGCTGCCAAGAGTGAGCTCTTGCAATCAAACTGGGGATCTTTGCACATAAAGCAAACATGTGGAGCACTAAAACCCCTGTCCCAGCTCCATCTGAGTTCCATCTATACACAAACACAATCTGTCTAGCATATTAATAGCTTTTCATGTACAGTAAACAAGTAAGATTTTTTTCTGCTAAGATAACCTCCATATGGTATCCAAGATTTAAGATTTAAAATTTTTCAGTATCATTGTAAGTGTGATAGAATTGCTCCACCCAAGAATAAGTCTCATAACATCTTGACCAAAGATGTCTTAATGGACCGTTGATGCGACTCAGAATAAACAAGCAAACTGGGAGTGTGTTGCTGAATACCTCCAAGAGGGGTCAAGGGAACCCAGCTATGAGCTGAAACAGGGAGGGAAGCATAAAACTCACGACTAGCATTAAGTCTTAACTTCTTAAGTTCAAGAGTTTACTTTTGTGTTAAAAGCTGACATGAAAGTGTGACCTGGGAACGGACAACCGATTAACAGATGAAGGTCTTTTAAGTATTTACAGCAAATATAATGCAGAATTAACACTCAAGAAACATCGTGAAGATTTTTTGTGTTAAATCAACACTTTTGAAGTTGAAGATTGACTGACCTACTTAATTGATTAACACTGAGCAGTGCCAATAATATTTCTACACCGGTCTTAGCGTTATAAATTTAACACTAAGTCGTGCTGATTTGCTAACATTGAAGAATCAACACTGGCATTTCTGATGTGTACCCTTTTTATGAGAAGAGAACGACATAAATCTCTTTGCATTTAAATGTTTTGATTGGCATGAAGACTTACCTGCGGACACCACAAAAAACGCGGAGAGCAGGAAAAAACGCATAATTCCTCCACGGGTGGACTGCTGCTAGAGGTAATCTGTACTTCCCAGATTGCGATTGATAATCTGTGTTAGTCTGCTGTCCTGATCTGCTCCTTCTGACAACACTTTCTGATGCTACATTTTCGAGAGCTCTGTAACTTCTGTGCGCCTCGAGCCAAACCACTCCACTTAGACGTCGTGTTATTGGGAAATGAAAGTCCTCTCCGGAATACCGTCACACTACGCCTATAAAAGGAAATCAATAACTAAGTCTCGCCACCTACTGAGGACAAAGAATATTAAAACACTCGTGGGTTTGGACATTAGAGACTTGCAGCATAAATGTATGCAACACAATCTTATTTGAAATGGGTGATGTTGTAGTTGTTATTGTAAAGGTTCTCAATGACATGTAAGCGCGTGCGCACACACACACGCGCTCCCTCCGCCCGCTCCCACCAATCCAAACACATCCTCCAGCCTCGCGCCGTCACCGGGAGCTGGATCAGCAGGATCAGGACTGCGTCGACGCATATTCCGACATTTCTCTTTGTGCAAACGGACAAATCGTGAACATAACGGCGCTGCTGGACACCGGGAGGACGGTATGGGGGAGCACGCGGCGTTTCTGCTGTTACTCGCGGCGACCTTGACGCTTTCATCCGAGGTGAGTTTAGCGGAGAAACCGCAGCCTGTGGCGGCTAACCGTTACCTGGGCCAGACTCTTATGCCACCGTAGCTGTCAAACACTAACCCCGACACCCCCTCTCCATACACACACCGTGTTTAATCTTCATAACGACTATTAAAAAATAACATATGCAGATTAGATGGAGTCATAACAACACGGCGTGGCTGCTAATGGATGACATAAGAGCTATTAGAAGGTGCTGCTGCCAAAGATAACGCGATGTAAGGGCTTGTGAGCGGCCCACGCAGCCTTTAATCCTATAAATGGATGTCCTCTGTTTTTAACAGAGGTGAAAATATGCCCTGTGAATCCACCTTAATCGCAGACCTGCAGTGTACACACACAGAGTCGCTGCGCAAAATAAACCACCAAACCAGGAATGTCAGCAATGCTACCGCGGCCTACCGTTAGATGTCAGTGGTTGGTATCTTGGCCCTGTCATGTCGGATGTTATTAATCACGGAGTGTTTTTTTTTCATTCTTCTACTACTCATTAATGTTTGATTTTTACGTTAAGAGAAGTATTAACAGTTTAACCGCTACGCCTTTCGCCGGGTTATAGCACCGAGAAGGGTGTAGGGAGCTAACGGTGGCTAGCTTTTTTCTAGAAAATGACAACACAGCTGTAAATGTCAAGTCCACTGTTAAATACCTGGACGGATTTAAACCCAGTACCATTCTAGAAAAACAAGAAGGGTTGTGTGTAAATAACCCAGCTGTGTCCGGTGACACCAGCCTTTTATTTATTTATTTATTTTTATATAGCGTAGATAATATCGCGCTGGGCCGCCTGGTCCAGCGGAGCTGCGGGGCGGTGAAACTGCTGAGGAGAATGGAAAAAGGATGCAGCCTTATTAGTTTCACACAAGCAAGATGGCGCCTGCAGCTTGGTGTTCCTCTGATGGACCACAGAGGAATATGTTGCCCAGGACAGCTGGAAAAAAGGATGAATGGGCACCTGTAAATCAATTAGTGCATTTTTCCTCGTTGTCACGTTACATTCACGGCGAAGGGGTTGTTTTTCACGCTGCAGGCTCACCAGCCCCTGTGTGTGGTGCAGTGAAAATGTCTCCACAGCAAAATTATGCGGTACACATTATCGACACCATACCCGTGTTTGTCGTGACATTTGAGCTGCATTTGTTTTGTAACGTTGAAATCAGCATTGTGCTGCCTTTTACGCACCAAGCCTCCGGCGATATAGAGATTATAATTTTCCACGAGGTTTGTCATGGTAAGCATACCGAGGATTGTTTTACTCTCTTGCCAGTTTAGTTTACCCCAGCACACACAAGCCTATTATGCTGTAGTGATTTCGCTTTCTCTATTTTTTGTTTTATTGTTTTTTTTTTGTTTTTTTTTTTGTCGTAATGTGAAAATGATATACAAGCCCTGCAGCACCAAAATACATTAAGTTATTTTAGGGTAATCTTGGATTGGTTTACTAGTAACATGCGGCTTTATGAAAAACTGGTTGAGGCTTAAATATGAAAACAGGCAGCGTCACTTTGAAAGACATAAATAAGTAATGGAGTATATGGTAGTGCTGTGATAACGCAAATTTGATATCAATGTGATACCAAGTAAATCAAGGGCCAGTGTTGCCTATACTTTTAACCAGGGAAGGCAGTCATGATTTATCAGAGTCAGAGAGACTTTATTTATCCCCAAGGGGCAATTAAGATACAACAGAGCAGCATGACGTTTAAGAACGCAAAACTGTTCAGCTGACTGGCCGGTCGACCACACGAGCAGCGACCCAGAAGGAGGAGAACTCCCCCCAGACTGAGCTCCAACAGGAAATCAGTTTGAGAAGGGAGGGGGCGGGAAGCGGGGGGTGGGTCTGTGTCAGTGTACATGCGTACGCGTGCGTGTATGGGCTCAAATTGTGGTTAGAAATATTTTGTACTTGTAAATCAGGATTTGTATGTGTAAAAAGAATTTGTGTGTGCGTAAAAAAAGATTTGTGTGTGGGCTTAGCCAAAAAAATATGTGTGAAACTGCATTCAAGTTGCAAGTTACAAGTATGAATTTTGACCCTATTTTTCTTCTGTTTGTCCAATGTCATGTCAATCACAAATTTAACTATCCAATCAGAGAACAGATGGGTTTGGCTATTGGAGGGGTGCTTTATGGAGCTTCAGGTCCTTGAAGGGAATAAATGCCCTTTTACATGCCAGCAGTGCAGCACAGCGTTTTCCTTCATCACCACGAAGGAAAACAGTCTGTGGTGGTCCGAGTTTTGTGTCACAGGTTTACGTGCTTAATACAGGGACCTCCAGAGCCTTTTCAACAGCGTCAGAGTCAGAGATAGAAACGACAAGGAGCAGGTGCATCTAGTACAGGTAGAGCTGCTGCAAAAACCCACAGAGCTCAGCAGCCGGGTCAGCCCTGACTTTGTGTTAAACTCATCCTAAAGTAATAATGGTATTTCTAACCACTGATATACCACAACTTTATCCTTTCAACAGCTACTGAAAGTTAGGGGACCTAGCTTCTATCGGATATTTACATAGAGATCCTCTAGCTTCCAACTGTATTACCCTTCAAGGACCTGCAGTTCAAAAAAGTGCCCCTCTGACAGACAAACCCATCTATTCTCTGATTGGATAGTTAAATTTGTGATTGACATGACATTGACCAACCAGATGAAAGGAAGAAAAATAGGGTCAAAATTCGTACTTGTAACTTGAAACAAATCTTTTTTACGCACGCACAAATTCTTTTTACATATACAAATCCTGATTTAAAAGTACAAAATATTTATGACCACAATTTGAGCCCATATGCGTGTGTGTGTGTTTTCTCCGTGTTCAGCCGAGAGGAAGTCTCCCTTTACTCGATTAGGCAAAAGTCCACAATCTTTGGTCAACACGGGTGGCCTTGAAGGAGGTGGGAGAAAGTCACAAAAACAGTTTTGTCATCTAAGGGAGAATTTTGTTATTCCTATCAGCTTTTGCCTTGAGCATCCAGCTGGTGCCAGGGGGCAGAATGAGGTGAGATGGTAGTTGTTTTGGTCAGTGCGAACAAACTGCATCCAATTTTGCAGTTGGTCTAATGTCCATCACTGGCCACCAGGTCTCTCAATTCCCGATGCAGTGTCACCTCAAGATCTTATCCATATTGCAGAGCCATGAGCTTCTCCAAGATCTTATCCATGTTGCGTTCAGTAAACACAGTCTGAGTACTCACAGCCCTGCCCATTGTTTATCATGTTGGCCAGCCTTATGGGAAACGTCTCCGCAGGACAATCGGGCTCTCCCAAGCCCCGGCTTCTCACCGAGAAGAGGTTGCTTTATGATCTAAAGCATCATCAATCTGCAAATTGTACAATGCAATACAGTTTTATGTGTATAGCAAATTTAAAATCAGAGGTACACCAAAGTGCTTCACAAAATCCAGTAAAAGTACCGGTAGTAGCAAAATACAAATGCAAATAAGCTAGCAGGTAGAAAGCATTGATTAATTAAGCATACAAGGTAAGCAGATATCAAAATAAAACTTCAAAGGTAAAATCAATACAAAACATTGTTCAACAAAACAGAAGAAAAGGGGTTCCATGAGAGTATACTTACAAGAAGCGTACTCTAGATAGCCAGGAAGGCTAAACCAAATAGATACGTTTTCAATTGAGATTTAAAAGTCTGGATCCAATCAGACACGCAAATAGCTTGAGGTAGATTGTTCCAGATGTTAGGTGCAACTGGAGCGAAAGCACGGTCACCTCTGGTCTTTAGCTGTGACCTAGGTTGCACCAAGAGCAATAAGCCTGTTGATCTCAGTGCTCTCCTGGGAATATAGAGGCTGAGAAGATCAGTAAGGTAGCTAGGTGCAATATTTTTTATGATTTTAAAAGTAAGCAATAAGATTTTAAAATCAATGCGATATTTAATGGGAAGCCATTGTAGGTCAAAGAGAATTGGGGTAATAGACTCAAACCTACCAGTTCCATTTAAGAGGCGTGCCGCAGCATTTTGAGAAAGTTGCAGTCTATGTAGAAGGGCAGATTGGAGACCAGTGTATAGGGAGTTGCAGTAGTCTAATCTAGATGTGACAAAGGCATGAATATGTTTTTCAAGATCCTCATGTGGTAAGTATGGCTTGGCTTTAGAGATTAGACCTAGTTGGTAAAAACTAGGTTTAACTACAGAGGACACAAGAAGGTTTTTGAACACATTTTGATGACCACTAAATCATGATTTTCACAGCTTTCAGCTTTTCATGTAGTTTGAGACTGCTTTTTTGGGGTGAGACCTGGAATGCACATCTGCCCCTCTCTGAAGTGCTTTGGGTGAACTTCTGTTGTTTAAACGTGCTATAAGCTGGAATAAAGTAAATGTGACAGTCAACACAAAAAGTTTCAGACATTTTTTAAAATTAATATTTGAGCTTTATTCTTACATTTCCAAAAGAAAATATTTTTTTAACACAATTCAGTGGGCTGTATACTGAACTCGGAGGGTAGAAACAAAGTATCGATCCTATTGCGCTCGTATCGATCCAATACTAGTACCAGCGTTAGTATTGATGCTACAGATATTTGGAGCGAGACACCCACCTAGTATATGGGGTGAATAGCTATGAGTGGAATGATGTGCCCTTCAGCAGATATTAAACCACACACATCCTCAGTTGATATGCCCCAAGAAGATGTAATTAGAAATATAAATAAGTGAGTAATTGGGTAACATAATGCAGACCAGGCAGAACAGCTACTAGAAACAATGGGTTATGACATGCATATTCACAGGAGTCTAATTATGTGCTGTTATTCACAGGCAAACGCATCATAATGTCAGAATTAGTCATTTAATAATTGGCAACAGTTGGCTCAGAGGCTAGCGTTTTGTCAGTGTGCACCATCAGCTTTTTTGTGTTATCTGCCAGAAAATCAAGGCCTCACAAAGGCAAAAACACATAGAGACTTCCACCAATTGTGTCCCAAACAAAAAGGATGGAAAAATATGCTGATAGCAGTATCCTATGAAATCGACTGCCAAACCCGGTTCTATGGAAAGACATTATTTATACCTTATGGGGGTTTTTTCGTAGCTAGAATTTAATACCTTGTAGATTACTTTTATTTTCCCTTCTGAACACTCCCATTGTACTTTAACTAATGGAGTAAAGCCAGACTTGACAGACAGATTAAGAAAACAAAAAATGTGCTGTTCTATGGCAGTAGTATTGTTGAGGAATTTAAAAGCATTCATCTTTATGACTTACTAATCTCACTACTTTATATTTGAAGTATGCAGTAGAATGACTTCAGAGGAACTTGGTACATACAGTATAAGCTGCATGATGAGATATTTATGGATAAGCTATACTTTAGGGAGTTTGGTAGTTTTCGTTATTGTTCTGTTTTATACTTTTTCTCTGTCCAGGTGCCAGATGATGACTCGGTGGGTTTGCTAACCGAGCCCCAGGTGGCCATGTTCTGCGGGAAGCTCAACATGCACATCAATGTGCAGAGCGGCAAATGGGAGTCCGACCCTTCTGGTACCAAGAGCTGCATTGGCACCAAGGAGGGCATCCTGCAGTACTGCCAGGAGGTATTTCAACCGAGTAAAACAGCACTGCAGAGAGAGAGAGGTATGAAGTATTGCAGCAATAACATTCAAATCTCCCATGTTTGCACAGGTGTACCCAGAGCTGCAGATTACAAATGTTGTGGAGGCCAACCAGCCTGTCAGTATCTCCAACTGGTGCAAGAAGGACCGCAGGCAATGCCGCAGTCATGCACATATTGTGGTGCCACACCGCTGTCTGGGTGAGCTTTTTTTAGTCCCTTTGTTACTGAGTGTGTTTATGCATGGTTGCATCTTTAAAAGTGTACAATACATGCAAAAAGGTGTATTTCTGTTGCAGTAGGAGAGTTTGTGAGTGACGCCCTGCTCGTTCCCGACAAGTGTAAGTTTCTGCACCAGGAGCGTATGGATCAATGCGAGAGCCACCTGTACTGGCACACTGTAGCCAAAGAGGTGAGGAGGGTGGCTTTTTGTGTCTGTTTGCTTCCCTCATTGTCCTTCTGTTTCTGTGGTAGCGCCACTGTATGACTCAGTGCTGTCAGCCTTCCCTGGCACTTTCTTCTGAGTTATTCTTGTCCTTTTCTGTGCTGTTTATATTCAGTAAGCCATAGTTCAGGTTTCTGGGTTTGCCGCAATTAGCTCTCATAAGGATTAAACCGATTGAACATTATGGTGTTTGATTTTGGATGCTGTGTGCTGTTAAAATTAGTACTGCGGAGACCGCTCCATGAATCTCCACGACTATGGGATGCTGCTGCCATGTGGTATAGACCGTTTTCGAGGGGTGGAGTTTGTGTGCTGCCCGGCCTGGGCTGAACGGGAGTCAGACAGCGCACAGCTTCAGGGGGAGGAATCCGATGTGTGGTGGGGCGGAGCTGAGAGCGAATACTCTGATAACAGGTACGATCACAGGTGGACTTTGACTCATTTCTGTGCACGCCTGTTGATACAAAGGCTGAACCACCCGTTCTGACCGCAGCATGACCCGCCCAACGGACATACAGCTGGCCGCCAGGGAGGATGACGAGGATGTGGAAGAAGAGGTGGAAACGTTTGAAAGGGATGACAACGGGGATGGAGAAGAAGATGACGAGGAAGTCGATATGACGGATGACCGAGATGGCGATGAGCCCAACGCTAACATCGCCATGACAACAACGACAACCACCACCACTGAGTCAGTTGAAGAGGTCGTTAGAGGTGAGAAATGAAGCAGTTCTGCCCTCTTCTCACTCTCCTTAAGTTTTTTTGTTTGTTTTTTGTTCATGGTTTGATTTCCATCATGTGTCGCTATGTTGAGTTACTTCTGTCTCCCATAAAATTCCAAACCTCACCTTTTGCATTCATGTTTAATTTGCCTATGTGTACATGTCTCAGCGGTTTGTTGGGCTCGTGCTGAGTCAGGCCCATGTCACGCCATGCTGGAGCGTTGGTACTTCATGCCTGAGACGGGCCGCTGCGCCCCCTTCTTGTTTGGGGGCTGTGGGGGCAACAGGAATAACTTTGAGTCGGAGGAGTACTGCCTCGCTGTCTGCAGCAGCTCGTGTAAGTCCCGGGACTGAAGCTACAATCTGAAGTGTCCACATCAGGAGCCTGATTCCTGTCCTCAGGCTGCTACAGACTGTTTCTCTGGCTCGCTCGTTCTTTCTGTCTCTCACTGACCTTACCGTCTGAGGCCTGTTAACCTTTCAGAGCACTGACAACTGGCTGTAGTTTCATTCATTTCATCATTTTTTCCATCAAGATAGAAACTGTATTTTTGAATTGGAAAGCAAAAGTAGACACAAGAAGAAGAAAAAAGAGGGCCACAACATTACAAGGCTGTGAGCAAACCTAGTTCAAAAGGACCAAATCATTGTTAGTTCTACCGGAGAAAAAAAAGTCTTTCAAAAGTGAAAATGTGGCACACATACAGTGTACCAAATAACTGCTGACACTCTGGGGAATATTGCTCATTTTGTTTTTTAGGTAAAAAGAGAAACCCCCCCCCTAACTCTAACATTAACCCTCTCAGGCTCAAATTAAACCTTTTGTTGCTAATGCACAACCAAGTCCTGCAGTGGTACTTCTGAGTAAAAAAAACTCATAAAATATGTATGTGGGGTAATCAGATTGTTAGTTGCAAATCGGCAACGCCTGCCTCGAGAGAGTTTAGCTGCTGCCTTTGTTATAGATTTCACTGTAGCACACACGGTTCAAACACAGCGTTAAACAAACACATGTGGGGTTTTTGGCTAAGAGTGCAGCTCAAATGTTTACATAATTTTCAATAACATTCTTTTGTGTTCTTAACAGGTGTAGCTTGCACAATAGTGTACTCACCTGTGGTAGCTCGATGTTGAAATACATCCTTGCTGGCGTTAACAACAGATAACGTGGCATGTAGATTTTTTTTTTTTTTTTTGGAAATCCTATTTTCCTAGTTAGTTTTAATGTGTGAAATCCTACAAATCAAACTAATTTGCATTGAAAAGTGACTTTAACATTATATAAGTAATATTGTTAAAGTGTCAGCAGGCTTCACAGATCTGTGATTTCACTGCTTCTTTGCAATTCAGATACCTCTTTATGAGAACTCCCTTATAAGTCAAACCCACATATGAAATATGAAAAAAATAAATTTCATTATTTAAATAGGCTGATTACTCCCTGAAACCTCTGGACACTGTGGGTTTAAGCAAATCACTAAAACAGGGTTAATTCTGCTTAATTAGAATGATAAACGAGGGATTAAATGAAGATAAACTGCAGTTTTATTAGTGCGTGACTCAGTGCCAGCAGTGTTTTGTTTTTGTTTTTTTTGTTTGTTTTTTTTGTTTAGTTTAGTTTAGTTTTTTAAATCCTACTGGCCAACAGGAGAGTTTCCATGGTGCAGAGTGGCCATGACACAGTCGTTCACCTCCAAACCATTTAATCACTCATTGAATCATTTCTAACCCGCACCGCCGTCATAACAGTGTGAAGACCCAACGGTGAATGCCACCTTGTGTCTGCATGCGTTTCTATACCCGTGTGTGTCTGCATGCTTCACACTGCAGTGTGTGTTTGTAAAAGAAAAAAAAAATTGTGCCTGCAGCTCTGTAGTAGTGAAGATTCCATCGGTGTGTCTTAACCAGATGTGTGTTGGTGGTGTGTGTGGAAAAAGGGAATGCACTCTTTTAAGTTTTAAGCTGGTTTCCGTTTCCTCACGGCGAAATCATCAGCGATACAGTCGGCCCTCATCCTGACTGAGCAGTCCTTATCTCCATGGTCCCACATTCAACAGACACACAAAACTGTGGGAAACACTTCACTTTCTGTCCCCTGAAATCCTGCTTATCTCTTATGTAAATATTTACATAGAATTTCCATTAATTTTCTGTGTGTACCTAATCTCTCAAGTCCCTAACCCACCCTTTCATCAAACAAGTGGAATTGTTAATAACTGAATGCATTGTGGGTTTCCAGCTGACCAATTTCAGTGTTTTTCCTGCATTTAAACATCTGTCTATCTCTGTTCTGCACCTCAGTTTGCTTTCAACTGCTCTGTGTTTAATTCCCATCTCCCCGTACTCTCATCCAGTACCAACAATGGCCCCCAGTCCTCCAGACGCTGTGGATCGCTACCTGGAATCACCCGGTGACGACAGCGAACACACAGACTTCCAGAAGGCCAAAGAAAGCCTGGAAGCCAAACACCGTGAAAAGATGTCCCAGGTGTGTGTTTGTGTGTTTTCTTATCGTAAGCATTCCTCTCAATGTGATGTAGACCAGCGGTCTCCAACCTTTTTTCGCGCCACGGACCGGTTTATGCCCGACAATATTTTCACGGACCGGCCTTTAAGGTGTCGCGGATAAATACAACAAAATAAAACTAGTACCGGTACCGAAAAACAAAAAAAAGATGACACACGTAAAAAGACCCAGGAAAACCGAGTTAACGATAAAAACGATAACAAAATAACGCTGAAAACCGATTAAAACCCTGAAAACCATACATTTCACACCTGAGCCTCAACTCTCGCGGCCCGGTACCAAATGACTCACGGACCGGTCCGAGGCCCGGGGGTTGGGGACCGCTGATGTAGACCATGACAGAAGCTTAAACGTCTTGCTTTTTCTTTCAATCTGACACTTCAGGTTATGAAGGAGTGGGAGGAGGCTGAGAGGCAGGTCAAGAATCTGCCTCGTGCAGACAAGAAAGCAGTCATCCAGGTAGGAATCAGGCCACAGTGTCTGCTGTAAATGTCTAATTGCCAAAAAGAGTTACATTACATACATATACATTACATAACTGAGATTTATATTATCCAGGACAAATTTGGCAAAAGTTGAAGAGAAATAGAATTTAGAGTTTCTTGGTTACGGGTGCATTTATAAGGGAGATTACATTTAAAGCCAGTTAAGTGAGTTATTATATCTTAATTAACCCTAATGAATTGAATGGATTTAAATGTCCATGGAGTTTGCGATGGGGAGCTAAAAATAAGATTTAATAATTGTAATTGACGATGTGTCAGCTGATATTCTGAAAAGGGTCAGCGAGAGGTTAAACTTACACTTGAGCAGTAAAAGGACGATGGGGTGCTGTCGTCATCCCGATGGGTGGCTGGGCGAGCAGCATGGACATCCAAGTTTATGAACAAGACAATTCAAGAATGAGGCAACGTAAAATTTGAAAATTGATACCATATGTGCATCTACTAAAATACTTGACCTCAAGGTCCACATGTCAAGTCTTCTGAAAATCTTGTAAATGTGATAACTCAAGAAGGCTGAGGAGTAGCATTGGAGGTCGTCAGTATTTTTAACCCTGTGGGTATTTGTTCATATACCGACTGTGTAAAAAGTACTGTATCTGCAGCACTTCCAGATAAAGGTGGAGGCTTTGGAGCAGGAGGCAGCGGGGGAGAGGCAGCAGCTGGTGGAAACCCACATGGCCCGGGTGGAAGCTCTGCTGAACAGCCGCCGACGCCGGGCTCTCGAAAATTACCTAAGCGCCCTGCAGGCCAATCCTCCACGGGTACGTGCACGTCCCCACACACCTAACAACATCCTAATAACAGGAACGCTACATTGATTTAATACTCTAAATTGGTGCCAAACAGTTTCGATCAATGAGTCTTTTGAGGTTGTTTATCAGCAAGGCGCACATGTTTAAGAAGCGTATCCAACGTGTTGTAATTCCACTTATTACATAACCCTGTGCCACCACCAGCCCCGTCAAGTTTTGAGCCTGCTGAAAAAGTACATCCGCGCAGAGCAAAAGGACAGGCAGCACACGCTGAAGCATTATGAGCATGTCCGCACAGTCGATCCCAAGAAGGCTGCTCAGATCCGCCCTCAGGTATCTGGATCAAACAGTCAAAGTCTTTAAGCATCATAAAAATAAGTTACGGCTTTTAAAATAGACACAATCACAAAGTGGGTTTTTTTTCTCATCTCCAGGTGTTGACTCATCTTCGTGTCATTGATGAGAGGATGAATCAGTCGTTGGGTCTGCTCTACAAGGTGCCAAGTGTGGCAAATGAGATCCAAAACCAAGTCGGTATGTGTTTATTCATGTCTTATTCTTAAAAGTCAAAGGTTGAGGACACTCATCACAGTAAATCCCCGAAACATCTATTACTGAGAATTCATCCAAATGTCATTTGTAGCTTCCAGTGCCTCACTGGTTTTAGGCAGTTGGTATTAAAATTAGGTCATAGGTTGCGAAATCTATGAAAGTATTCTTGTTGTTTTATTCACATGCTAAACGCGATTGCTCACTCAGCAAGAGGTACAAGTGCTCAGCAGACATAAAGGGATTATTTTGACAGTCCTATTAAATGGCTGTTTTGTTGCCTTCAGAATGGGAAAAACCTTCCACCTGTCAGCACTTGTCTTACTTGGCATATAATAATAATGGGTGGATGACTGGATATGTAAAGCGCTTTGGGGTCCTTAGGGACTAGTAAAAGCGCTATATAAATACAGGCCATTTGCCATTTACCATTACCATAATAGCATGTTTGTTTAATTGTTGTGAAAGCCGATGACTAAAGTTTTTCACTTATATTTTATGTTGTTTGTTTGTTTGGTTTGTTTGACGGGGCAGTTTACCTGCTGGGAGAAAGTCTTTCTCAATTCGTTCCTAAGGCATGCTGTTCAGGCATGGGTCAAAGGGACCATGCTGGAACAGAATGTAATATTAAAAAGAAATAAAGGCGAGCATGGTTCATCGAAAGACTGATAGCTTAGTTTTGATTTGCGTTTTAACCAAGAAAGGTGAAGCAGAGGAGATCTCATGTAGATATGCCAGTTACAGCATGAGGTGTGTACCAACTCCTACAGATTATATGTAACTGCAAAAGCCTATATTTGACAATGGCAGAAATGTGAATATGCCTTTCAACATTAGTGTAGGGCAAAGCATAAGTCCAGCCACAGTGACAGTAATATTCAACGGACAGAGTCTCAGCTCATAAAAGAGAGTGGAAAAAGTCAGATAATAAATGTTGCATCTTTCATCGGGTTTTTTGCAGTTCCCCTGTTTCACCGTTGTAGTCCACTACAGATGGCTACATATCGAATCAGACCAGTTTTGGCCGTTATTAAGAAAACAAGTGTAATTGCGTTCATCAAAAAAAGTGTGGGAAGCTTGTCTTTTAGGCCCCAAGGTCCCAAGATTCATTCCCTCTACCTGTCCCAAAGGGTCATGCGGAATTTGGAATTTCCTCCTGAAATAAGTGAGAATCAACTAAAACTTGAGGGACTGCTCTAACTTCATGAATTTAAGGCAATTTTTAAATTCCTCGGATGCAAATGTTTCACCTGAGTATTATTACCTTTGTTTCCAGCATTATCCAGTTACTTTTACTGAGGTATTCATTTTTTATTGACAACAAAGTTTATAAATTTTGGTTGTTTCTCTGTTTTTATGTATGTTTATTTTCTAATTGCATGTACTTAACTGTTGTTATGTATGTGCTGCTACTTTGGGCAGCATATGTAAAAAGAGATTCTGAGATCTTATGTTGTCCTGATTAAATAGAAAACTTGAGATTATACAATCTGTGTTATGCAACAACCATCCAAACCACACTTATTCAGTACCCTTTAACTCCCTGTAGTGTGAATTAAAGCGATGCTTTTAACATGTGTTTGAAGTCCACTGATTACAGGACACTAAAACACTGATAATGCAGTTTCATTCCGCCATGATTACTTTCACCACTTTAGGCTATTCTGTAGCCTTGATTTGTTTTTCCCTCTAACCGCCACATTCCTTTCTCGGATTTGTTATCACTTAACCATCTGCTTCATTCTCATTTTGTTCCTTTTCTTTGTAGCAATTATAATGCAGCGAGTTCAGGCGGAGCTGTTTCAGCAAGTCTCTTCACTGCAGAGCGATGGTCGGGTGAGTCAAGTTGCACCAACTCACAAATGCAAAGTCTTCTTTGTGAACGTGGACATTCTGGCATAAATATTGGAATCACATAGACTGACATGACAAAACAAAGTCACTGTAACCACTGACGTGATGGGAGTAGTGTAATTAAAGCGATTAACAAAGAAAATGATGTTGTGATACTGCGCCTGTTTAAATGAGGTTTTATTAGTGATCTTTTCCACATAGACATCATAATTTGATCGGGTTATAAATAAAAAGCCACCCAAACGCCACGTATCCTGATTAACATTCCTCTGTGTTTGCAGATGGATGGCAGGGTGAGTTATGGCAACGACGCTCTGATGCCTGATCAGGCCTACAGCTCGGCTCCTATGGACCCTGGCCTGGATGGGCTGGGGTTCATTCACCCTGAGAGCTTCAATCAGCCCAACACAGAGAACCATGGTAACACACACTACATTTTGTGACATAAATTGAATTTTATTAACTTTTTAAAAATGTGGTTTGATATTGAATATTTTTGTTACACGCTGTATTTCTGTAGTTGAACCCGTTGATGCTCGTCCAATTCCAGACAGAGGACTCCCCACACGGCCTGGTATGTATGTGAAGTCCAAACGGAAACACAAGTACATACTTACATCCTCACTCGTATACATTTACTGCATATTAAGGACAGGTTTCAAAATTCAGGTCGTTTCTAACATTGCACTTGCCAGACCTCATGCTAAGAGTCAGTCGAAACAGCAGCACAGGTGCAACTTGTGCTCCTCTTAAGCAGATGAGAGAAGGAGACTGAAGAGAGAAACCTCAGGGAGTATGAACATAATATAACACTGGCTATATTCAGTTTCACTCAATTCCTGTTATTTAATAAGCACCAGTTCAACAACAGTTGTTATAAGGTGCTTTATACTATATGAAAAAGAGCCTAATATATTAGAGAGAATCCCCTGTGAGGACACACATGATGAAGAGACCTCTGGCAGAACCAGGCTAAAGGAGGGGGAAGCGTTCTGGCACGATTGGTTTGGGGATGAGGGAAATGAGAGGAGGAAGAAGAGTGGCGTCTAAAAGCATCAGGAGCGAAAAGCTAACCTTAAATGAGTGATTTTAAACTGTTAGTTGGAGAGCTGAAAGACAGCAATAAGTTATTACAGTTTCCTGAGTCTTTATAATTCCACTAAAGCTTTCAGGCTTTCTTTAATATTAGGTTGTAGCCTTTTTGATCCTTTTGGAAAAAAAAACATTTAGTGTTTGATAGAGAAGTGTCTCATAGATAAACTTAAGTGAGCTCCATAACGGCAGCGACATCATCACCAAGAATCGGAGCACCACAGTGTGACAGGAGACTCACACCTAATGATGGTGGGATCATGAGGTGAGAAGAATATCTGAGAAATTTTAAAAAAGGTGGTACCCTGTACTCCTGACATTATGGTAGTAACTCATATTTCCCATAAAGAGGGTGAGACAGAGTAGACCGTGACTCACATGCTGTGGTGCTGATTGTGGTTTTGCAGTCTTACTGCACACATGTTCTCATAACACTATAAACACACACAAACAAGATACTGGGCAGTAAAGTGATTGAAATACTCTACAATGTTACAATAATAAGTGGTGTGCATATGTCCATATCAGTGTTGCAACATCTGCACAAAGCTGTTGTAATCCTTTCCTGTAAATGATTTGTATTTGAATCACACGCAAGTTTTCTATCAGTTGCTGTTGGTGAAGGATTAATGATTATAATTGGATAACTTTCTCCCAGCAGTTGACACTTGTGCCAAATAAAAACATCTCAAAATTACAAGGCAGGTCTATATCCAGTTTCGAGATTCATTTGAGATGTGGTTGGCTCCTGGGTTTCGATGAGACTCTTTTAAGTGTCCTTTGATCCACCAAAAATTGTTCAACTACTTGATAGATTAATACGGGGGCAAATAATCCCACGTACTCTGAGGACTTTACAGGAATCCACAGTGTCAAATGAAATCACCTCCTCCCGCTGTTTGTGTATTAAAAGACAGTTTGGGGTTTTATTTCACCTCTAAATGTCTTTCTACTGCTTCATTTCCTATAAGACTAAGGATAAGAATCTTTTTTTTTTTTTTTTTTTAAATCCCAGAGGGAAATTCATATGTCTTAAATAGCTCATCTGCTATTTGGATGAGAATTAAAAGGTCGATGGCTGTGGGTGCAAATGATTTTCTGTTTCTCTCTGTTTTAGGAGAGATGCAGAAATCCATGTGCTCGATTTCTGGGATTAATTTGGGTGATTGATTCTGTGGTTTCAGTGTCTGCCCTGAAGCCGGAGGAGATGCCAGAAGTGCGGATGGACACTGAAGAGAGGCAGAGTGCTGGATATGAAGTTTATCATGAAAAACTGGTAGGAAAACCCAGCAAACCCAGTCATCAAATATCATCTCCTTCAGGGATTTATGACTGACTTACTATTATTATTTTCTTTAATGTCAGGTGTTTTTCGCTAATGACGCTGGATCCAATAAAGGCGCCATTATCGGGCTGATGGTTGGTGGGGTGGTCATAGCAACAGTCATTGTCATTACCTTGGTGATGCTGAGGAAGAAACAGTACACTTCAATTCACCACGGCGTGATCGAGGTAAAAGGCTCACCAGTTTGTGCTCATAGATCAAACACGGTTTGCGTGTTAGTAACTCCTCATCCTCTTGTCCAAAGGTGGATGCAGCTGTGACGCCAGAGGAGCGTCACCTGGCCAAGATGCAGCAGAACGGCTACGAGAATCCCACCTACAAATTCT
Source organism: Rhamphochromis longiceps (assembly GCF_057381845.1). Classification (NCBI taxonomy): domain Eukaryota; kingdom Metazoa; phylum Chordata; class Actinopteri; order Cichliformes; family Cichlidae; genus Rhamphochromis; species Rhamphochromis longiceps. The sequence continues at coordinate 19,462,369 of NC_140572.1, forward strand.
TCGAGCAGATGCAGAACTAAAAAGCTGCACAACAACATTTCCCCCACAGTGTCAGCCTGCGCTCTGTTCCATTCAGCTCCTTTGCCCTCAGCCCCAGCACCTTCAGCGCCCTGTTCAGGAGGTGAAGGGTGCGAGGATGACTGCATAGCCTGGTTTGTGTCTTTGAAAGTAAGGAAAGGAGACATTTTTGTCAGGGGTTTGGGCCAAAGAAAACTGATATGGAACAAAGCCTCCTTAAATCCCTTGATTGTACAGAGCTAAGCATTACCCAGCAGCCCGGTTAGACAAAGGTATCCTGTTACACCTACACATTTCAGTCAGCCCCTGGAGTTCTCATAGCATTTGTACTGGAAAACCCCTCGTCGACTGTTTATACAACATCACGGCAGTAAGACACCCACAGCCGAAACTTGTAATTTACCAATTACTCCCTCACTGCTCCTCAAACCGGTCCGACGAGAGCTCTCAGAGCGACCCGTCGCACGAATAGTGTTTCAGGTTTATTTTTCAAAAAATGAGAAAAAAATGAAGAAAAAAATACATAAATATATACAATCAAAAATATGTAAAAGCAGGAAAAACATTTTTTTTTTAAACGTGTAATATATTAAGACAGAGATTAGCTGTAAGTATATGTAGTGCATGGCAATATTGATGACTGATTAAAAGTATACTGTATGTGAAGGTCCTCAGGACGAGGAGGGGAAGGGGGGGGGGGTCCTCTCCCTAGATATTTTAGAAGGATTGTACATTTCTGGCGTCTTCTTTGTGACATGAAGAAAAAAACGAGTATTCAGAATCCGGTCTGCTTTGTCGTCACAGACTTGCTTTAACTGAATCTTGGCTCTTTATTGCTCATCTCCATGCTTCACTGTTGTGTTAGCTGCATGGGCAGAAAAAAAAGCTCTATGTATGTAATATATGAAGTGTAATAGTATCCGAAAGGAAGATGATTGTGTTACTTGTTTGCGTTCTATGCACTCTTGTCATTTTTGGGAGTTTTGATTATTGCCACCAAATATTGCTGTTACAGTCTCTGATGCCAACTGTCGCTGCACTTTGGATTTTTCTTAGAAAGAGGCTCGAGGTTCAAACCTTTTAAGATGGAAAGTTTTTATGAAAGCCTATCATTCCACTGTCTTTGCTGTAAATAATTCAGATGACGACACCTTCCTTCACTTCCATTCCCACTGCCAGTCATTTCTTTCCCAACCCCCCTTCCCTCATGTTTATCCTCTCCTTCTTGCTGTGTCAGCAATATTGTACATTGCGGCACTTTGGGACGTCGTATGTGAGCATTTCATAAATAGGACTGTTTGGGCGTGGGGAAATCAGACATTTTCTCCTCTCTGGACACATCCCTCCACCAAATGTCACATTCTATTTTTCTACATCACCAATGTATACGTGTTTGTCCTGTGCTCAATATTTCAGCTCCTGTCGAATCTGTAACTTATTAGGAGGAAACATGGCCCTCTCTCTAAATTATTAACCATGAATGTGACATATTGTGCATTTCTATGAGAAATACAACACATATCGCCTGCACATTGCACCCACACGTGGATAGACACTGACTGAAGCTCTTAATCAGGCAAATGTTTCAATTTGTATTGATGCTCACTCTGGGTATCTTTGGAGCCTAGTGATGAAACAAACTCTTTGTCCCTCTGCTCATTGATTCAGTGACCTTTCTCTGTGTGTAGTTAAATGAACAATTTGCTTAGAAAAAGCTTTCTACACTCACTATACCATCAATAAAATTTTGAATGTACATAGAAGCATTTGGGTGTCTGTCAATGTGAGTCTTAAAAAGAGAAACTTCTCACACAGCTATTAAGAAAATGCTTGCCACTTTATTCCCCCAGTGGACAAAAAGGGTCCAATAATTCAGGGAACAAACACTAAATAAAATACAAAACGGGTCCTCTATAAATGGAAAATATGAAAATACACTTGCCCTTGTGGCTATCAAAAACATGAAATACCGGTATATACAGTGGAAATGGTCCTAACTACAGACAAGGAACACACAACACAAAGCTCTTAACTGGATTTTTCAGTCACACTCAAGCATTCAATGACATGCACGCAACAATCAGTAATCAGAAAGACATTCTCCCTTCATCCTGAACACTCTTCTCTTGGTTAGAGTAACAGAAAAGCTAAAAAAAACTTCACCTGTCTCAGTCTAACTTGAATCAAACTGTAAAGACAATAATAAAGGTGGTAATCCACGCTGATCAGAGACCAGCTTTGCATTTCTGTGTCTGAGAGACGTTTTTTATCAGCAGTGGAGCGCACGTTTTGTCCGCAACACCTGACAAGCGCTATAATGTGACGACCTTCAGCTGTCCTTGTCTAGCGTCGTGGTGGCCAGGGTCACTGTAGTGATCGGCTGCCCGATGCCGTGCATCTGCATGCGAGCCAGTTTCTTCTGCTCGCACTCGGTCACCAGGCTGTTGAGCTCAGCAGCGCTGTAGCCAATCAGAGTCCTCAGGTCACACACAAACTTGTAGACAAAGCGCTTTCCCTGCACCTTGCAGATCATGTCCCCGTCGTAGTAGTATCTGAATGAAAATACAAAACTCAGAATCACACCAAAGTATATCAACTGATGAGAGACAACAGATATGCAGATGGCTTTCAACAAATGAATAATGGACAATACATCAGTGTATCCGTTCTTTTATATTACAGCAGCTTTACATTTTAAAATATCAGAATAATCAGGTTTGTTCTAAGTTCTCTTAGTAGCAGAAAGAACCTCTCTTCTTCCTCTTCATATCCTCCTATCTTGGATCATCACTCCTGCCTACAGGCCATCACTACTAGGGTGACAGTCAATCAGCTAAATATCAATGGCAATAAAACTTATCCTGACTTCACAAAATAAACCATTTTGTTGTCTCTAAAGATGGTTGTCAGGTCCACACTTCCCAAAGTGTCAAAAGTCTTAAAGTCATCTTGAACAATACTCTTTATCGTCCACATCACATTCGGCCTACTACCACCCACTTAAGATTTCTAGACTTCTTTCTCAACACAGCACTCAAGTCCTGGTTGCCTCCCATTTGGATTCCTGCAATACCACTCTCTCTGGTCTCCCAGAAAATCTCCTTAATCAGCTCCAGACGGTACAGAACTCTGACCATATTACAGCCATTCTCATCCAGCTTCATTGGCTCCCTATTCCTCAGCATATCCAATGCAAGATTTTCCTTCTCGGTGACTTGGCAGCCCCATATCTTTCAGACCTCCTTCATCCTTACACCCCTTCCCTTTGCTCAGCTTGAGCTGCTCTCCTGCTGAGCGATGAGTGCCAGAGCCTTTAGGTGTGATGCACTTTGTCTTTGGAATTTACTTCCACTTCACTTTTATCGCCTAAATTCTTTGACACAGTTCAAATCGCACCTCAAAACCCTGCTATAACTAAGCTACGACCATTTCATTTATAAAGTGGGCATGTTGCACTACATGTATAAAGGCTCATTTACACCATGGTGCCCTGCTCTCAAAAACCTGACAGATGTCACGCTGTCTGTGAAGCTGGATTTAAGATAAGTGTTTAAAGTTTTGAGCGCCATCTTGTGTCAGTACAGAATGTGTCATCTCCAGGTTAATTGGTTAATTACTGCTAATAGACTTACAGTAGTTTATTTTAGCTAACTAATAAAAAACCCCAAAAAAAACCAATAACTCAGTCAGAAAAAAGGGCACTGAAACTGAAAATAAGGGGATCACTCTTCTGCTGTCCCTGGCTGCAACAATGACATTTTTGTTAAGAAATCAAGGCTCTACTGTCCACTTTCACTCTGTCTCTTAAGCAGTAAGTGGTTCTCCGTTGTTTGGCTAGCTACACTGACAGGAAAATCCCCCTTTTAGCTGTAATGTTCAGGCTTGCAAAGGGTGTGTTTGAAGGGCGCCAAAAAATAAAATGTACTATTGTTTTTATTATTGTTATTACCACATAAGGGAAACAGTCAGCATCATCGGCCTACTACTGGAAATATTCTGTTTTAAGAAGACTGCTGTCTGCGTCTGCAGGAGGAAGCCTTGCTAACTTGCAGCTACACTCTAAATCGACTTTGTACTGGAAAGTTGGCAGCATGTTTAAAGTCAATCTCACTGCACCAGACATTTGTCTGCGGTGCCTGTGAGGTAATGGCTTATGTCTGGCTCCAAACTTTAGATAGAGTGCCACAAAAAGTTGCCATTAAACAAAAACACACAAACCTGAGGGCTCGACTGAGCTTCTCATAGTTCATGGTAGGCTTGTTCTTGCGTTGCCCCCATTTCTGTGCCACGAGCTCAGGCTGGTTGAGTTTGAACTCTCCCTCCTCGCCTACCCAGGAGATGCAGTCTCTTGCGTCCTTGTCGGTCAGCAGCTCGAGCAGAAACTGCCACAGCTGGATCTGACCATTGTTACCTGACAACAGAAAAACAACACAAAGTATTTGAAAAAGATTATTCAAATAAAATGTGTGTATCTGTAATAAAAAGACAATTTAACAGCCACAACTGATTAGAACATAACATTAGAAATGGTAATAGGAGTATTTTGTACCATTACTAAATCTGCCAATTCTAAATGTATTCAACTATTTAGTCTAAAATAGCGCATTAAGGAAGGTTTTGTCAGACAAAATGGCTAAAAACGTTGCATTTTCAGTTTGAATGCAAAGCAACATTACTGTCAGATTGTAAATTTAAAAACTAAAACCTAAAATTGGTGACAAAACTATCCCTGAACACTTTTGAAAACTTTCTGACTTTACAAAAAGTGAGTTGCCTAGAGAGCGGCTGTGTGCGTGTGTCCTACCTGTACGGTTCCCAGGTGAGCTGCGCTCCTCCCCTCCTGAAATGCGAGGTGCTCTGGGACCACGGTTCTGTTTCAACACCTTTATAGCAGTGGGTGTGCTCACTTGAGCTGGGATTATCTGCACAGCTGGAGGAACAGATGGGAAAACTCTTCATTAACATGTGTTTTGGATCTGAATCTATTTAATAAATAACTTCCTGTTAAATATATGGATTTTGTCCAGAGTTTAACGAGCAGAACTATGTGGAGGGCATGGTCATGTATAATCAGACAAGATAACCCAAACAACCGAGGGAATTTACAAAGTTTAAACATAGCACAATAAAGTTGATTATCTTTATCTGGACGTTGGTGATGAAATGTCTCTCACTGAAAACACAATGTTCCCTCTAATTTTTCACGTGTCTGAGCGAACACACAAACTCCCTGAGCGGTCCCTTGGACCACTGTGAGCAACAGCAGACTTGTACACTGTGGTCACGCCAGCATCGAATCCATCCAAGTTACATGGTTTATTAAAATAATCAAATTACAGCATTTACATTTATGTTAGACTGGTTTTAATTAACTGCTTTAGCCCACTTACAATGAAAATTAATAAATAAATCTTGTCCATGACCTGTTTAGTATGTTAACACTATTGGAACTCCAATTTTGAAAACAAAATTTTCTTTCTTCTTTTTTTTTTTAATAAAGCTGACTTGTATTATGAGTCAGTGGTCTGGGACAGAGTCCTGTAACTCTGTCTGCAAAATACAGTATATAATGACCAATGTTGGGCAATTAATTATATAGTTCTTCAAAAAAGAGTTATGCAAACAAAGTTTTTTGCAGCTGTTTACCTAAAAATGCGGCCAAGGCGGGGTTTTTTTTTTTTTTTAAAATAAACATTGCAAACTATTTACAGAACATCGTTCTAATTCCATACGGGAGCAGACAGTCACTTACTGACTAACACTGCAAAAGAGAATTGTCAGAGTATTAATTTTAATTTCAATTCAGGTTAGATTTTATTTTGTGCGCAACGCAGATTTTCTGTGCGCAGAGACCGTGCCAGCAGTGCGCAATTGCGCACACGCGCAGCTTAGAGGGAACATTTGTTCATCACTCATCCATTTGAGTTCTTCAGTGTAAGGTAAACAGTTATTTTAATTGTCTTTTGGATGATTTTTCACGCTAACACTTACGCTGATCAATCGTGACGGTGGCGTCTCCTCCAGACTGGTCCTGGCTGGCCAACACGTCTGAAATTAGCACAAAATATTAGTTTCATTTTGGCATGAAAACACATTTTATTCCATCAGCTGAAACAAACATTTGAGTCAGACCTACATTTGCGAAGGAGTTCCAGGTGACTCCAGAGTATCTCTCCATTGGGCACTTTCTGAAGGAACTCCTCCTGAGTGAAAGTGCAGAGGTCTCGTCCCTGGATGTGAATGCTTCCTATTTCCATCTCATCAATGTTAAACTCTTTCATTACCCACACAGCCCAGTGGATCACCTGATCAGCAGACCAGAGCATAGGGTCTGAGGAGAGAAACCTCACACATTACCAACCGTGTTTGTGTCTTTGTTTGTTAGCACAATAATGATTGTTTTCCACTACAATAAGGTAGTTCATTCAAGTATTCCTCACCGTACGGTATGCCCAGGCGGACTTGCTCTTTCCGGTAGCCTTCGAGAGCTGCGGCCCAACGTGTAACCTGCTCTGAGGTCTCATCAGACAGGGAAGACCGCTCTACAGCAATAAGCTGTCCCTCCTCCACCAGAGCACCCTCTTCCCCTGCTGCATCTGGATCAATCACTACTTCAACTGTTTCTACTGGCTTTACAATCTCCAAGATGTTCAACCTCTCCTCTCCTAGAAACAAAAGTAAAAACAATGCATTTTAAAATGTACTCTCTCTTTACTAACTTGAGTACTTGATATGAAATGTGTCACGCTTTTGGTACCTGGTTTGGTTATTATCTGCAGGCTGAGCTGCACTGTGCCATCGGTCTTTACTCCCTGATCGAAGAGACTGTGATCAGGGTGGAGCTAAGAGGAAAAGAACAGATAAAGCGAGACAGCAGTGAGAAACAGTTCAACCCAGGACCAAACAAAAATCATTTAATCATGAACAGATTATGAAAGGTGTCATTATCTAATTCTTACCTGAATGTCCTGCAAACAAATTTCATAAGCATCCAATGAGATTTGGATACGAGGCTCCAAAAGCTTCTTCAGATTACCAATTGGTTCGTTTATGTCGATATCTTGCTGAATCAAGTCTGACGCAGTGATGGTCTGCTCCTCAACACTACAAATCAAATAACATGAGACAGAAATGTAAAAACACAGCTGCTGCATGAACAAATTAATTGTTTTATTTATGCAATCATCTCTCTCACCCTTCTTCCAGGCATGCCTGTTTCTCCCGTTCATCTATCTCGATCTCTATCATCTCTTCTGGCTCACTTTTAGACATTCTGCTGGGAGATAACGTTTTACCAACACGAATATAAAGTGACACATTAAACAAAAATTACTGTCAACCAGATAATCAGCATAAAAGAAAAGAACCAATAAACTCTTAATTAGGTAGCTGGTCACACTACCTAATTAATCACTTAAAAAATGCTAAAATTAAACTAAAACTATAATTAGCTTCTATCCTCCTCTTCACTGTTAAATTAAACAGCTAATTTTAATTAGAAAACCCAAAAATCTATCCAGCACATCAAATTGATGTTTGTAGTGATTATTAATGGCATTCCATCCATCCATCTCCTCTTGCTTATCCAGTTTACGTTCACAGCTGGGCGGGAGTCCAACCCAGGTGATGGTGCTAACCAACACAACACCATGCTGCACTGACTTATCAATGCATGTGCTTTTGTTTTGGGTTTTTTGGAATAACTTTATAACATGAGATGCACCATTATTTTTTTTTCCAAAGTAGGCCTCTGGGGGTCACTACACATGTAAGAAGGACTGGTCCACATATATTTATATGGGGAAAGAGTCTTTGTTACCTTAGTTACTTTTAGACAATCCATAAACAAAAATATATTTTAATCAGAATTTAATTAACCCATTTGTAAAGACTAATATTAATTAAATTTATTTTTAAATCACAAAAATTATATTAAACAGCCAAAGTTGGTGCAAGCAAATTTTGGTTTTGTAAAACAAAATTATAACAAATACAGTATGAAATCATTAAACAAAATTTATCTTTTTAATCAACTAATAAATAAATCAAGTAATATTTTTTACCTAAAATTGTAAAAAAATAAAAATAAAAAAGTTGATTTTTGATAGAACTAATAATCATTTAAAATACTAATTTAAAGTTAAAAAGAACTAAATAAAAGTGGATATTTAATTGATCTTTTATTCTTCTACTAAATTTCTAAACTTACTTTCTTAAAAATATTTAAGTAAAAATAAAGTGAAAATAAACATAAAAGTGGTTGTTTTGATATAGCTTGTAATCTTCTAATAAATTCCTAAAATAAAACATACTTGAAAAACGATATTTAATAGATCTTTTAAACTAATAAATTATTAAACGAATAATTACGTTCTTTAAAAAAGTTTAAAAATAAATATGAAACTAGGTATTAACAGGGCAATATCACTACAATAACACCTTTCTGTTGTAATTTCTTTAATCGAAGTAATACAAACAACTAATACATACTACAGTGTAAATAACAATAACGACTTCACTGTCGTGTAACTTAAAGAGCATACTGTGCCTGTTAAATAAAACAGGGCACTTTGATGGGGGTTTTCTACCATAAAGGCCTCTCAGCCTCGACTCCTCATTGGCCGTCTACAACAGTTCAGTGACTGCTAACGTTAGCCAACTCGAGGGCGAGGCTGTGGCTTCTAAAGGCCAACTAGTAGGCCAGTAGTTACAGAAAATAGTAACCACGTATAACTACACGTCCAAAAAACGTGTTGGAAAAATTCACCAAACTCAAATTTATGCGTTAGGCTACACGTGTACAGTGAAGCAGGCCTACAAAAAACAAGTTAGCTTCAATATAGCAACGCGGGGCGAGGCAGCTGCATTACACAACCATCGATCCCGGCGTGCTAAACAACCGTGAAAATATCCTATAAACTCCGAGTGCTTCGTAACTTCAGCAAATCTTTGTTAAAGCACACTTTAACTCTGCACGTAGAAAACTTTTAAAACGGAAATAGAATAAACGGAAACAAAACAGCATAGGGCAAATGGAAAGGAGCCGGAAATCCTGGCTAAGGTTTTACAGCGTTGCAAGACTTCCGAGAGCAGCGATGATCGATCCAACGACAAGTTTTAGAGGAAAGCGACCGAGATACACTGAAACAACGCTCGTTTAGACGTGTAAATGGATAATAAGGAGAAGAAAGAACTAAAAAAATCTGTTTCACCGCGTATGGAATTATACCCACCCTGAGTTTGTGGTTGGACGGTAATCAGCACCGCGACAGTACGCAGCTTCTCCACTGTGCTGTTAGCAAAACAGCTAACTAGCGACTGCTATAACAACCAACGTTATTTCTATTTTCAAGCCGAAGAGGAAGCAAAAGTCCGAGGGAGCCAGCGTTAGCCTAGCCTTTGTGGAAGTTGGCTAATACTGTGGGTTTCTGCCTCGTAGGTGGGCGGCCTCTTCCCAGCAGGCTGACTAGGAATCAACAACACGCTAGCTAGGTTAGCTTTGCTGCTTGAGCTACATAAAATAGCGGGAACACCCCAGATACAACAAACGTGACGACGGTGTGGTACATTTTCCTCACAACAAGCATATATGTCTCTGAAATAATCATACCTCTTAAAATTTAGACCTTCAGAGATGTTGATGTTCTATTGTGGAAGATAATCGGCAAAAAATGCACACAGTCGAGAGATATCATGCAAGTTTTTAGCCAACTACACTCAATCTGAGGAGGGGCGGAGACTAACCGGAGAGACTGTAGTTACCTTAAAGTCTGTGTAGTGGAAAAACCGCCAGCTAAATGTTTCAATAGTAGCTGGACGTGCCTTTCTCAGCTCCAACTTTGTGGCAATTTAGGAACAAATGTCTAGTCCAGATGTATCCTGACTAGATAGCATTAATGGCTAAATAAAACTGCCTTTTAATAGGACCAACTGTAAATATAAAGGTAGTCTCTTGAAAATGTTACCATAAATTTAATCAGTTTTACTGCAACCATGCCCTCCCGTAACTGATTTTTAGTTTTTCTCCTTAATGTATGCTACAGACTGTTTTCAGTACTGAAAAGCATGTGAAAAGCAAAAGTTTTGTACTGGGCTATTTCAAATATTTGCAACAGTTCCTCTGGGCAAAGAAATGAGCTGTGTGCATCCCCACATGATCCTCTATCTCAACTTCTTTTTCCTTTTAGGAGTAGGCTGAATTTTCCGCCTTTGACACACACCACCTCTGTAAAAAGCAGATTTCTACTAAGATTATGTTATTCTCGCATTTTTTTTGGTGTTCTCTTTTCTAACATGTTGGGGTTTTTTGCTTTAAACTTCATTTTAAGTTGCTATTATATTTTTATTTCTGGTTATTCCTACTTTTTATTTTGTACAAAACACTGTGACTGTCTGTCTGTGAAAAGTGCTACATTATAAGTAAATATATAAACTTTTCAGGGTCTAGTTTCAGTTTTTTGTCCATGCCTATATTGATGTGCATTATTATCACTGATGGGATTATAACTAATAGGAAAGCTAAATCATTAAAGTTTTATAGAAAAGCGCTATACAAATACAGGCCATTTACCATTTACTTTGATGGGTATAGACCCTACATGTGTTTTTGCTTTTCTTTTTTTTTCATAAAGGAGCTGCAAACATAATGCAATGGACCAGCCAATCTATCCACTAAACATGTGGTTATGTTTCCTTTTGATTCCCTGTAATGTTTTGACATGTAAAATATAGAGATTACTAAATAAATATCTTCTGATGAAGTCCATAGCATTCATGTTTCCTTATTTTATTTGTAAAACATTGCAAGTCGGTTTTGTGTATCACTTTCATGTATTTCAAGGCGTTGGATGTTGCAGTAATTTATCATTTTGTTTTTTTAATGATGTAATATGAAAATGTAATCAAGAAAGCTAAATCGGTAAATTATTAAACCATTTCTAAGGAAAACAAATACACACACGTACATGTGAACTATTGTTAAATCCTTCATTTAAACAGGTTGATGCACTGAGAATGAGATCTCCTTTTCAAAAACATTTGTGTACAGAAAGAAAAAGAATACAGGGATTCAGATGCAGATCCAATGAAATCAGAGACTTGTTGCTTGTTCCATTTAAATCTAATTTTTGATTTAATAGTAATCAAAGAGTAGAGGTAATCAGGCAATCTTTGCAGTATAACTTTGGAAATAAACATCACACAATGCTACCATCACATCTTTTCATATTATAGCAAGGTTGAATAAGAAAAGATTCTGCTTTGATAAATTACAACTGTGAGACTGAATCAAGAAACTTGAAGATGGATGCAGAAGCATGTATATTAGCAATATTACCATAATAACACAGAGACAAAATTGTGACTTGTAAAGCTATGTGATGACTAATGATTGAAAAACAGAATTTGTTTCAAAATATGAATCCAATCTTTCCTTTTGATTTTCTTCACAGGTGTTCCACATAGGTCTTAAAAATGAGACTAGCATCCAGGCAGAGTCTTAAACATCCATAAGAATCAGTAGTTTCATTTTGTTTCAATATGGACTGGCTGGATACTTTTAAATAAGCATGTGTATAATATAGACCTTATTTTATCAGAATTTAAAACAAGTTTAAGTTGATTAGTGAATTCTGAAATATGTCAACTCTAGATTTGCTAGATTAAGGGTCGAATTAGCTGGATATAAAATAAATAATCAGATGTAAAATCTGTAAGAGTATGGGGCTTTTGTACAAATATAAATGATTTTTCTCTGTTGAGGAATATTTTGGGAGTTTCTAATCTTAAAAAAAGGGGCAAGAAACAAAATAAACTTTAACTCTTGAGCCACACATAAATAAATAAATTTTAACCGTTCATTGTACAGGGGATAATTTAACTTAATGATGCCACCATTATGCAGTTGAGCACGTTTTACATTTTAAATTTAAAGGACAGTTCCCTATGCTGGTAAAAAAATAATTTTACAAAGATACTATGAATGGGTGCCTTATAAACTGTTAATTTTTTTTATTATTAGCGCAGACAGAGGTTAGGCTTTTACTTTGGAGGCCCTTTACCGGAAATACAATTGTTGACGCTACAAGCGAGCCAAGATGGCGGAGTACCTAGCATCCATTTTTGGGACAGAAAAAGATAAGTAAGTATTTAATGTTAACTTGGTAATTTCAGTATTAATTTTCATCTGTTTATCCTATGGCTACTTTTTGCTGACAGGATTTGGTCTTGTGGTATTTACAGCATGCAGCTGGCTAGGCTTCTGTGGCTTTATCTGCTAGCGCGATATGCTAGCTTTCGCAAGTGAAAAACCGCGCGTGCTAAAAGCTAGCTAGCAACATCTGGGTGATGAACAGTGCTGAGCTGGTCAGAAAGCAATCACAGCGGGTAACTTTAAATGAAAATATAGTAAATTCATATTCCAAGTTGAGCGTAAGTGGTGCACAAACTAGACCCTTTATTGGCGTTAACAAATATCATACTTTGTAAAACTCACACGTGTTTGAAACAATGGAAACCTCCAACGTACTAGAAGTGCTCATTAATCGCATTTAGGTAAATGAACTTCGTCTTTGTAATTTGTCTAGACCGCTATTTTATTCATTGCACTTTTTTTTCTATTGTCCTCTTTCCGGGTTGTAACAGTTAATTTGCTGAACCGCCAACAAAAAAGCGTTTTATGCCCAATGAAGCAACGTAGCCTCGTAGAAATGTAAAGCAGACATTGAAATAAAACGTGTAAAACTTCATGGGTTGTTATTAAAAAATTTTTTAATAATAATACTGAGTGAAAACGGTTCAATACTGAGTAAAATGATCATGTAAAGTGAAAGTGGAATGTGTAACCAGCAGTAGTTTGGGTGTATTAGAGCAGGGCGATTATGAAGAAATTGAGCTGATTTTTTGTACAGTAGAATTTTGAAATTTACCATTTAAGTAAATGGTACAACTCGAAGGTGACGGAAACGTACTTTTTTCAGTATTATAAACAATTCTGAAATATTGGGCCATACAGTCATCCGAAACAACAGTTGAAGAAGAGTGTGCAGGCAGGAGTGTCAGGGGTGAGACCTGCTATGATGCATGGTTTGGAGATAATGGCACTGACAAAAAAACAGTTGAATATGCTAGATTGACATTGAGAATGACCTTGATGGACAGGATTAGAAATGAGTATATATGTAAAATAGGATGACTCAAGTTAAGTGATTTGGAGACAACGATAGAGAAGCAAGGTTCAGATGGTTTGGACGTGGTGAAAATACTGGACAAAGGATGTTGAATATGGAGCTGCTAGGAAGGAGGGAAACAAGGAAAACAACAGATAATTGATGAATGTAGTGAAGGAGGAAAGGCAGATTGAGGTAGGAGCAGCTGGAAGAAGATACAATGAAATAAGAAATAATGTCAGTAGTCATGTAAACTACCAGGAGTTCACAGGGTTTTCCATACTTGTTCTTTTTAATGTTATTTGTTATGTGTTGCATGTTTTCTAGTCCCATCTAGATCTTTTAGGGTATCAGTTTGTTTGTTTTTTTTTGTATTCAGAAATATTAATAAACATTGTTTTTATGTTTACCTCACCTGAGAGTACAGCCTCCCATTTTTCAGTGCTCTTAATATATTTTGTTTTACAGGGTGAACTGCTCTTTTTATTTTAAAATTGGTGCCTGCCGACATGGTGACCGCTGCTCCAGATTACACAATAAGCCGACATTTAGCCAGGTAAGTTGCCGATCCTCGAGTTTTATTTCTAGTATTCAAATTGATAAAAGAGCAGCACAGACCTCACAGAAATGGCAGATAAGAGTTAATAAACTGCGCACAAAATAAAAGTGTACTTTACAATCACAATTTTTGATTTTGGGATTGGCTTGATCTGCTAAATATTGTAATTTGATACCCAATGTGTATAAGTGCTCATCATCATCAACGTTTGTGCTTCAGACGATTGCCCTCCTGAACATTTACCGGAACCCCCAGAACAGCGCCCAGTCTGTGGACGGCCTGACCTGTAAGTAAAAAAAAAAAAATAGGCCATTATTATTATTAAAAATGTGGTCTGTGAATGTCTGAAAAGTTATTTATTTTTTATTGACCTTTACCCATGTTGTGTCTGTTTGCCACCCGTGCTGCTGCGAGTAGACAGCAGTTGAGGTTTAAAGTGACACAATGAAGCGAAGCTTATCAAGCCCTTTCTAATGGTTTTATTTACATAGTTAATTAAAATCAATGTGTTAGCTGTACTTACAGAAACACGCCAACTGAAAAGTGTCTTCTATCTGGAATATAGCAACAATTACACTGTGTATAGATTATTCATGTCTACATCTTAAGCACTTATTCACTGGATTTATTTATTCTGTTATTTATAACAAACTGTTGGTTAGCTGTTTTTTAATCTTATTCGACATTTGTTACATTTAAAGGTTAGCTTGGTTTAACCTGTGTTGTTTGGATCACAGACAAATTAGACATTAGAGTCTGAGGTTTATTCTGAAAGAGCGTTCTGCGTACAGGGATTTTAAGACCGATATACTGATAATGACATTTGCTGATATTAAAATCTAAAATATTTAAATATATCTGTGGATATGTTTTATTTACTTTCAAGCATATAAAGTATAAACAGATTTCCCAAACAGATGCGAGCTTTCCCTGGCTCTGCTCAGATCAGTTCCTAATTTCTTGCTCCAAGCATAGGTTGCCAGTGCCACTCATGACGCTGTTTAAGGGTGTTTCTCAAGTCTCATTTATCAGATATTTTGAATGCTAACTCACACCTATTAATTTAAAGAAATGCATTTGCACGTTAATTACGTTTACCACCTGAAAACGAGCAGTTAATGTGAACTGACCATTGATGTCATTGCAAGCAATTATTTTATGCAACTTAGTGTTTGTTGCTGAAACTGTGAATTATCTTTAACCACTAGGTACCATCAGTGACACGGAGATGCAGGAGCACTATGATGAGTTTTTTGAGGTAATTCATTCCCTTGTGAAGTATTTCTCATGTTGTGCCTCTCTGCCTCAAACCATGACCGCACCGCTTTTCCACTGGTGCATTTGTTTCTAACCGTGTTTGAGGTAATTAATGAAGATCCATTCTCAAGAACTAAAAATAAAAGATGCAAAGTTGTTGGATTGGTGTGACATCATGCAAAATATAGTTTTTGTTGGGCAATTGGATGACAACTGATGTCATTCTGATGTCTGTATGGTGAACGTCAACCAGCAGTTAGTTTGCTTAGTCTAAGATAAATACTGGATATGGGGAACAGCTTGGGTTAAAACAGCTAAATGTTGTGTTCATTGGTTTGGAAAAAGATCTATTTTGGTGCTCTTTCAAAGATTTTACATGCGTATCTTAACTAACTGATAGCTGCTGTTGCACATTCACTGAACAAACAGAAGAGTGGGTTCAGATATCTTCTTCAGCTTCCCACTGAGAAAGGAGTCGTGCATATTTTCCTTTAACAGGCTCTTAACTGATTTGTTGTAGTCAATGCTCACAATGCGCACACAGTGTTGGGAAGGTTACTTTTAAAATGTATCCCACTACAGATTACAGAATACATGCCCGAAAATGTATAAATGTATTTTGTAACGTATTACGTTACGTTACTCAATGAGAGTAATGTATTCTGAATACTTTGGATTACTTAATATATTATCATGTTTTTTACAACTGCATGAATGTACTATTGCTGTGTGATTTATTACTATTACTGAAGGTCCGCGGCTCCGAACCGTAGTAAAGGGACCTCTGGCTAATACGGCGGGTTCTGTGTCGGGCTCATAGCCGAAAACTAGCTTTACTTTGTCGTGTGAGTCAACTTTGCTTGCGAGAGACAGAGAGAGGGTTGAAAGGCTGCTCCAACGGAACTTATTGTTTCGGAGGAAAACAGGAACACAGTGTACAATTGAGTCTTAATAGCTTACTTACAACTGGGCTCGTCAGGCACTCTTCTTGGCTGAAGTGGTTATTATTATATTTACATGCTTCCAGCTCCCGTTTCTACTCGATGACAGCTTGTACTTTTCTACTTCCTTTTTCTCCCTCCTCACGCTCACAGACACATAACGGGTATGGCAGTCCATTCTCCCTGCAGCACAGACTACACTGCCCATGAGGCTACATTCTTTAGGGCTATGCCTGTAGCATTCTGTAGCTTAGCACAACAACAACAACAAAAAGGCGCTCTCTCACCCAGGAAACACACAGTCGCAGAGAGTCTGTAACCATGGCAACCATAACGCTGCCACCTGGAACCTAGCTGTCAAACAAAACCCAAACAGTCCTGACCCACGACAATATGAAACAGGAAAATACCGCCGTGTAATCCATTTATTTCAACAAAGTAACTGTATTCTAAATACCACCTTTTTAAATGGTAACTGTAACGGAATACAGTTACTCATATTTTGTATTTTAAATACGTAACGGCGGTACATGTATTCCGTTACTCCCAAACACTGCGCACATAACATCAGACTTGACTTCTCTATCATTTCCTCACAGGAGGTGTTCACAGAGATGGAAGAAAAGTACGGCGAAGTGGAGGAAATGAACGTATGTGACAACCTCGGTGACCACCTAGTTGGAAACGTGTATGTGAAGGTGAGTGTCAGGCTTCCACTTTCCCTGAAATGTAGTGAAATTTGGCTTTGATCCACTGACATAACTTTTCTCTTCGACTGCCATCTCTCTTTGTAGTTTCGTAAAGAGGAGGACGCTGAGAAGGCTGTGATAGACCTAAACAATCGGTGGTTTAATGGACAGCCCATCCATGCTGAGCTGTCTCCTGTCACAGACTTTAGAGAAGCCTGCTGTCGCCAGTATGAGATCGGGTGAGTTTTACATCAAAGGAAACAGCTTACAAGCTGTATTTAACCCCAAAAGGCCTTACAGAGGGTCCAGAACAGGAATATCCAACACAGTCAGGGTGGGCCAGCTTTCTGATACAGAGTCAGATTATAATAGTTCGGTAAATTCACAGCTAGTGAGCAGATGCCTGGTGTGTGTCGTTCCCCCCCCCCCCCCCCCCCCCGGTTGCATTATTATTCGCTCTGTTTAGCCAGCTGCTTCAGCCAAAACCAACACAGTATTTCCAGTTGTTTAATGTTGTGTACCACATGTAATAAAGGACAGCTTCAGACTGTGTCCTAAACTGTTTTTTGTTTTTTCCAACATCAAGTTCATTTGCAAAACCAGCTATGTGTTTCCAGTAGTTCAGTATTTGTTTTATTGAACTAAAGTGAGGATGGTAGAAATATGATATTGTTTAGCAGTGGTGAAATTCTTGTTCAGTATAGGTTTGGCCAGTTTTGATTATTTTACCTTGTTTTATGTATTTATTTATTTATTGTAAAAAAAAAAAAAAAAAAAAGTGCTGGAGAGAAACAGAAACTCAGATCTGTTCGGCAATTTCTGATCATTTAATCAGCACAAGTAAGACCTATTTGCCAATTAGCTGATTCATTTTAGAGGTTTAAAGTTTAAAGCAGTGTTTGGTATCCTATTCATGGTGCGCCTAATGAAAGTCACTGTCACAGTCCACTCATGAGTACTTCTTTTTTAAGTTCAAGGTAAAGTTTCTAACTAGAAGCTTCTGTTTGTTCCTGGGAAAAGTAATTAAATTAATTTTTATTTATAAAACGCCAAATCACAACAATAGTTGCCTCAAGGCGCTTTATATTGTAAGGTAAAGTCCTTAAAATAATACAGAGAAAACTCAACAATCAGATGACTCCCTGTGAGCAAGTGGTTTGGCGAGAGTGGGAAGGAAAAACTCCTTTTTAATGAGAAGACACCTCCAGCAAAACCAGGTTCTAGAAGACTCTATGGAAGAGCTAGAGATTAATAATAACTAATGATTAAATGGAGAGTGGTGTATAAAGTCATAGTGATTGGAGAGAAAGAACGGGGAATGAAAAGGATACACTTAATGCATCATGGGAATCTCCCAGCAACCTACAGCTATTGCAGCATATCTAAGGGAGGATTCAGGGCCACCTGATCCAGCCCTAACTATATGCTTTAGCAAAAAAGAAAAGTGTTAACCCCAATCCTAAAAGTAGAGCAGGTGTCTTGTCTCCCGAATCCAAACTGGGAGCTGGTTCCAGAGAAGGGGACCTGAAAGCCATTTTACTTTTAACTACTCCAGGAACCACAAGTAAACCAGCAATCTGAGAGTGAAGTGCTTTATTTGGGTGATATGGTACTATGAGGTCTTTAAGATGAGATGGGGCCTGATTATTCAAGACCTTGTATATGAATTATTTTAAATTAGATTCTTGATTCAAGAGGGGACCAATGAAGAGAAGCCAGTATAGTAGAGAGATGGGTAAAATATGTCCTCTGGGTTCTCTGATTCTTGCTGCCCTGGTTTTCATATGCTTTGTGTGCTCTCTCCACAGGGAATGCACTCGTGGTGGTTTCTGTAACTTCATGCATCTGAAACCCATCTCACGTGAGCTGAGGAGAGAGCTCTACGGCCGTCGAAGGAAGAGGTACAAACTTTGCATGTCAGGCACGTCGTTAAACCTTCGGATGTTTCACATTTTGTCACGGTTCCTAATCCTCTACTTCCTCACACCTACAGCCGCATCAGGTCTCGGTCTCGGTCAAGAGACAGGCGGTCTCGCTCGAGGGACAGGGACAGAGACAGGGACAGGGGTCGAGGAGGCGGCCGTGACCATGAGAGACGTCGCTCCAGAGACAGAGAACGTTCGGGGCGATTCTGAACTTCGAGCAGTGACTACTTGCCCTCCCTGTGTTCATCCCTGTCTTTTTTTAAGTTTGTACCCTTGCAGATCTGTTTTGGGACTAACTGAAAGGTAGCTGTTTCGAAGATGTGAATCCACTGAGGAGTTTGGTTTTTCTTGATTTCTGAAAATGACTTTCACTTCATTAAATTTAAATTTGTACCAAACGATAATGATTACTGAGTCTCATTTCATATTTCATAGTAAGCATTCATTTCAAAATCAGATATAGCCACTGATGAGTCATTATTCCTCACATGTAGTGTGTTGTTGAACTTAGTCGTGAAGAAGTTCATGATCTAGGATAATTTCTTAGTTTAAAAATTTTAAAAACAGGATTTTCTTGCCCACTCATTTCTGCTGCCATAGTTACTTCCATTTCTATTACATGTGATTCAAGATTTTATATCTCATATAGGCTGTAGACAGAAAATGGATCATTTGTTTCATAGGCGGATAAAACAATATCCGGCTGTGTAAAATGTAAATAAAAACAATGCAATGATTTGCGAATCTCATGAGAACATTTATTTGTTTGTTTTTTATTCACAGTAGAACAGAACTGAATGTTTAAACTACAACTGAGGATTAGGGCCACCGAGGGGAAAAACATGGGTATGTCCTTTTTCTTCTTTTCCAGAATTCTGAGAAAAAAGTCAGAATTCTGACTTTAATCTGGAAAAGGAGAAAAAAAAGAAAAGATGTGCCCACGTTTTTGTTTTTTGTTGGCCCTAATCCTCTTCCGTGGGGAACTGAGACCAGAGGCCCATACTATGAAGCACTTTTGTTTTATCCAGCTAATTTCAGGATTAACTCTGTGTTTCCTGCACATTTAAGGTGGTTCACTTCTTAAAGGAGGAGTGTCTCCATGGAAACCTATGCTGTGACCATAACCTGCTCTGAAGCCGGTTGTAGTTTTAAGATTAGAGATCCGCTGGTATGAAATCACCCTACTGACCAATCAGCTCTCTGGAAAATAATTTAAAGTATTATCGCTCTATAAATACACGATGTCAAAATAGAGCATTTATTTGTGTTTGCTGACATCAAATTTGCCCAGATTCTGGATTTTGTTCCGCTTTAAACAACAAATGCATAAAGATTTAAAATATATATATATTTATTATAATCCCTAAAAGCATAACGCGACTTTACGATGGAGTTGTAATTTCAACAATATTGAATTCTATTAACCTCTTTCCCCGTGCTTCTAACTTCTTATAATATAGTTTTATCTCTCTGAAGTCAGTCGCACCGCTTGTGATTGGTCAGATTCTGCTAACGCCACCCCTTTCATGTGAACGCGCAGGGAAACCCAGGGTTAATCTATCGAGTTGATCGTGTGGCCGCTCATTGATTTGATTTGTGCAGGTTACAGGTAAGTTGATTCAGATAATGTGAAGATATCACCGAATGTGGCGAGCTAGCTTCGTTGTCCAGGACCCAGATGCTGGACTTTTGGGAGAGGACTGTTGTTCCATTGTTGTTTCATAGAGGATAAGTTGCTCGACAGTCCCGGGTCTTCTTTGTTGTATTCGTCATCATTATTTTTCATAATGCTCCAGATGTTTTCATTTGGTGAAAGGTCTGAACTGCAGGCCAGTTCAGCACGTGGACTCTTCTACTGTGAAGCCATGCTTGTTGTATAGATGCTGTATGAAGTTTAGCATTGTCTTGCTGAAATATGCAAGGCCTTCCCTGAAGAGGAGGGGGACATGTGCTCATCTGATCACAGAACAGTTTTCCACTTTGGCTCGGTCCATTTTGAACGATCTTTGGCTCAGTGAAAACAGCAGCATTTCTAGATCACGTTCACGCACTTTCTTTACACGATGGAGCTTTTGTGGTTGGTACAGTGAACTGCATTCACAGAAAGTTATTTCCATGTCTGCTTTTAATGCATTTCAAAGACCCAAACATCACGGGCATCCACTACAGATTTTCATACAGAACTTTCTCCAGATTCTCTGATTTTTTTTTTTTTTTTTTTTTTTTGACGATGCCCGGTAGCAGCACTGTGAACAGCAATGATGCCAGAAACGTATATTCTTCATGCCACAATATATTTTAGGAGAGTGGCAGTTTTTGTGATTTTAAATCAAACAATCATTATGCGGTTGAAGCCCGGACCTTTAAATTCATTTAAATTAGGAATGCCCCATTTTCAGAGGCTTAAAATCTGTATCGATGTAAAATTACAGATTAAAAACACGTTAATTTGAAAATTAAGAAGTTATATACATGAAAGTTCTCAGAAATGGCTTCTTTGTAACAGTCAAAACCACATAAGCGTGAAACTGAAAGCCCACTGCTAAACCCTGCTGTGTGAGAGACTTCTTTGTATGTTTGGATAGTAACGGTAGAAAATATAGATACGTTTTGAAGTAAAAACAGTTCTATAAAAAGCATCCTGCGATCGCTGAACATTCATTGTAAGAAGCGTCCACGCTGCATGCTATTGGACATAAATGCTCAGGGGCAAGACCAATCACTGTGCGCTGATTGGCGGATAGGGACCTGAAAATAAAGCGCAGAGAACTCAGGTGTCCATCTGACAGCTGCAAGGGTTCATGTCCGGCACACAGGTGAGTGCACTGCCCTTTTCGTGTTGCTCAATATGAATGGCTTTAAACACAGCAGAGATTCAGTACTCTGGTGCACAGCTGTGGAAAGACTGGTTTTGTTCTTATTTCCAGGCTTTCCTGAACTCACTTGTGCGTTATCAGGAAAAACAGAGCCCAAGTTTACCTGCTGAGATGTTACGACGTTATTACAACGTTGTTTTTTTTATGCTAGTCGTGAGCTATTGTTATGTCGGGAGAAAATATGAACACATTTAACTATATTTGACACTATTTTGACACTATTGACACTATTAAATTTAAAGGCCTTTTATCTATTAATTGTCTAGCTTGTAATTCCCAAAAACTGAAGTTGTATAATGTGAAACGAGGAATGGCTATCACTTTTTAAATTATTAAATAAATCGATTTGTTGTTTACTGAAGCAAATGCCAATCAGGGAGAATGTGTATCATAATTTTTCCAATTCGTATTCATGTTTTGATTTTGATTCTGGAGGAAAAATGTGCTTTTGCTTGTTAGCCAGATGTCTAAAGCACTGCACTGTGGACAGTGTTGGGAAGGTTACTTTTGAAATGTATTCCACTACAGATTACAGAATACATGCCCGAAAATGTATTTTGTATTCCGTTACGTTACTCAATGAGAGTAACGTATTCTGAATACTTTGGATTACTTAATATATTATCATGCTTTTTACAACTGCATGAATGTACTATTGCTGTGTGATTTATTACTATTACTAAAGGTCCGCGCCTCCGAACTGTAGTAAAGGGACCTCTGGCTAATAAGTCGGTTCTGTTGGTCTCATAGCCGAAAAATAGCTTTATTTTGTTGTGTGAGTCAACTTTGCTAGCGAGAGACAGAAAGAGGCAAGGCAAGGCAAGTTTATTTGTATAGCACAATTCAACAACAAGGTGATTCAAAGTGCTTTACAGAGACATTAGAAACAAGAACAAATAAAAAGCATGATTTAAAATTGATTAAAACAAGCAAATAAACTAACTAACTAATTAACAAACAAACAAACAAACAAACAACAGTATATAAAATCAAAACAGATAAAATCAGAACAGTAGATAAAATCAGTAGTTAAATGTAAGTTTTGAAATTTAAGCTTAAAGTGTGGATTTGGTGCTTTATTCAAATGCAGCTGAGAACAGGTGAGTCTTCAACCTGGATTTAAATAAACTGAGTGTTTCAGCTGATCTGAGGCTTTCTGGGAGTTTGTTCCAGATATAAGGAGCATAAAAGCTGAATGCAGCTTCTCCGTGTCTGGTTCTGACTCTGGGAACTGATAAAAGACCGGATCCAGATGACCTGAGGGATCTGGATGGTTCATACTGGGTCAGGAGGTCATTGATGTATTTTGGTCCTAAACCATTCAGAGCTTTATAGGCCAGCATCAGAACTTTAAAGTCTATCCTCTGACGGACAGGCAGCCAGTGTAAGGACCTCAGAGCTGGACTGATGTGGTCCACTTTTTTGGTCTTAGTGAGGACTCGAGCAGCAGAGTTCTGAATGAACTGTAGTTGTCTGACTGATTTTTTAGGTAGACCTGTAAAGATGCTGTTACAGTAATCAAGCCTACTAAAAATGAATGCATGGACTAGTTTTTCCAGGTCCTGTTGAGACATCAGATCTTTTATCCTTGAAATATTCTTGAGGTGATAGTAAGCTGATTTTGTTATTGTCTTGATGTGTTTTTCTAAGTTTAGGTCTGCATCCATCACTACACCCAAATTTCTCGCCTGGTTTGTGGTTTTTAGATGTATAGATTGAAGTTCTCTGGTGACCTGTAATCGTTTTTCTTTGGCGCCAAAGACTATTACTTCAGTTTTGTTTTTGTTTAGCTGGAGAAAATTGTGGCACAACCAGTCATTGATTTCCTCAGTGCAGAGGGTTGAAAGGCTGCTCCAACGGAACTTATTGTTTCGGAGGAAAACAGGAACACAGTGTACAATTGAGTCTTAATAGCTTACTTACAACTGGGCTCGTCAGGCACTCTTCTTGGATGCAGCGGTTATTATTATATTTACATGCTTCCAGCTCCCGTTTCTACTCGATGACAGCTTGTACTTTTCTACTTCTTTTTTCTCCGTCCTCACGCTCAAAGACACATAACGGGTATGGCAGTCCATTCTCCCTGGAGCACGGACTACATTGCCCATGAGGCTACATTCTTTAGGGCTATACATGTAGCATTCTGTAGCTTAGCACAACAACAACAACAAAAAGGCGCTCTCTCACCCAGGAAACACACAGTCGCAGAGAGCGTCACCCTGTTACCATGGCAACCATAACGCTGCCGCCTGGAGCAAAACCCAAACAGTCCTGACCCGTGACAATATGAAACAGGAAAATACCGCCGTGTAATCCATTTATTTCAACAAAGTAACTATATTCTAAATACCACCTTTTTAAATGGTAACTGTAATGGAATACAGTTACTCATATTTTGTATTTTAAATACATAACGGCGGTACATGTATTCCGTTACTCCCCAACACTGACTGTGGCGCTGTGATATAAATGAGCAAAAAGTATAAAAACCGATTAAACACTAGAAAATTATGTAGGATCCCCCCCCCCCCCCCCATATAAATAAATTGTACCAGACACATATTTTGTGCGGGTCAGTGCTGCTGCCTCACAGCAACACAGCTTAGGTTCAAGCCTGCTTGCTTGCTTGGGCCTGTCTGTGTGACGTGTATGTGGCCAGACTGTACCAGTGTGGGTTTTCTCCCACTGTCCAAAGACAAAGTTGGATAAATGGAATGTGGAGACAGAGACAGAAGAAGCAACAAATTCTTAAAATTATAATTGGAGGATATCAACCCAACTGTTTAATGCTAGTTGTCTTTGAATTAATGCATGGTTAGATAAAATAAAAAATACAGCTTGATGATAATATATGTCTCATCCCACTGCAGCCATGCCCTCTGTTTCTGGTGCTGCATCCTTGGAAGAAGTTCCTTCTCCTTGCACATCTGCAGCTAACCCAACAAATGCAGAAGTCACTTGTGCTACAGCAGCTGTGAACAGTTGTGATAGGTTATCTGCTGATGGTGAAGATAAGGATGAATCATTCACTGAGAGTCAGCTGGAGAACACAGACGAGACTCCTGATGAGACGAAGTGGATCCGTCCTGATTTGCCCAGCAGATGTACTTGGAAGCTGGGCGCGCCCATGTCAGAGTCGCCTCATAGCCACTCAGCATGGTAAGAGTCTGGAGAAATAAAGAGGTCGCTGTGTCTTTAAATAAAACTAGTGACTCTGTCTACTTACTTTTTGCAGCAGAGTTGAGTCACCAGCAATATTTAATTCTGATTTGACAAACAGATGTCACACATACACTGATGTGTCACTTTATTAGGTACACTTGTTCAACTGCTGGTTAATGCAAATATGTAAACCGCCAATCACATGGCAGCAACTCAGTGCATGTAAACACGATCTAGATGACCTGCTTAAGATCAAACAAAGCATCAGAATGAGGGAAAATGGTAATGTTTTTCCACCACATTCAGACGGCAGGGTTAGAATTTGATGTAAACAACATGAAAACATGGCTCCATCTTGCCATGTATCACATGTATCAGTGGTTCTGGCACTTTGTGTTGGTGGATTAGTGTACAGGGTTTTTTTTTTTTTTACACTTTTCCCTCTTTAGTGTTTGTAAAGCTCAGATGATCTCAGCTCACAGGTCACCACATCTCAATCCAAAAGAAAATCTTTGTGAGGTGATTGAATTGTGTGATAGTATCATGTCGACATGGGTCAAAATCTCTGAGGAATGTTTCCCGGGTTGGTTTTCAAGCCAGTTTTGAAAACCAACCCAGTGCTTGCAAGGTGTACCTAACAAATTGCCCAGTGAGTGTATGATGTGATGATATTTCTGACAATTCCACTAATTTTGGTTAAACTCTCATCAGATACATGAAATCCTGTATGGTATCTCCTAGTGTTTGTTATCTCTTACATTACAGCACCAAGCCCTCTGACATCCTCCCCAGCATTCTTGAGAAAATTGGACACACACCTCTGGTTCGCTTGAACAAAATCCCCAAAGAGTTTGGGCTCAAGTGTGATATCTGTGAGTAAAAGATGTGACAAATTATGTAAAAGTAAGAAGATGATTTAAAAAAAAGACTTATTTTTGCTTACGGTTTTGCAAAATCTTTATTATTATTCTGCATTCAAGCAAATAAGTCTAATTGAAAGTTTGCTTGTAAAAGCAGAGGCTTGAATATTACACAACAGGGTAAGCTAATTAAATAAATAAGTAAAAAAGAAAGGAAAAGGAAACTTAGAGAAAGGTTCACATTTTTCATGCTTTAAGTTTTAGTACTATACAAAACAGATTTAAACAGAATTAACCTTTTAGAATATAAAACATGACATTAACCTTGATAAATAAATAACATGATCCTTAACCTGACTGCTATCCATGTACTTGTACTGCAAAGCTACAACTTTAATCCAAAAGATATGGGTTTATGGATATTTATGGATGTGAAATGTTAAGTTTTCTCTCTGAATAGTCCCCTTCGCTCACCCCAAAATGACGTTGATATGTCCTTGCAAGAAAATGAGCAGGAGTGCAGTCTTCTTATTTTCAGGATAGAAGATGCTTTAAATGTCCTAACAGCAGCTTTATTGTTCTCCCTCCTAAGCAGCGAGAAAGCTGATAAGTTTACTGTGTTTAGTGGGGTGAAAAAAACCTCTGCTTGGATGAGACTGTAGTTGAGCAGCAGCAGATTACAGAGTGACATCTCACCTGGCTTACCATATTTGTGTAAAAGAATGTCTTTTAGGGGATATGTTGTTAAGTTGATGCATCCGAGTGGAAGAGGTGCCATTGTTTAAGCTAGGGCTGTTGAACCCACTGTGTCCCTCTTGGCTTCCTGCTCAGCTGTTAAAAAGGGAGCGTTGAAGTATCATGTAGCTGGTGGCCTTATGTTTTTTCACTGTGCAACTGTTGTTTTCTTGTATGAGGGGGCAGCTCGCTCCCCTGGATGGAGAGGTGAGACTGAAAGACTCTTTGTTCTGTCATCCAACAGAGTAAAAAGAAAACCTTTGCAAATAAAATGCAGCTCTAAACTTGAGAAATAATAGAGTTTATATTTGTTCCGGTACCTTAACAACATGTTGTTGCTGATGCAGTAGCTGGCAGGCATGTCATTATCCCTGTGTTGCTATGAGTTTGCAAAAGAGCAGATCCAGATCTCACACTCCACAAATTGAATTTCCTAATTCCTTCAAACACAGTCAGTCAGGATTACAGAGGGAGATCTGACATGAACTGTTCTCTGTGGAAATAAAAGACGTGGACTGGCATAGACACGCACTTTCAGCAGGACAAATAAAAGCAAAGTAAAAACTAGATTCTCGTGGGAACCAGAATCTAGTTACAGATGACAGAAGCATGCTTTTCATACTTGTTAACCTTTTAGCGGGTGATTGGGGAGCCATCTAAGTTTAGAGTTTTATATAGAGGTTTTATTTCAAAAGCTTTAAGATGTTTCCTCTCAAATTACCAACCATAGATGGGTCGTCAGTGACCTGGTAAAGGTTAATAGATTAACTATTATTCTTCTCTCTGCACTGGTTCAGTCCTAGTTATTTACAATGCATATTAAATTTGTCACGCATTATCTAATGCAAACCTTTTGGATTAACTTTGAACACTCCCTGATGCAATATATCTTTTTTTGTTTTTAATGGGTGACTGTGTTTAGTGGCCAAGTGTGAGTTCTTCAATGCAGGAGGCAGTGTGAAAGACAGGATCGCCCTGCGCATGGTGGAGGACGCCGAGAGAGCCGGGGTCCTTAAACCAGGAGACACCATCATCGAGCCCACCTCTGGAAACACGGGTACATCAGTTTGAGCGAATGAGCTGACGGCTGTATTATAACTATATAATGAAGGAAAAAGGTCATTTAAATAAATCTTGCTCTTTGTGCAGGTATTGGCCTCGCCCTCATAGCTGCAGTAAAAGGCTACCATTGCATCATTGTGATGCCTGAGAAGATGAGCATGGAGAAGGTAAGTAGCTCTGTTTCTTCTTTTCAATGTGAGGAATCTATTGAAGTCTCATCCTCTCCTGTGTCCTAGGTGCATGTCCTGCAAGCTCTCGGGGCAGAAATTGTCCGCACACCCACAGCTGCAGCTTTTGATTCACCAGAGTCTCATATACGTACGGCCTGGCGTCTGAAGAACGAGATCCCCAACTCGCACATCCTTGACCAGTATCGCAATGCAAGCAACCCCCTGGCTCACTACGACACCACGGCTGAGGAGATACTGGAGCAGTGTGATGGTTCGAGCTGATAGAAACTCTGATTTTTGATGCATCTTCTAGCTTGAAGTTGAATTTTTTCAAGAAATGACCCCCCACACCATTAAACCACCACCACCTTAAACCATTAACACAAGATGATCTTATCTTTTATGCCAAATTTTGACCTTACCCTTCGAATGTGGCAGCAGAAGTTTCCCATTCACTCCTGTCAGTGACACCCAGTGTGGTCTTCTGCTGCTGTAGCACAAGATTTGTCTTGTGCAAACAGAGATGATCTTTTGCAGACCTTAGTTGTAACAAGTGATGATTTGCCTACAATTTCATGGTGTGTATTTTATATTTCCTGGAACTTAGATCTATACGTCAAACTGACATGAATGAAGGAAGGCGTAAATAGTTTTTCCTGTAACTGCGAATCCTCATGGAACAGGTGTTTATTTGAATCCCAAAAATATATGTTTTTTGTAGTTTGGAAAAGAAAATGTGTTTCTGTTTTTAGGTAAATTGGATATGTTGGTGGCCGGAGCCGGCACGGGCGGCACACTCACTGGTGTTGCTCGAAAGTTAAAGGAAAGATGTCCAAATGTCAAGGCGAGATTCCCAACCCACTTATCTAGAATCTGAAATAAAAGTTTTGTTTTACTGAAATTTATATTAATCAGTGAAGCAATCCGTATATTGGCAGCTCCAACCCTGCACCGTTTGCAGCCTCTTTCCTCAGTTCTCATCTCTGTTTTTTTAGATAGTCGGTGTGGATCCTGAAGGCTCTGTTCTGGTTGGCTCAGAGGAGAAAAGTGAAAAGGTTCCATTTGAAGTGGAAGGTATTGGATATGACTTCATCCCCACAGTACTGGACAGATCTGTGAGTATTTTTGTTAACGTGCACATTTGTAAAGTGAGTATTTTTGCTAAACGCCCGTCTCTGTTGAATCTGCACAGATTGTGGATGTCTGGTACAAATCAACCGACACAGAAACGTTCCTTATGTCCCGCAAACTGATCAGAGAGGAGGGTCTTTTGTGCGGTAAGTTCATATCAGTGAGTTGTGGTATGTTATGAGCAACCTCTTTCTCAGTTCGCTCTAAATGATCGATTTGCCTGTTTTGCTGAAGGTGGCAGCTCTGGCTCAGCGATGGCAGCAGCTGTGAAGATGGCGCAGCAGCTGGAGGAGGGGCAGCGCTGCGTGGTCATCCTGCCTGACTCTGTCCGCAACTACATGTACGAGACACAATGGCAGATACACTTTGAATCCAGTGAGAGTCTGGAGTGCTCACAGGCCTTCATGCCTTCAAAAATACAGTTGTGGGCAGACGTTTACATGCACTCATCATGCCCATGAACATCAATACTTTTTAAATAGGGGTGACGTTAGGACTTTTCAATGGTCATTTCACAAGTTTGCTATTTCCATTCCAAAACCAGTTTGGATGTGTGTTTGTGTCCTGCTGGAACACCTTAATGTGTCCAGGTTTTATCAGGTCAAGTTTATCTAGCTGTTAATTTGATGTAAAGTTTCAGAATTTAGAGGTAGTTTTCCTTCTTCATTATTTGTGCATCCATACACACTACTGGGCGCAAAACACCCTTGAGCATGAACAGATGCTATAATCTTCTTTGTTGTGAAAGCCTCCGCTTTATTCCTACAAATACACCTCTTGTTACTGGCCGAATAGCTCAGTTTTTGTCCCTTCTGATCATAAAACGTTGCTTCAGAAGGCATTTGGCTTGTCTATGTGGGGCAGCTGCTCTTTTCCGTTGAACTTGAAGCTGCTGATTTTGGGCCAGGGGCTGGTACGTATACTTTTGATCCTGCGTGGATTAGAGAGAAAATGTATTAAAATTTCTGCTTCCATTCTTGTTTTTTTTTTAGATGATTAAAGATGTATACTTTATAATCTTTCCCCATTTAAAAAGAACATTTTAATGAAATCTTTAAAAGCCAGTGAATGAACATATGTACCAAATTTAACCACAGACCATCCAACAGTTTTTAGCTTTGTCCTCAAAAATGTGTAAATGTGTATAGAAATGATTCAGTCCACTGAACAGTTTAGAGATCTTCATGGTTTCAAAGAGTTGGACTCTCTTCCTCTGAGCTATGTCTGGCTAAAAGCAGTAATCATGTGGCTCCCACCAGCCATTAGTTAGACAAGAATTTAACATAAAAGCACTTTCTTTTGAAACCCTTTGTGTGGATGTTTTTCCCATTATTAAGGACAGAACAGCAGTGACAGGAAATGAGAGAGGAAGAGACACATGTGTTTCAACTAGGATGCTTTCTTTCTTTCTTTCTTTTATTTTTACAGCCATTTCCTATCCCTAAAATAACCAATAAATCCCACAATAAAGCTGTCAGCATTAAAAAAAGAAAAACTGACGTAAAGCAGTGATGCAGCTGATAAACAGATTGTCTAGAGTCAGATGTGTTTTAGGTGGAACCCTGGCTGAACTTTAGCACACTTCTTCAAACTCACCCGTATCTTCCCGCAGGTCAAAGTTCCTGAGGGATCAGTGGATGTGTGAGAAAGGCTTCCTCTGCTTGGACGCTCAAATGGACCCAAAACCCTGGTAAAAAACAACAAAAATCCGCAAATCAGCTATAGCTTATACCCCTCAGAGGAGGTATGACGGGGCAGGTTGGTGTTAAAACCTCTGTTTTTCCGTCTTGCAGGTGGTGGAACCGGACTGTTCAGAGTCTACACCTGTCTGCCCCCCTCACCATCACACATTCTGTGTCCTGCCAGAAAACCATTGAGATCCTAAAGGAGAACTCACTGGGTCAGGCACCAGTCGTCACTGAGTCAGGGTATGTCTCTTCTTCTCAATATCAGGTTAGTATTATAAATGCTCTGTTTGGATATGACCTTGTATAAACAGGAAGAGGACAGGAACTTCCAGCATAAACACAAACAGTGGTCTCCATGGAGATTTCAGGGAAACAGATCTCATCCTCTGTATCGTCATCTTCGCTCGTGCAGAGCAGCTAAATGCTCGGCAGATGTTCCACAGGTCGTAGTTTGATCTCAGGATTTCACACTGAAACGTGGCTCTGTTCTCGAGTTGATGGTGGAAATTGAATTTCGGGATGACATCACAGTGTCAGGAAGAGATTCTAACACTTTGTCTGTGACCTTTGTCTTGTCTGATCTTTTTGTCTTATTTTCATCTTTATATAACTACCCAACTGAAATATTTTTAAACATAAATAATATGAACATGTGAAGCTTGTATTTCCCACAGCTTTTAAAACCTCAGTGATTATTTATGTTTTTATTAACACTTCCAGCAGTGTTGCTCACTTGTAGTCAGAGATGTTAAACTTTGCAGGGATGTAGTTTAAAGATGTGTGTGGGCAGCTGGACGTCTGATGGGTATATACACATACATTACAACCCTGTCCCTCCAGTGTAAATCCCCATGTGAGGTAGCTTTATTTGAGTGTGTAACCATATAAGTTGGATCTCGTCTCAAGATAAACTCTAGTTAAAAACTACATTGATTAATCATCCAGTTTGGTTACCCATTTTTTGATCTTGACATTTGGTTGAAATAAGCAGACAGAGACATGATGGGTTAGTCTTCTCGTCACCTGAGTCTGATGGGAGTTTGTGGGTTTTGTGTATTTCCACAGGGCCATCCTGGGAATGGTGACTCTGGAAACCATTCTGTCCTCTCTGTTGGCGGGGAAGGTTGAACTTTCAGCGGCTGTCAGCGCGGTGCTCCTCAAAGCCTTCAAACAGGTCAGTCAGAGAATGCAGAGCTCTTCATGGCGACCTTTGATGACATAATGAACGTTTTTACACGCTTGTTTAATCTTCCTCCACTTGTGCTTTCAGGTGCACCTGACAGACGACCTGGGGAAGCTTTCCCATATCCTCAAAACTGATAACTTTGCCCTGGTGGTTCACAATCAAACGCAATGTGAGAAAATCCATTTCCTAAATAGTGTTTATGCAGGACATTTATGTGCAGATCATTATTATAATGAGCTGTTTATTGCATGGTTGATAAATGTCATTCACAAAGCTTCATTTTGGTTGTGACACCCAAAGACACTGATTTACAATCACACATTTGCATTCTCCTGGATCATGTTCACATATGGCTCTTTCTTTCCATCATTGAGCTAAAACCTGTATTTGTGGACGACATGGGAAACTTTGTTCATGAGCCTGTGCAGTAAACAAACCACAACAGTCTTCTGTGTTTAACAGGAGTTTTGTGTCTCTGTGCAGACGGGGTCGATGGGTCGGCCCTCCAGAGGGAGATTTTATTTGCTGTCGTGACAGCGATTGACCTTCTCTCCTACATCACCAGACACGAGGGGCAGGACTGCAACCATCAAAGTCAGGCAGTGTAACCCAGTGACTGTGTCCTGTTTAACGTGGATTTTACTTCCTGTTCATTGAGGGACAGCAAACGATCACCTGTAGTGTCACTGAAATAATCATGATAATAATGATGATGATAATAATAATAGAGCTCCAGAGAGGACAGAGAAGTTGTAAAGCACTATTCAGAGCTATCTTTGTTCTTTTTTTAAACACTGTGCATCTTGTAATGAGTGAAAAATCTCCAGTTAAAGGGCAGCTTAGTTTTTTTTTGGAGGGACGTTACCATCATCTTTCTGGAACTGACTCTTTTCTCTTACAATACAGTAAAAATATTTCTATTCTTTCTTTTTTTCCTGCCACACATAATGTCTTTTTTAAGTGTGGTGCCTTTGTGTTTAGTGTTTTTTCTTTTTTTGTACATGTTTTTATCAATTTGCTTTATTTGCTCCGTGTAAGTCACTTAGCATTAGCCAAGAAGTTAGTTTATACATTTAAAAACTAGCAAACCAACATAACCTAAATTTGACTAAGAGAAGCCTACGTTGATAAAATAGTTTATTATGTTGTATAAATGAATATAGATACAATTATGTCCAGAAGTATGATATAAACAGAGGCATATTTTGTTTCTTCTGTGTACCTCACAATGCAAAGCATATAACATCATGACAATGTTATTGGTCAGTTGCAATGTTGATCATGGACCAATATTATGATGATGATGCAGAAACGGCACCAATAGGAGATATCAGATGTTGTTGGTGTTGTGCCAAAAAAGCCAAACAATGATTTCTGCTGTTCTCGTGTGCGTTTATGTCTAATATTTACTTATGTTGTAATTAGACTGTAGTGAACGGGGTTTATTATGTGGTTATATAGAAAATAAAGAAATAACCTGTTTTGCAAACATTTTATGACTCTGCCTTCTTGCAACTGCAGTATAATCAATCTAGTTCTTTTTGGTCTCTCAGCGTGTTCACAGAAATTGGATTTTTTTATTTTATTTCAGCTGCCCTCATGGCCGGATCACTCTTGAATAAAAACATTTTTAATGTTGGTGAGACATTAAAATTAAAAGGAAATATAACAGTGAATACACAAAAAATTGTTATCGCTGAGTCAAAATGACTTGATATTATATGTTTGGCATATCTTAGATGCCAGCAATCATTTATAACTGTTTAAATTCCAACAATCATCTTTATGGCAAATATTGGAAATCAGTTTTTGACACACTACCAGCACACAGGTTTGTGTCTTTCTGCAGACAGGGAGTGCAAATGGTATGTTTTAATCTGATTCAATTTATCTTGAATTTCTAAACAGCGGAGGAAGATATATTCGTTCATGTGTATGGAGGTGGGCGTCACTCCATGCCTTTCTGTGAATGTTATTGCACACCACTCCTTTAACTGCAGTTAGTAGGAATTCAGCATTTCAGTACACAGTTAGAGAAACATGTTGATTCCTGTTTTTATCTCCAGGCTGCGGTTATGCTGAAACTAGGACTCACCTGTGTGCTATCAGCAGAAAGCAGAGTTCACTTGTTACAATGTTATTACAATGTAGCCCACTAGCAGCAACTCTCTGTGTGTCTTATTTTACATTCTGATTTAGAACTCCAGCTCTTAGGTTAATTTGTGTATTACTGAAGTTTGGATTCCCCTAGGGCATATACTGAAATTCTATTGGAGGGAGGAAACAAGTCCCGCCCACTCCGGTTGAACCTGAATGCAACAACACAGGAGTGGGAAAAAAAAGCCTGTTGTTTCTTCTTCTTGTTGTTTAGGAATGAAAGTAAAAGTGATTGTGGTACCAGCTTGATAATGTCCAACTACTTTCTCATGGTCTTGGTGAGTAAATGTTTTAGTAAGTTTTTAGCTAAGCTGATTTAGCTAACTGTATCAGCCAGCGAGAGTTGGGTGTGGTTTCCTCACCTGGGTCATCCTTAAAATGCAGAAGTACATCTGTGCTGTGTACTTTTAGTACTTTTATGTTGTTGTTTTTTTAAGTGTTCAGTGTTTTCAGTAGTGCAGTATATGATTTAATTCACAAAATAAAGTATGTAATCATATTCCATGGTTTACAAAGTGAATGAAATTGTCATTATATTTATTCTGAAGATTAAGCAGAAATGTTGGGTCCCTATAGCCACAGATGACTGTAACATTGTGACTGTATATATTAATGGTTTTATTATTATGCGGGCTGGGCGTTCTTGGAAGTCTTTTGAAACTGGAGTCGGAATATGTATTTCTTCTTTAGGCTGTGTGTCAGGCAGGACTAAGGTCCTAAACGTAGGACTCAGGAACAAGGCTACGATGCAAGAGAGACAAAGGGCAGGGATAATATATATATACACACAGAGGGTAATGAGGGAACAGACACACAAAGAGAGAAGGAACAGAGGAAAAATGAAATAAACAAACCTAGCAACTCAGGCAAGTAGGAGACAAAAGGCACAGAACACAGGATCATATCAAGCACAAGGAAAGTAAGCGTAACCCCACAACCAGAAAGCTGAAAAACAGCACAGAATAAAGGATCATACTACTACTGCGGTCTGGCCGGGGCCTGTCTGTGTGAAGTTTGTGAGGCCAGACTGTGTCTGTGTGGGTTTCCTTCCACTGATTAGACGTGCTTGCTAGGATAATTGATGCTTCTAAATTGTAGGTGGGGGTGTTATAGTGTGCGGTTGTCTTTTTCTCTGTGTTGGCCACGTAATGGACCAGCGACCTGTGTCGGCCAGTGGCAGCCAAAACAATGTGTGGGTGGACACAGAAGGAGCAACATATTCTTAAAATTATGTCTGGAGGACATCAATCAAACTGTGTCATGCAAATTGGCTTTAAATTAATTTAAGGTTAGATAAAATAATGTGTAGCTTATTTATTGAGTTCAATTCCACCATCAGGCCTGGGTCTTTCTGTGTGGAGTTTGCATGTTCTCACTGTGTTTGTGTGGGTTCTCTCCGGGTACTCCAGCTTCCTCCCAAATTCCAGAGACATGCAATTAGTAGGGATTAACTGGAAACTCTAAGTTGCCTGCATATGTGAATGTGAGTGTGAATGCTTGTCTGTGTCTATGTCTTAGCCCTGCGACAGGCTGGCGACCTGTGCGTGTACCCTGCCTCTCCCCTAAGACAGCTGGGATAGGTTAAAGTGCAGCTTTTTCTGATACAAGTCATTGATGAATGAGTCAAATTAAGTGGCCACTAAAACAAAAGGTCTTGCCAACTTGTCAGTAACTTTTGAAAGCTTGATGTAAATGTGGTGTAATATGTGTCCCATCTTGCTGCAGATGAACCATGCCCACTGATTTTGGTACAAAGTCCTTGGAAGAAGTTCCTTCTCCTTGCACATTTGCAGCTAACCCAACAAATGCAGAAGTCACTTGTGCTAAAGCATCTTCAAGTGTGTGTCAGGCTACAGCAGCTGTGAACAGTGGTGACAGGTTACCTGCTGATGGTGAAGATAAGGATGAATCATTCACTGAGACTCAGCTGGAGAACACAGACGAGACTCCTGATGAGACGAAGTGGATCCGTCCTGATTTGCCCAGGAGATGTACTTGGAAGCTGGGCGCGCCCATGTCAGAGTCGCCTCATAGCCACTCAGCACGGTAAGAGTCTGGAAAAAATAAAGAGGTTGCTGTGTAGAGGAGAGAATGCTCTGAGCTTAAGCTCAGTCTTTAAATAATGAAACTCTATTACAGCTGTAAAAGAATGTTGATTCACAAACAGATGTCACACATACACTCATGGGCAAACATATAAATAGTCAACCAGACAGCAACAACTCAATGCATGTAGAGATGATCAAGATGATCAAGATGATCAAGATGACCTGCTGAAGTTCAAACTGAGCACCAGAATGAAGAACGGTGACTTAATTGACTCAGAACTATCAGAAACTGCTGATCTACTCAGATTTTCTCACACAATCATCTCTGTGCTTTACTGAAAACGGTCAAACAAAGACAATAATATCCAGTTCTCTGGGGGGGAAATGCCTTGTTGATGACAGAAGTTAGAGGGAAAAGACTTGTTACAACTAAGTTATCAACATATCAAACCTAAAACAGATGGGCTACAGCAGCAGGCCACACTGGATGCCTCTCCTGACAGCTAAAAACCAGAAACTGAGGCTACAGTTCACAGGGACAACTGGACAATAGAAGGTTGGAAAAACTTCACCTGATCTGAATTTGGCATAATCAACATAAAAGCATGGATCCATCCTGCCTTGTGTCAGTGGTTCAGACTGCTGGTGGTATAATAATTTGGGGGGTATCTTCTTGGCTCACTTTGGGTTCCTTAGTATAAACTGAGCATCATTTAAACCCCACAGCCTCCCTGAGTACTGTTACTGACCATGTCCATCACTTTATGACCACAGTGTACCCATCTTCTGATGCCTGCTTCTAGCAGGATAGGACACCGTGCTGCAACGCGCAAATCAACTCAAACTGGTTTCTTGAACATGATGATGAGTCCACTCCACTCAAATGGCCTCCAGTCACCAGATCTCAATCCAGTAGAGCATCTTTGGGATTTGGTGGAACGTCAGGCACCTGGTCTGCAGCACCAAATGGGTCATGTCACCCATTTGATGCCATAAAGAATTAAGGCATTTCTGAAAGAAAAAAGGGCGTTAAACCCAATGATAAAAACGTGTACCTAACAAATTGGCCAGTTAGAGCATGTTGTAGTGATACTTCTGATACGGTATTTCTGGTATTTTGAAATTAAATTCTCACGAGATGTAATGAACATGACATGCTGTATGGTATCTCCAAGATGGTAATGACTGTTAATTGTGTGTTATCTCGTACATTACAGCACCAAGCCCTCTGGCATCCTCTCCAGCATCCTTGAGAAAATTGGACACACACCTCTGGTTCGCTTGAACAACATCCCAAAAGAGTTTGGGCTCAAGTGTGATATCTGTGAGTATGAATGTAAAATGTGACACACCCACACATGCCTGGATATCAGTACAAGCAGAATCCATAAGCTTCTCTGCACACAATCACTTTGACTATTTTTACTTTCAGTTTCTGCAAAATCTTCCAAATAAACATTAGAATGATTATTATGCATTTCGTGCAGATTCATTATGTGAATGAATCTGCACGAAACTTCGCTTGTTTAAATGGGAGAAGTAAACAGCAGGGCCTTGAATGACTGTGGCACAGCCGTAGAACAAGCAAAATAGCTGAGAAGGGAGCGTTGAAGTATCATGTTTCCTACTGTGAGACTGTTGTTGTTTTGTATGAGGAGGCAGCTCGTTCCCTGGATGGAGAGGTGAGACTGAAAGACTTTCTTTCTCTGTTGGATGAAAGAACAAAAACACCTGTAAATTAAATTGAGCTGGAAAGCTGAAAACTGTTTGCGCCACCTGTGTTTCACACTGGCGGCCCATCTCAAAATCCAGGTTCTTTGATCTTTTCAAACCTACGTTGATGATCCGAACGCAATGTGCCAAACACATTTAGCTTTTCCAAGATGAGAGTATAAATTCTCTATAGGCTCCTCTTGTTCATGCGTTTCTTTTATCTGTTTATTTATTCATTTCTGTTAGTTTAATTTCAGTTTTTACACATTATCTGTGTAGTATGACAGTATTCTTTTTAACGGGTGACTGTGTTTAGTGGCCAAGTGTGAGTTCTTCAATCCAGGAGGCAGTGTGAAAGACAGGATCGCCCTGCGCATGGTGGAGGACGCCGAGAGAGCCGGGGTCCTTAAACCAGGAGACACCATCATCGAGCCCACCTCTGGAAACACGGGTACATGAGTGTGAATGAACAAATGGGTTGAAGGCTCAGTGTTTGATACGGTTTAACATAAACCAAACTGAAGTGCAGTATTGTAGCTCCATGATGAAGGAAAAAGGTCATTTAAATAAATCTTGCTCTTTGTGCAGGTATTGGCCTCGCCCTCATAGCTGCAGTAAAAGGCTACCATTGCATCATTGTGATGCCTGAGAAGATGAGCATGGAGAAGGTAAGTAGCCCTGTTTCTTCTTCTTCTTCTTTTCAGTGGGAGGAATGCATTGAAGTTTCATCCTCTCCTGTGTCCTAGGTGCATGTCCTGAGAGCTCTCGGGGCAGAAATTGTCCGCACACCCACAGCTGCAGCTTTTGATTCACCAGAGTCTCATATACGTACGGCCTGGCGTCTGAAGAACGAGATCCCAAACTCGCACATCCTCAACCAGTATGGCAATTCAAGCAACCCCCTGGCTCACTACGACACCACGGCTGAGGAGATACTGGAGCAGTGTGATGGTTCGAGCTGATAGAAACTCTGATTTTTGATGCATCTTCTAGCTTGAGTCTAATTTTTGCTGTACATGTTTAATTCAACAACTGATTTTGAGGGTAATGAAAAGAAACACATGGCTCTGCCACTAAGTCTTTTCTTTCTCTCCCTTCACTCATTGAAGTAGAAAGTCTGAGCCTGGCTCTGAGGAGCAGCGTTAATTTTGTTCTCAACAACCATATTTTTTTTCCTGATGAAAACAAGAACGAGAAAAGACAATAACCAAATAAAAACGAACGCACAAAAAAAGTGTCAAAATTATGTTTTGACACTTTCATCAACAAAAAACAAAGTATAATGAGAATTTCTGGAGACATGAGGTGGGACGAGTTTGGAAGTGATCCAATCAGAAGTAATCTTTTTGTGCACTGAGGTTAGACTTGCACATTTGATCTGCCCATGGAGGCGTGTGAAACAGCACATTTAACTCCCGTTCCCACTGTTTCTCATGAAAACATGACAAAATGTCGACGGTTGGGAGGAGACGAACAGTAAACCTATGGACAGATTCCACATTATTTGCACAAATGTATTAAATTACTTTTAATCATACAAGAAACATGCCTGAAACACTGAGCTGTATATCAAACTGCACGAATATATGAAGGCATATAGCTTGTCCTCTTTGTTAAACCTTGAAAATTCCTCTAATCGTTCATATTAGCTTATCAGGCATGAATGTGAAATTATATTATTATTAAAAAAAAAACTTTTTTACAGCTTGAAAAAGAAAATGTGTTTTTGTTTTAGGTCAGTTGGACATGTTGGTGGCTGGAGTCAGCACAGGCGGCACGCTCACTGGTGTTGCTCGAAAGTTAAAGGAAAGATGTCCAAATGTCAAAGTGAGCACCACACAACCTATCAGTCCACAGTCTTTAATGAATGGTTTTTATTTACTGTATTCTTCTTCTTATTATTTCTGACTCACACTGATGCATATCCATCAGTGAAGCAATGCATGTATTGGCAGCTCCATCAAACATTACTTGATAACTGTTTAACCCTGCAGTGTTTGCAGCCTCTTACCCAATTCCTCATGTCTGTTTTTAGGTAGTCGGTGTGGATCCTGAAGGCTCTGTTCTGGAAGGCTCAGAAGGGAAGAATAAAAAGTTTCCATTTGAAGTGGAGGGAATCGGCCTTGACTTCATCCCCACAGTACTGGACAGATCTGTGAGTATTTTTGTTAACGTGCACATTTGTAAAGTGAGTATTTTTGCTAAACGCCCGTCTCTGTTGAATCTGCACAGATTGTGGATGTCTGGTACAAATCAACCGACACAGAAACGTTCCTTATGTCCCGCAAACTGATCAGAGAGGAGGGTCTTTTGTGCGGTAAGTTCATATCAGTGAGTTGTGGTATGTTATGAGCAACCTCAGTTTGCTCTAAATGATCGATTTGCCTGTTTTGCTGAAGGTGGCAGCTCTGGCTCAGCGATGGCAGCAGCTGTGAAGATGGCTCAGCAGCTGGAGGAGGGGCAGCGCTGCGTGGTCATCCTGCCTGACTCTGTCCGCAACTACATGTACGAGACACAATGGCAGATACACTTTGAATCCAGTGAGAGTCTGGAGTGCTCACAGGCCTTCATGCCTTCAAAAATACAGTTGTGGGCAGACGTTTACATGCACTCATCATGCCCATGAACATCAATACTTTTTAAATAGGGGTGACGTTAGGACTTTTCAATGGTCATTTCACAAGTTTGCTATTTCCATTCCAAAACCAGTTTGGATGTGTGTTTGTGTCCTGCTGGAACACCTTAATGTGTCCAGGTTTTATCAGGTCAAGTTTATCTAGCTGTTAATTTGATGTAAAGTTTCAGAATTTAGAGGTAGTTTTCCTTCTTCATTATTTGTGCATCCATACACACTACTGGGCGCAAAACACCCTTGAGCATGAACAGATGCTATAATCTTCTTTGTTGTGAAAGCCTCCGCTTTATTCCTACAAATACACCTCTTGTTACTGGCCGAATAGCTCAGTTTTTGTCCCTTCTGATCATAAAACGTTGCTTCAGAAGGCATTTGGCTTGTCTATGTGGGGCAGCTGCTCTTTTCCGTTGAACTTGAAGCTGCTGATTTTGGGCCAGGGGCTGGTACGTATACTTTTGATCCTGTGTGGATTAGAGAGAAAATGTATTAAAATTTCTGCTTCCATTCTTGGTTTTTTTAGATGATTAAAGATGTATGCTTTATAATCTTTCCCCATTTAAAAAGAACATTTTAATGAAATCTTTAAAAGCCAGTGAATGAACATATGTACCAAATTTAACCACAGACCATCCAATAGTTTTTAGCTTTGTCCTCAAAAATGTGTAAATGTGTGTAGAAATGATTCAGTCCATTGAACAGTTTAGAGATCTTCATGGTTTCAAAGAGTTGGACTCTCTTCCTCTGAGCTATGTCTGGCTAAAAGCAGTAATCATGTGGCTCCCACCAGCCATTAGTTAGACAAGAATTTAACATAAAAGCACTTTCTTTTGTTCAGTTCAGTTCAGTTCATTTTTATTTCAAACATTTCAAACATGTGCCTTCACAATCATTACAAAATATCATTCCATTATTTGTTTGAAAAGGAGTAGGCTGAAGTATTTACTTATTTGTCCCTACCCCCTCAAGTTTTACCTCTCATTCATTTAATTTTTTTTTTTGTCTTAAATGAAACCCTTTGTGTGGATGTTTTTCCCATTATTAAGGACAGAACAGCAGTGACAGGAAATGAGAGAGGAAGAGACACATGTAACTGTAAATGTTACACGATGTGTCTTTATAAAGTCAGCGCCAATAAAATATTCAAGTTTCCAAAGTCCAAAGACTTTAATTCCAGTTTTTCTATTTGCTTTAAGGACTGACATAATGAAAAAAGCAAAATACAGCAGAGGCTGATGGGAATGCCAATTTGTTTTTATGGTATTTGAGGATTTAACAAAATGTTTTTGAAAAAACTTTGGCCTCAATCTCATGGTGCTGGATTTAAAATAAGGGCCTAAGGCATGAATGTGTGCACCAAATTTAACAGTACACGAGCCAATAATTGTTAAGCTAACTTATAAAACATTTCAACCGATGTTACTGCTTTTAAACATGCTAAAGAAAAATCAGTAACCTCTGCAGTTAGACATCAGTACACAAACACACTTTCTTTTTTATGTGGATTTTTTTCTACAAGACAAAGGTGAGAGAAAATGAGAGATGGCTTTCAGCTGTTATGTTTTTTCATTTTTATTTTTTACAGCCACGTGTCTTTCCTGTCCATAACTGAAATGCTGCAACCATTACAAAACAGATTTTCTAGAGTCAGACATGTTTTAGGTGGAAGTCTGACCAAACCTCAGCACACTTCTTCAAACTCACCGATTTTTACCTGCAGGTCAAAGTTCCTGACGAATCAGTGGATGTGTGAGAAAGGCTTCCTCTGCTTGGACGCTCAAATGGACCCAAAACCCTGGTAAAAAACACCATAATAACAAAACACCCCGAATCAGCTATAGTTTATACCCCTCAGAGGAGGTATGACGGGGCAGGTTGGTGTTAAAACCTCTGTTTTTCCGTCTTGCAGGTGGTGGAACCGGACTGTTCAGAGTCTACACCTGTCTGCCCCCCTCACTGTCACACATTCTGTGTCCTGCCAGAAAACCATTGAGATCCTAAAGGAGAACTCACTGGATCAGGCACCAGTCGTCACTGAGTCAGGGTATGTCTCTTCTTCTCAATATCAGGTTAGTATTATAAATGCCAGGCCTGAGGCTTCCTGAGCCTTGGTCCCTGTGGGACATGGGACAAGTTCCTGCCTTCCTGTGAATGTTGGTACTTGGCAGTTCTTGGTTGCCTGGGGTCCTGTCCTTGACTTGTGCCAGGATGACTGCCCTCTAGTGGACTTAACTACTCATTGCCTCTGGTCAATTGATTCAGCTTGCTAAGATGTGTATTGTAGTTTAAAGACGTGTGTGGGCAGTTGGACGTCTGATGGGTATATACACATACATTACAACCCTGTCCCTCCAGTGTAAATCCCCATGTGAGGTAGCTTTATTTGAGTGTGTAACCATATAAGTTGGATCTCGTCTCAAGATAAACTCTAGTTAAAAACTATATTGATTAATCGTCCAGTTTGGTTACCCATTTTTTAATCTTGACATTTGGTTGAAATAAGCAGACAGAGACATGATGGGTTAGTCTTCTCGTCACCTGAGTCTGATGGGAGTTTGTGGGTTTTGTGTATTTCCACAGGGCCATCCTGGGAATGGTGACTCTGGAAACCATTCTGTCCTCTCTGTTGGCGGGGAAGGTTGAACTTTCAGCTGCTGTCAGCGCGGTGCTCCTCAAAGCCTTCAAACAGGTCAGTCAGAGAGTGCAGAGCTCTTCATGGCGACCTTTGATGACATAATGAACATTTTTACACGCTTGTTTAATCTTCCTCCACTTGTGCTTTCAGATGCACCTGACAGACGACCTGGGGAAGCTTTCCCATATCCTCAAAACTGATAACTTTGCCCTGGTGGTTCACAATCAAACGCAATGTGAGAAAATTAATTTCCTAAATAGTGTTTATGCAGGACATTTATGTGCAGATCATTTTTATAATGAGCTGTTTATTGCATGGTTGATAAATGTCATTCACAAAGCTGCGAGGGCTCCACTTTTTTGACTGACTAATGGACCAAAACCAAAGATGTGTTAGGTATGGCTGTGTGCAGGCAGGAATAGGACCCAAGGTGCAGACTCTGGAGACAGACGTGAACTCAAAAAGGCTTTAATTTAAGACTCAAAATATAACATGACTGAAAAAACTCAAAACAAACTTAAACTAGAAAAATGACAAAACACACAGCAAAGTAAACGGTAGATCGCGACACGGACACAGAGAAACACAGGGCTTAAATACACAGAGGGAGCAATCAGGGAATGGGTAACAGGAGGGAAACACAGCTGGGGCAAATCAGAACTGACAAGACCAAAGAAGCATAAACTGAACACACTGAGAAAAGACAGAGACCTTCAAAGTAAAACAGGAAACACATAACACAGACTGAACAAAGACACAGACTCACATGCAGGCACTACAAAGGGAACAGAGATGTGGGAACAGGGCAGACACAAACACTGAGTGGACACGGGGATATAGGAACTTAAGATACACATAGACGCGAACTAGACAAGGGGATGCAGGTGATAGGGGAGACAGAGCAACTAAAGACGACAGAGACATAAGCCATAAGACGGAACTCAAAGAAACCAAAAACTAGAAATTATAAATAATAACATAAACTCAAAAACCCTGGGTCGACGACCCAGGCATCCTAACAAGATGTTGAATTACAGTCACACAAAAGAGACCCAGAGGCTGGATTAATCAACTGTTAAATGAATGAATTATTACTCCCCCCCCTAAAAAAAGCTGATATTTTATTCACAATAGAACTGATTTTAAATTTGATGTCTGAATGAAGTTGGGACACGGCCGTGTTCGACACTGTGTAACATCCCCTCTTCTTTTAACTGCAGTTCTGGCTTTCCTTTGTTGTTTTCCTTCGTGATGCTGCCATCAAATTCTGAAGTCAACATTTAACGCTTTAAACATTGTATTATTATTGTAACGGTGTGTCTCAGTTTAAAGATCTGATATATTTTCTATATTGTAAATAAAATACGTGTTTATGAGATTAGCAGATCTGTGTCCATCAGCAGTTTTGTGTCTCTGTGCAGACGGGGTCGATGGGTCGGCCCTCCAGAGGGAGATTTTATTTGCCGTCGTGACATCGATTGACCTTCTCTCCTACATCACCACACACGAGGGGCAGGACTGCAACCATCAAAGTCAGGCAGTGTAACCCAGTGACTGTGTCCTGTTTAAGGTGGATTTTACTCTCTTCTCACTGAGACACAGCAAACAATCACCTACAGTGTCACCGAAATTATAAGATATACAGTCGCAGAGAGGACAGAGAAGTTGTAATTATATTTATAGCTGTTGTTGTTATTGTTTTTTGGGATTTGTTGACAGTTGAAGCAAAATAGAAAATAACATTATCTTTTTTTAACTTTAATCCTGTCAGT
This sequence comes from Rhamphochromis longiceps, assembly GCF_057381845.1. Taxonomy (NCBI): domain Eukaryota; kingdom Metazoa; phylum Chordata; class Actinopteri; order Cichliformes; family Cichlidae; genus Rhamphochromis; species Rhamphochromis longiceps. Next base: position 19,506,751 of record NC_140572.1, read on the forward strand.
GTTGTTACAAGTAATCTGAGTGTATTCACCTTGCAGCTTTAAATGCTGTATGAGGGACTTTACCATCATCTTTCTGGAGCTTTTTGACTCTTTTCTCCGACTTGTGCGAAATGAATGTGTTCCCTTCACCGTCAATAATGCAGCGACCGGCTTAGGTCTGATATCTACATTTAATCTTTGAATGGTGGAAAGCAGGCCTACAGTCTCATTTCTTACAGAATAGTTCAGTGTTTATATTCTTTGCATTTTACTCCTACTATTAAAGACTTGAGCCATACGGAAAGTGTGGGGCCTTACAGATTCTGGTTTGTTTTGCTTTTCTGTGACATGTTTTTATTAATTTGCTGTATTTCCTCTTAGCTAGCAGGTACCTAGAAACCTTCAAACCAGGTACCTGCAAAACAGAAAGTGATGATAAATTCAGCTCACTGTTTTACTTACTTACTTGTTAAGCTTAGTTATAAGCTTGTTGCACAAAAAATGCTTTTGCAGTGTAATTAAAGTGAATAGAGCTTCAAGGTTGTCCAACTTTTCTCTTTAACTAAGTTTACGGCACAGCTCATAAAATGGGGTTTGTGATCTGGTGTTGCTGCTTTCTACATTTTACTTCATTTAAAGGAGGAAACAACCTCAGTTTAACGTTTCAAACTTTTTTTTTCGTTTTGGCTAAATTGTCACTTGTGGCGTTGTTATTGAGGGTAAGGGCTTGCATTTCAAGCTTACATTAAATACTGTGAGGACACCTGATTATCTGTTTGTCAAGTTGCACCGTGGGAAATGTAGGCATCATGCAGTGAAAAGACAAAAGGTATCGGCTTCTTCTGCAGAGATACTTTGAGGCCTTTTCCGCTGTTTATACAGCGCTATTAGCGTGTAATGATAAAGTAGAGAAGTTACACTTATTTTATTAATTATTTTTTTCATTTGCTGCTCAAACATTAGTTCAAATGTCTTAGAACAAAGTAGAAAAGGGACAATGTCAGATTTTGTTTTATTCATTTTCTTATTTTTTAAAGTCCCTCTTGTGCTCCAAAACATGTTTGAGGATGTTTCTATTCTACTGCTTAATCTGACACTAGATTTCATTTTTGTCTATAGTCGATTTAAATAGAAGACATGCATAAATGCTGGCATGTGCTTTTTTTTTAATTGAGCATTTCTCTCACTTCTGTGCATAAACCTAATTTTACTCACTGCTCTGCGTTGAAGTGTAATGACTCACTAAACCACAGGGAGGGAGTATTGGCACAGGTAGACCAGCTGTGCAGCTCTCTGTATATTCAGTTCCTCCTGGACACACACAGATTGTAGGAGCGTCATCCTTCTGACCTTCAGCCAGTAATGTCAATAATTCAAGGTGTAACAAGGTGTAACTTAATGCCCTGCCTTGGATTTAATAAACTATCTTGACAACAATTAAAGCTGAGACCAAATGGCAGCTTTTTATATTGTTTTTATTGTATTTAATTTTTATTTTTGTTTTGAAAGCTTTTATTGTACATAGATAAAAGTGCAAAAAGACCCAAATAAGAAGGAAATGACATGAAAGTCATGTCTGAATGCTGATTTAAAACAAAAAGATGCAAAAGTGGATAAAGGAACATGCCGTATTTAAACTTTCTACTTATTGTTGACTTTTTTTTTTTCTGCAAAGCTTTTATTTTTCTCAGCCGTGTTTTTTCCAGCAGCGAGTCTGGTCAAAGAGAAATGTGCTGAAAGTCTGCTGCTTCCTTCCTTCATTCTCACCTGTCGTTGTCAAGGAGCACATCACATTTAAAAAGCAACACACTGTGATGTATCTGTCATGTCACTGCACCATTATTTCCTGTCTTGTAAAAGACTTCATTTTTAAACTAACAAGGTGACCCTCACATCAAAATGACCATTAACACCATCACTCTAAAGAGCCAAACTAGTCATTGCACAACCAATATCAGAGCAGATGGAAAACCACTGTCACACTCTCCCTGACTGTCCTCTGCACATCACAGCCTCGCCTGATCTGTCATCACCAGCAGGCAGAGGCAGTATCCCATGATGACGCTGGTCTCTTTCTGTCATTAACACCAGGCTGTATCCATGTGCTTACACGTTGATTTCCAGAAACTCCAACTGGATTAAGTGACCCCCTGAGTGTAGAAAAGCCTTCTAAAGCAGCTATAACAATATTTTGTAGGTTAAAATGACATGGAAAGTGGTTTTTCATGGTAAAAGACACATAATTTAAACTTCTTATCATCAAGCATAAGGAATAAAACCACATACTTTGACTTTAGTAAGTTATAGTGCCAGAGGCACACAGACAGACGGGCTTTCACACTTTCATTTCCTTGTTTGCTGCCAGTGTGTGACTGGCGACTAAAAACAGTCGGCGCATTCGAAAATTAAGCATGACGCACTTCCAGCTCAGGTCCTCTCTGTCTTTCAATGCTTCTTTTGCCTGCTGGGATAATTGCAGAATTGGAGGTTAATTATTTGCCCTGGGCCTGCAGGCTTGAAGCTACTAATCAGGAAGGGCGTGTTTGAAGTCACAAAACAGACTTTTAAAAGCAATCAAAGTTTTAATGTTACACCACAGACAGAGGGGAGCTCTGGAACACTTAAATGACCTTAAACGCAGAACCTGACTTAGTACAATACATCTGTAGAGAGAGTTTGCAGTTTACTTTTCAAGGCTATTACAATATGCCTTAATTTTAGGGGAGCGAGACCAGTAAGCTAAAAGACAAAAAATGAATATTGAGCAAAAAAGGAGTTCAGCTTATTGTTGAGGCCCTCCAGTTCTCATGTGGCCCCTTGGGAAAATTAGTAATCCACTATATCTTGCTAGTACGTTTACCTTCTTTGACTTTTTTCTGACATGGCTCTTTATTGAATAATAATAATAATGACAGGAATTACAAAGCCTCCTTTATAATTCCTAATAGTTTAAAAAGGTCTTAGTAAATTAAAATGAATAGACGTGTTCACTGCCAGACTTACATCCATGCATAAAATACAAATTAGCCTGTTAGCTTAGCATAGCACTTAGACCAAGCAGCACCCGAAGCCAAAGTCGGACGCCAAAAACAATGAATCCTTGAGGAGGCTGGCTTAAAAAGCCATTCAATAAAAGATGGATGCAACCAACCTGGCTTGAGATTGATAAGTTGTTATCCAAATACCATAACTTACAAAACTGACCACATTTTCCATTTAATATCAACAAAATGCTTCTATAAACTAGAGTTCATGCTTACACAGGTCACACAGCGAGGGGGCAGTAGGTTGTTCCCCTACAGACATCTGTACAACATGTTCTATACAAAAGATGGACATACTGTAGCTTCTGGTTCTTAAAGGTGCCTTCTGCATTCTTTTCAACGGCCACCTGGGAGCAATAGCTGTGGTTGAAGAACACTTCTGGTCCTATGGAAGTCTGTGGGGGAAAACAGTCCTGCCCTGACCTTTGTAAGCATTTTCCTCATGAGTTTGTGGGTTCAGTTGCACATTTTGGGTCGCGCTGGACCGAAATTTTGGTCCATTTGGTAAATCGTGGTCATACTATGTTCCAGATTATCTAGATATGCTCCTTGGCTCATGAACTGTGAAGTCATTAGCTAATTGGTAAGCACGTTTCCCAGTCCGACCGCCCCTCTCTCATCACATCTGGTTTCAAAGCATTTTTATAATGTCTCTGTATAAGAGCCAGTAAAAACAATGCAGCTTAAAGGCAGTAACTCATTTTCAGGGGGAGCCACTTCAGTTTTTGCACTAAATATTATTAATCCCCACTGGTCAACAAGTCTGCAGTAGTCTTTTATTGCTGTGTACCCCTTTATGTTAGCATGATGATCGGTTTTAAATAAACCATGACGACTAAAAGAACCAGGCTTAAAGCTTTAAAATGCCCATGATGGTAGCTACGAGCATCATATATATGCGGTCTGTATGGTTTGCTCATGACAGGTAGATAAGAAGTGTGATACCACTCAAGCATTTGTATGTCAGATATGATGCAACAACCAGCATGCAAAGCCTACAAATGAGTGGAAAACTGTTTGCTGAACAATAACAAATTGCTCCCACAAGCATCTATAAAGCTCACTAATGAACACATTTTTATCTTGTTTGTACAAAAAATAAAGTGTAGAAACTCCACGCTGTGGCCTTGTGGGCGTGGTTATTTGTTACGTGCTGCGACGCTTGTTGGCTGGGAGCAGCTGTCGGGCAACTGAGACTCCAGGAAGGGAGATAAGATCTCGTAAAATAGCAAACTGACGTTTATGTCTCTGACTGAAAAGCTTTGCTTCGGGTAATTAGCTGCACAGTTCATGGTTTGGTTTGCGAACAATTGGCTACAATAGGCATGTGCACAATCACTAAACCTCAGTGGGTCTTGCAGACCAACAAATATTCAAATAAAATGGTATTACTCTGTAGGTAATACCTACATGAAGAGACTGAAAGTGTACTGTAATCATTCAGACATGTTTATGTTTGCCATTTAAAAATAAAGACGTGAATAGAGTAAATGTGACTAATATGAGGTCGCAGAGAAAAATTAAATACTAACGCTGTCTATAACATTATACGTCATTATCTGTAATTACAAACGTCATTGCACACAAATGATGTCACACAGCACTCCACAAGCGCTCGGGTGCACTGCCCCCTTTATTCTGTGCATACAGGATGTTGTCTGTGCGGTGCTGTTTGTGAGGCACGAGCAGGAAGACGTGCAATCGTGAACGTGTCCTTTCCTGTCATTTCTTTTTTCTCTCTCCATATGTCACTTCCTTATCACGGCTTATCAGGGCCACTAAAGGGGGGGGGGGGGGGAACACAAGATTTTTACCTTTAAAGTGCCAAATGCCCATTGTGCTGTAGTTCTTGGTACACAAACACTATGACCTCATCCAAATCAGTGTGGTGCTTTCTTCTGAATAGACCCAGTTCATGATAAAGTGGGTGATTCACACTAAAATCACAAGTATTTCTTTGTTACTAAATCCAGTTGAAAAGCCTCATGTAATTAGGTCATCTAATGTTGGCATAGTGCACACCAAAGAGATGTGCAAAGCATTGAGTTGCCTTGATGAAATAATTATATTTTCTGAGTTATTCCTGGCAAATTTGCCACTTTTCTCTTCAGTGGCCCTAATATGCCATTGTACTTAAACAGCTTAAAGACAACAATCTTTTCAGAGTGAGCAAAAACACATTTTCTTCATAATGATTAGAAATGTTAAATCAGCCTGTGACCTTCACTCAAATGCCTCCATGTTTGGAAAATACAACATTACAATCTTGGTACTCGCCATCTCTGCCTTTCTCACGTCTGCATCTTCCCCATTTGGTCGTTAGCCCTCAGCCACAAAACCACTGAGGCTGACCCTCATGCAGGCTGACCGCTTTACAAGCTCACTTGAGATACATTTGCAAATGCAGAGTATTACTGTTATAATCACATTATCACATGCAGTTCTGGGAAAACTAAGTATATCCTTATTGCATCCATAAGAATTAAGAGCGTAAGCAACAGCCATGTGTTTCTTATCTAATGCACTTGAATAACTGACCATCATCAACTGTGAGCACCTCAATAAAAGCATTAGTTTTGACAGTTTTCTGTTCTGGAGCAATGCTATAATCTTCCTAAGAAAATTCACTCAAGCCTCAGACCCAGACAGAGAAACTGCAAAAAACCCAGGAGCTACATCTCAGACTCTACAGGCCTCAGTTAGCATGTTAAATGTTAAAGGTCACAACACTACACTTAAAAAGTCTGAATACTTATGCTGTGTTTGGAAAAGCTGCCAGGAGGAAGCCTCTTTCGCATTAAAAGAACACGGCAGCATGGATTAGGTTTTCCAAAACTGCATCTGAACAAGACGTCTGGAAAACCTCATACCAACTTTGACCCAGCCAAAGTCCAGATGAGCTGTAAAGAAGACTGCAACCAAAAGTCTGATTGCATTTTCCTTCATTTAGGTGTGCTTAATATAACAATATAAACTGACAGTGTACCTCATGTACCATGCCTCCATACATACATACAAACACATTTCACTGATTATTTTGGGCCCATTGTTCCTGCACATCTCTTATCGCTCACTGACTCTCAGCTGGTACTTTTAACCCTCACCCTGTGACCCTTGGTTCCCAGATGACTGTGACTGATGCCTTATTCACTTGGCCCTGCATTGTCATTAAGTCTCAAGTTAACGTCATGTGGTTGGTGGTCATGCCACTGCAAAACCTCAGCTGGAAAGAAGGCAGGTTTAAGTCACTTCTGCAATGGCTTGTTTTTTGTTTTGGAGATATACCAAGAACCAGAACACAGACGTCAACTTACTAGCTAGCTACGTAGTGTATTATTAATTTCTAAAACTTCTGGAATATGATGTTTTGTTTTGTTTTTGCTTGTTTTTTTGTTTTGTTTGTTAATGTGGTTCTGTTTTTACTAAAAGAAACAGCGCCTTTACTCTTGCCACTGTTCATAAGCTGAGCCACACAGCTTCTTCCTGTCAGAAACTGAAAGGTCTTCCGTGAGAAACCATGAAGCTAACACATCATCATAAGTGTCTGTAAATAGTGTGAATATATTTTGAAATCACTTTTACACTTTACACCTAACTTGGCAACATCTTCTCCAAGAGCTTGTTTGCTTTCAAGCATTTGGACCTAGTTAATCACGTTAGTCTTATAGACAGAAGAATGTAGAATTTAATATTAGATGTGCAGTCAAAAGCTCACAAAATGAAGAAACTAGCATGACAGTAGAGTTTGTCATTACTGTTAAGTGCAACACATCCCATTAAACGATGCATGTGGTTTAGGCCGACTGACATATTTTTTAAAGACTAATATTGAGAAAAATAAGGGGTCATTTAAAAATCCAATATATCAGCTGGTACTTTTTGGTACATTAAAAATGTTTTAATGTAAAGGAGACGTCTGCTACAGATAGGGTAAGATGGATGCAGATGATCTGCTGTGGAGACCCCTGCAAGGAGCCGGAGAAAGGAGGAGACACACAAACATTGAGTTTTCCCCAGCATGAGTCCTTACTGAGCTAATAAGACAATGCCTTTTCATAATAAGGTCGTTTCACCTTCACAACAAGTGACTCCTTGACGATCTGGCTCTATTCAGATCAGCTGGTTGGTGTGTTTGCAAAAACCGCAGGGTGCCCCCTGGTGGACAAAATATCCAACAACAACACTGGTAACATGGCTGAAGGGTGTTTCTCCCACAGCTTTTTCACTTTTTATTAAATTATTTTCCTTAAAAATACCAACACTGACATATTGGCAAATATACTGTTGGGCTCTAGCATGTAATATGAAACATACATACAATACATACATGTATTATGAGAGGAATCCACACAGAGATGTAATTTAGGCAATGTTAGCCTGTAGCTTAAACACAGATGTGCCATGTATGGTGTATATGTATGGTATGGAGCCACAGAATATATTAGTCTTATAATAAAGGTGATCCAGCCTGTTAAGTCTAAATCAGACTATCAATATTATAAGTGGTGTAAACATTCAAATCTATAATCACTTATGCCTACGCTGTGCTACTTATGACTGTTTGGATATTCCTTTAAATAATACCATGTTTTTCTTGAAAATGAAATTAAACACTAAAAATAAGAAAAATGCTATTTCCTTTTTTATGGAACAATTCTCAAATTGGGGAAAAAAAAACAATTATCTTGCATAGGCCTAATTTAAAACGGAGTAGATATTAATCTGTGTTGGTCAATTTGAATGCTACCTGTGTTTGTGCAAATGAGTCCTATTAAAATTACTGATAAGAAATAAAACACACAAAAACCCAATAGTTTTAAAAATAATGAAAATTTAAAAAACATAGGCCACTTTCAGTTTAATTTGACCAAAGTCCAGCTGCAGGTCATGCACATGGGACAGCAGCAGGGTTGGTTGATGCACAGTTAAATTCATGCACAATTAAATTCTTTATATTCAAATTTTCATAACAGATAAAATTAAATAGCAGGAGTCATGACTAGCCATTTATGTGTGTGCATGGGTTCGGATAAACTAATGAAATAAAGTGATAGGCATAAGCAATGGCACATTTAAGCTGACAAAAAAACGAACTTTATTTTTAAAACTTGCAGAGGTTACACCCTTTAACACTTGGAAAATTTAGACTTCCTTACAATGATAAATAAAATTATAATTTATATATTATTCCTGTTCATCTAGATTTTAATCAGAGCCACAGCAGAAGCTTCATGCAGCCCTGCAGTTGCAGGTTAGAGAGCCCTACCCTAGACTGCATAAGCGCTGATCTCACCCGTGCAAGGTTACATATTATGCTGTATAACCTGCATACAAGACATGGCTCCATAGTTTTGTTTCCCCATATATGACAAAGCATATCATCTCTCGCAGTTGAGTTCAGAGATTGTGCTGCTATGAAAAAAATGCCTGTCTGCTCTCTGTTTAGTGTGCAGGGAATCAGATGGAGGATGCTGAGATATGCAGGAAAGACGTAATCGATGTGCTTGTCAACACATGCTCGACAGTGACACACACACGGAGAACACACACTGAGGTGTGAATGACATGTCTCTGTCTAAGTGGCCCAAATTGAATCTCATCATTTCCGAGCCGGTGCACAGCTACCGGCAGTGATGGAGGACTCTCGTCACTGGCCTGTTGCCTTCAGTTATGTCACTTAGTGAGATTCGGGACTCAAATCCCTCAGTGCCAGTGCCACTAACAGTCCTGCTGGTACAGCACATCACACCTCCCGGCCACCATTATCTAACCCAGTAGAGTGAAGTCACCGGGTCACACACCTGCAGTCACGACCCCTCGCCAAGAAAGTTACACTTGCGTCAGTGCAGCAAATGGTGCAACCTCTAAGCTATTATCATTGCAAATCCTTTCTGGGAAATCAATAAAGTTGAAAATAGCACAGTTAAATGTTTAATGATGAAGACTACACCGTGTCCAGAGAGCTACTGCAGCACTCTGGCTCAGTCCCCACAGGTTTGCAAGTGCACATTACAAATAAATCTTGAAGGACTTTAAGGAAAATTCAGTGAAAAGGGTTTCATGTGAGATTTACAAAGAACTATAAAATTCAGCATTTTAATCCAGACCAATGATGATTCATTGATTTAATCCACTGAAAACGTATGTTTGGAAAACTTTCCCAGAGTCTTGAAAAGTAAATTTTGTCTGTGTCACAAATGTATGAGTCAAGAGATCCAAGCAGGAGAAGCAGACAGCGGTAGCTAGAAACAATTTTTGGCTTTAGGACGATTTAGTCCAATTACTGTTAAAGTTCAGTGAATGCCATCCACGGGGACTGAAATCCACACGTAACACAAACACTGTGTGGTCTCTTTGTATGTGTAAATGCAAAGAAAGGGCAAAGTTCATTTTTATTATATAGGTGACTGAATATTTCCACTGAATCCCCACGACCTGAACTCAGGTAAGAGGCAAAAGTTGGATGGAACGTTTGAATTCTGTATTTTCAAACTATTCATTTTTTTTGTTGGAATTTCTTGCCACAAAGGCTTCGAGTTACACATGAATTATACTAGGGGTGGGCAGTATAAACGATATAAATTTGGTCAACGGTAGAGATTTTGACTATACCGCTCTACCGCATGTTGATGGTGTCATCAAGCGGCACCTGTTTTGGTCAAAAGCATTGCAGCGGCTGCAAACAATATCATCTGCAAATTATGCCGGGCAACAGTAATAGCAAAGAGAGGGCTGGGGCCCTGGCTGGGTCTTGGGGGCTTGGGTCCTGGTTGGCTCAACCCTGGTGCAGGGTGCCGCCGGTGCATCGAGCCACCTGGGGGGCTCTTCAGCTGGTGGGGGAGGCTGTTATATCTTGCAGGAGGTCTCTTCTCTCCAGGAACTGACTCTGCAGGTGGGGAGAGATATACTCAGCCTGGGTGTCTATTGTCTTGTGTAGTCTGGAAGATAAGTGGATGGGTGCAGTTTTCTCTGTGGTGGGGTCGGGTGGGCTGCCCCGGGTTCTGTGTGGCTGGGCGGCGCTGCTGAACTGCGCCCAGTCTGGATGGGCCTGGACCCCTTTCCCTGGTGGGTTGCAGCGTGTGGGGGTGCCTACTGGAGTCAGCTGGGAGGGGGCCAGCTCCCCCGCTGCTCTTTCCGGGATAGTGGCACGGTTTCCCGGGCCCGGGCCTCTGGATGTCTGGAGTTTTGATCTCCTCCATACCTGCTTCATGCCCTGGAGGACGGGGCTGTGGCTCCCCACACCCTCTAGCAGATCATTACATGAAGGAACCTTTTAACTACAAGCGCGCTCATGCTCACAGGTGTACACACAAACTACACCCTTTTTGGCTGCTACCTAAAAGCACACTGTGCGCTGTCGATCTTGCGTGCTGCACAATAATGTTTAATATTTAGTATTTACTGTTATATTCACATAGATCATCGTGATGATGTTGTTTATTATATTGCTCTCTTTTTCTTTGCTTGTTTTCTCTTTTTTGTTTCTCAACATGTGATCCAGGTGATTGATATATGTACTTTTTGTCTGTTTGTTTTGTTGGTTTTTGGTTTTTGCCCCTTATCACCGCCCCTCTTCCCCGATCTTTTTCTTTCCCTTTCTTTCTCCCTTTTCTTTTCCCCAGTCAAGTCTGTCCTGTGTTCAGCAAATGAAAATAAAATAAACAATAAAAGGAAAGGTGACTCAAATAGACCAATACGGCAAGGCTGGGATGGTCCATTTGGTAAAGTAAATCAGTTGGGCATCTTTCTTTGCCTTTAGACAACAATTCTGATGGCAAAAGAACCAAACGGGACAGGCAAAAAAAAAAAAAAGTAATAGCAAAGAGATGAAGCACTTTCGGAATATGGGGAAAGCCAAAAACGGCGCTTTCTCCACTTCCGTACCATTGATTCATTAATGCCGAATTCTCTCTCTATTCCCATGTTGTTGCAGTATATTAATGACTAACCTCGTATTGTGGATGAATAATCTCAGTTGTTCTCCTGACTGAAGTTTGGCCCGTGTATAGCATCCTGCCATGCAATTGCATTTGTCCCTAACAACTAGAAACCCTCACGTCAACTTTTATTGAGTGGAAAAAAAGTTGGCGTTCATCCTTCAGCTTCACTGTGCTAATGTTATGCTAACATAGCTGTTTTGCTAGCAATCACGTAGGACATCATTATATACCAGCTAGTCCAACTTCAGTAACCCTCCAAAAGTCACTGCTGTTTAGTTTCCTGTCTTCATTCATGTTGGAAGTGATAGCAGAGCTGTACGTTTTCATTTTTTCAGAAATCTCTCAGTCAGAACATGGCATATCATGTTTAGGTGGAAACCAGCGAGCTAACTTCCTGCAAACTTCTAACTCCGTTGAATTTAATAAATTCTGTTTTCATGGATGCCTGGATGTTAAACTTAATTGTTACACCTGGTAAAACAGCAACGCTGATCATTTTATTAAAGATGAAAGAATTTAGACAGTTTTTAACTCTCAGTGTGCCGCAGTGTTCGTTTGACTTTGGGACCTAAAGAGGACGGAGTTTTGGAACCAGATTACTCCACGCGGCTCCGTAATGCTCCGGCAATCCATCAAGTGGTGCGCCTTCATAGCTTTCCAAAGTTGTACTAAAACATTTTTGATAGATTTCTGCGCGCTGTGTACTACATAAAATCGGTCCAAAGTCAGTAAGCACAACCAGAATTCATATATAAGGCACACTGTCGATGTTTGAGAAAATTAAAGGATTTTAATTCAATTCAATTCAATTTTATTTATATAGCGCCAAATCACAACAAAAGTTGCCTCAAGGCGCTTCATAGATACAGAGAAAAACCCAACAATCATATGACCCCCTATGAGCAAGCACTTTGGCAACAGTGGGAAGGAAAAACTCCCTTTTAACAGGAAGAAACCTCCGGCAGAACCAGGCTCAGGGAGGGGCGGCCATCTGCTGCGACCGGTTGGGGTGAGAGAAGGAAGACAGGATAAAAGACATGCTGTGGAAGAGAGACAGAGGTTAATAACAGATATGATTCAATGCAGAGAGATCTGTTAATACATAGTGAGTGAGAAAGGTGACTGGAAAGGAAAAACTCAATGCATCATGGGAATCCCCCGGCAGCCTACAGTGGGGCAAAAAAGTATTTAGTCAGCCACCGATTGTGCAAGTTTCCCCACTTAAAATGATGACAGAGGTCAGTAATTTGCACCAGAGGTACACTTCAACTGTGAGAGACAGAATGTGAAAAAAAAATCCATGAATTCACATGGTAGGATTTGTAAAGAATTTATTCGTAAATTAGGGTGGAAAATAAGTATTTGGTCACCTCAAACAAGGAAAATCTCTGGCTCTCACAGACCTGTAACGTCTTCTGTAAGAAGCTTTTCTGTCCCCCACTCGTTACCTGTATGAATGGCACCTGTTTGAACTCATCATCTGTATAAAAGACTCCTGTCCACAGCCTCAAACAGTCAGACTCCAAACTCCGCCATGGCCAAGACCAAAGAGCTTTCGAAGGACACCAGGAAAAGTATTGTAGACCTGCACCAGACTGGGAAGAGTGAATCTACAATAGGCAAGCAGCTTGGTGTGAAAAAATCAACTGTGGGAGCAATCATCAGAAAATGGAAGACGTACAAGACCACTGATAATCTCCCTCGATCTGGGGCTCCACGCAAGATCTCATCCCGTGGGGTCAAAATGATCATGAGAACGGTGAGCAAAGATCCCAGAACCACACGGGGGGACCTGGTGAATGACCTGCAGAGAGCTGGGACCAAAGTAACAAAGGTCACCATCAGTAACACACTACAACGGCAGGGAATCAAATCCCGCAGTGCCAGACGTGTTCCGCTGCTGAAGCCAGTGCATGTCCAGGCCCGTCTGAAGTTTGCCAGAGAGCACATGGATGATACAGCAGAGGATTGGGAGAATGTCATGTGGTCAGATGAAACCAAAGTAGAACTTTTTGGTATAAACTCAACTCGTCGTGTTTGGAGGACGAAGAATACTGAGTTGCATCCCAAGAACACCATACCTACTGTGAAGCATGGGGGTGGAAACATCATGCTATGGGGCTGTTTTTCTGCCAAGGGGACAGGACGACTGATCCGTGTTAAGGACAGAATGAATGGGGCCATGTATCGTGAGATTTTGAGCCAAAACCTCCTTCCATCAGTGAGAACTTTGAAGATGAAACGAGGCTGGGTCTTCCAACATGACAATGATCCAAAACACACCGCCCGGGCAACAAAGGAGTGGCTCCGTAAGAAGCATTTGAAAGTCCTGGAGTGGCCTAGCCAGTCTCCAGACCTCAACCCCATAGAAAATCTGTGGCGGGAGTTGAAAGTCCGTGTTGCTCTGCAACAGCCCCAAAACATCACTGCTCTCGAGAAGATCTGCATGGAGGAATGGGCCAAAATACCAGCTACTGTGTGTGCAAACCTGGTAAAGACCTATAGTAAACGTTTGACCTCTGTTATTGCCAACAAAGGTTATGTTACAAAGTATTGAGTTGTATTTTTGTTATTGACCAAATACTTATTTTCCACCCTGATTTACGAATAAATTCTTTACAAATCCTACCATGTGGATTCATGGATTTTTTTTTCACATTCTGTCTCTCACAGTTGAAGTGTACCTCTGGTACAAATTACTGACCTCTGTCATCATTTTAGGTGGGGGAACTTGCACAATCGGTGGCTGACTAAATACTTTTTTGCCCCACTATATGTCTATTGCAGCATAACTAAGGGAGGATTCAGGGTCACCTGGTGCAGCCCTAACTATATGCTTTAGCAAAAAGGAAAGTTTTAAGCCTAATCTTCAAAGTAGAGATAGTGTCTGTCTCCTGAATCCAAACTGGAAGCTGGTTCCACAGAAGAGGGGCCTGAAAACTGAAGGCTCTCCCTCCCATTCTACTTTTAAATACTCTAGGAACAACAAGTAGGCCTGCAGAGCAAGAGCGAAGTGCTCTAATAGGGTGATATGGTACTACAAGGTCATTAAGATAAGATGGGGCCTGATTATTTAAGACCTTGTATGTGAGGAGCAGGATTTTGAATTCAAATCTGGATTTAACAGGAAGCCGATGAAGGGAAGCCAAAACAGGAGAAATATGCTCTCTCTTTCTAGTCCCTGTCAGGACTCTTGCTGCAGCATTTTGGATTAGCTGAAGGCTTTTCAGTGAATTTTTTGGACATCCTGATAATAATGAATTACAGTAGTCCAGCCTGGAAGTAATAAATGCATGAACTAGTTTTTCAGCGTCACTCTGAGACAGGATATTTCTAATTTTTGAGATGTTGCGCAAATGGAAGGACGCAGTCTTACATATTTGTTTAATATGTGCATTGAAGGAAATGTCCTGGTCAAAAATGACTCCAAGGTTCCTCACAGCGTTACTGGAGGCCAAGGTAATGCCATCCAGAGTAAGAATCTGGTTAGATACCATATTTCTAGGCTTTTCAGGGCCGAGTACAATAACCTCAGTTTTATCTGAATTAAGAAGCAGAAAGTTAGTGGCCATCCAGGTCTTTATGTCTTTAAGACATTCCTGCAGTTTAACTAATTGGTGTGTGTTATCTGGCTTCATGGACAGATAGAGCTGGGTGTCATCTGCATAGCAGTGAAAATGTATGCTATGTCTTCTAATGATACTGCCTAAGGGAAGCATGTATAATGTAAACAGAATTGGTCCTAGCACTGAACCCTGTGGAACTCCATAATTAACCTCAGTGTGTGAAGAGGACTCTCCATTTACATGCACAAACTGGAGTCTATTAGATAGATATGATACAAACCACTGCAGTGCAGTACCTGTAATACCTGTAATTTTAAGTGTGCCTTATAGTGTGGAAAATACGTTATACAGAAGAAAAGAATATATCGCGATATATATCGTTACCGCACATGCCTCAAATTATACCGTGATATGGATTTTAGGCCATATCGCCCAGCCCTAAATTATACTTTGCGTTAGATCGTCATACCTTATGCCGTAAATGGAACCTCATTTTAACCCAATGCCACAACCTTCTATGTAACATGATGTAATTGCATGTTGGGTTGACTCACAGCATACTGACTTGATTGGCGTGGAAGGTTGCGACATAGGGTTAAAAGTAGTTTGGTTACCACGTAAGTTAAGACATGCATTTCTTGCAGTCTAAATCTAGCTTTACACTGAAGTCTAAAAAAAACCTCTTTAACGTTAGTAAACCTCAACTTTCTGGATGATCTTATGTTTTACTTGTTAGCTTCAGGTCGTATGCATGAAGTGCATTTCTTAAACTGAGGTATTGATTAGGGTCAGAAAGGAGGAACACCCTGTGCTTCAAAACCTCAAGATGGTGACTATGAAAACCCTCATTTTGAGGCATCATCATCATCACACTAACCAGTGGGTAACATCATGGCTCATCTTTTGTTCTGTATCTGACAAAAATGCCCTTACAGTCCAGCATTATTGTAAAGCCTCACAGAGAAGTAATAAGCCAGCTGTAGATTGCATGTTTTTGGATGACTGAACACATTTTTTTTTAGCCCAAATGCACTTCTAATTCAATATATCTGTCATTATAATGTAGTTATAGAGCACAGCCTGTCTTTTTTTAACCTACTTGAATGTTTCTCTTGCTGGGATCCTTTGTGACGACAGCTGGCACAGAATTTGGTTTGAAAATGAAAGTGAAAGATCCGTTCAGCTTTAATCTTTTTACCACCTTGACAGCTCTCCGCCTCATCCATCACCAGCACTTACACAACTAGTCTTAAACAGAAACATCTGGTTTTCCACTTGAGCGTTTTGCCTTTGTACGCAGTGAGTAATACTTCTGTGTAACTGCACCAAGGTCAGACTGACTGCAGAGCAACTCTGGTCCCTGCTTTAAGTGACTTTTCCCCTTAAGAACGCTCAGTTTCCTCTCAGAAAAGGAGTCCCGGGATTCCTGTTAGGAAATGCCACTCTGGCCAGGAGGAACGCAGCCCAGTGGAAAAGAGTGTGAGAGGTTTTTATTATAGACTGCGAAGTAAGAGCAGACATAGCTGACAGGAAGAAACCATGTCCTAGTTTTAACTTTCTCATTCTGCGTCATTCCTCCGTCAAAACATATAAATCAGAAATTCGTCGTCCAACGAAATGACGAAAGACCCCTGCTGCGACTCGTCGTGCTTTTGCCACACTGTGTAGTGGCTAAAGTATTTTAGCCCTGCACACACAGCTGGAATGTATACTGATTGACAAGCAGATAGCCAAAGAATTACTGAATCAAAGAGAGGAAAAAAAGTCAAATGAATGGAGGGTAGAGCAGCCGTTTGCTCTGATTTCTGTTGTGCGTCACACTCAGGCCCCTCAGGGAAAGTGTAGCAGTTTGAGGCTAACCTTTGCATTTTATTGGGAGGGATACAGTTTACAGTTGTGCTGGTTGCCAGAATCTGTTTATTGTTTCCCATATGTTTTGACAAAGTCCCTTTGGAGAGACTGAATGTTGAATCCCTCACCTGCTGTTCATGCTGTGATTTCTCTCCAAGCAGCTGAATCCTGAAGAACTGAGATTTCTTAATCATTTACATCAATACAACCTAAAGTTCTTAATGACCACTGTGCCTGGAGGGCATCACAGTCCAATATGACCTCGAAAGATAAAAAGCTGCACACATCTACCCATATAGATTTGTTTTTACACAACACTATCCCCAAACATCTGGGAGAACCCACTGTGAACCCCAATATATATATAGCCCCCTGTGACCCTTTAGGCCCCTGTGACCCTGAATTTGATATTAATAAAATGCAGTCCTGATCAAAAGTCTAAGACCACTTGAAAAATGGCAAAAAGTCATATTTTGCATGGTTGGATCTTAACAAGGTTCCAAGTAGAGCTTCAACATGCAACAAGAAGAAATGGGAGTGAGACAAAACATTTTTTTACGCATGCAATTTATTGAAAACAACAGAACAGCATCTGGTGGACAATGACTTAAAAGTCTCAAATGCAATAAATTAGAAGCAGCATGGAAACACAATAAATACAGCATCCATTTTAATCATGGTAGTACAGACTGATCTGTCCAGTGCATGTACCAAACTCAGCCCCATTCTCATGCAAATAGGCTTCATTTGCATCATCTCTTCAATCTCTGGGTTTGAAGATACAAAAGGTTTAATATGTTTAACTTGGTTGGTGACGTTAGCCACTGTTAATAAGCTGGGAGTCACCTATTTCGCCCACTTTGCCTCACCTATTTTGCACATAATTGGCACGAACATGCGTGAACCTGTTTGCTGGGCGATTAACAAAGGATGACTTTGTGTAATTAGGTGGTTTTGCTTATGAGTAACTAGTAATATCATTTGTTTTTCAGTGAGTAACCTTTAATGAGTAATTAATGACATTTTTGGAGTAATTCTTAAGGCTGGATGTTACCTTGGGAAATGAATCACAGCACAGATATAGCATACAGAGTGCTGACGTCAAAGATGGGAATAAACCAGAAGCTAAAGAATCCCTGCTACACTGAATATGCCTGATATAATTTATTTACAGCACATATATAATTCTTTAAGCTGTTAAAAGCATGTAAAGGAGAGAATTAGGTCTTAATACATAAGATTAAAGTATAATCAAGAAGATATAAATTCATAAAAATCCAAACAAAGCTGCAGTGGTGAAACAGACACGACAGCTCGGACCTATCTGTGAACCAGAGAAATGCACAAAGTCAGTCTTAACTTGTTTTTATCACATGAACTCCAGACAGAAATGGGAGAATCAAAGTGGGAAATTATTAAAATGTGGCACAAAACAGGAATCTTCTTCTTCATCTGTTCTCCCTATTGTTCTGTGCGCTTTAGAGGAAAGCACACTTTGTACAAGGGAGCTTGTACAAGTCAAAGATTAGCTACTGTGCACATTTCTCCATGCAACTCTGTTCAGGTGATCTCTTATAAAGTTCAGGGCTTCGGTGCACAAACATGGTTCTCTATAGCAAGATTGGCATAAGCAACATCTGGCCCACAAGCTGGTAAAGTGGGTCCAGATTACCATTACGCCATAATCATAATTTGCAAGCACTTTCCGTTCCTTAGGTAGATCTGTCCTTTGTCGCCGTCTGCTCATAAGTTTTATGTACAGAATTTTCCAGGAGCGGCCGAGGGGTGGAGGGTATCCGGTTCTGTGGTCTCAGTATCACATATTTGCTTTTTTAAGATGATATGTTGACCTTCACGTTGCACTGGCTCGGTTTGCAGCCGAATACGACGTGGCTGGGTTGAGAATTAACGCTTCCAAGTCTGAGGTCACGGTTCACAGCCTGAGAAAGGTGGAGTGACCCTTTTCACCCCGGGCTCGGGAGTTCTCGCCTCGTTTGGGTGTTGATCACGAGTGGGGCAAGAGATTAACGGACTGACTGGTATCATTGCAGCTGCTGCACTAAAGATGAAGCTGTTGATTAACTGGTTGATCTACATTCCCCTCCTCGCCTGTGGCCACAAGCCGTGCGTAGTGACCGAAAGAATGCGATTGCAGATACAAGCGTCGGAAATGAGCTTCTTCTAAAGGGTTTCTGGGCTGACCCTTAGAGACGGGGTGAGGAGCTCAGTCATTTGGGAGGAACTCTTGCACATCAAAAGGAGTCAGTTGAGGAGGTTTGGACATTTGACAGGATGCCTTCAGGTTGCCTCCCATGTGAGGTAGTTCAGGCATGTCTAACTGGGAGGAGACCCAGAGGCAGACGCAGGACACGCTGGCGAGATTATGTCTCACAGCTGGCTTGGAGACACCTCATGTCCCTTTGGAAGAATTTGAGGGGGTGAGGCAGCAGAGTGGGCAGGGCTTACCTTGCAGTACAAACCCAGAAAATAAACTGATGAACAATTGTGCAGTAACCTTTATGCACAAAGAAGCTCCGTGTTTAATCTGGTCTGGCCCTCTCAGTTGTAGTTTTAGCAGCATCTTTATTAAAAAGAGGGATGATACAAACCGGCACAGTCATGTTCTTGGAGCACACACACACCCATGATCTGCCTGCCAAGCTAAATGTGGAATTGTAAAAATGATGGGTGGGAACACTTTCAGCGCTTTCTCTTTCCTTCTAATGTAACAGTGTCGAGAGTGCACAGAGTGCACAGAGTATATAAAGAAAAAGATTACTGGGGCAAAGAAGCACAAGTGCAGAAGATCACTGGCACAGAGACACACACGTACGCGAGCACAAAAACCCCGCCGTGCCTCTGAGAGGAGTTTGATGCTGATGTGCAGTGAAAGGCAGAGGTGGTGCATTAGATGGAGCGTAGAGCTGCTGTGAGTCAGCCTGTGCTGCTGCCGTGTCAGCTCGTCCAGACAGACACTGCTCTCCGGGCTGTGTGTAGGTGTCTCTCAGGGGACAGGCTTTTCTGCTACGAAACCCAGAGCCAGTAGTCGCTGCAGCTTTTCAATACTTTATGACATGCAAGGGCCAGTATTAAAAACATCTTTGTAAGCCAGCCGTGCCTGTCAGGTAACGCAGTGGAGCACTTCATAGGAGGGTCACAGTGCTCCAGAATTTTCTTTTTAAAAAAAAAAAGGGTTTAAATCAAACGTCCATTAACAGATTATTCTCAGCCCTCATTACGTCAGAGTGTATATTCGCAATATGTGCTTTAGTCAGTTTTAAGCTTCGTTTCTACCTGTTATTTAAATAAATGGTTTCCATTGCTCATTTACAGTCACCGCTGCAGTTTCGTCATGCTTGCTGTCCTCCTGAGCAAAATGCATTCATGTGTGATCAGCAGGTTGTTGATTCTTTTTAAAGATTTCCATAAACTACAGTTAGCTGATTAAGCTACATTTCTTATAAACTCTCAGTGTGGTCAGAATCAACCGAGGCACTCCCAGTTTTTGCTTGATCAGTTTTTATTTAGGGTTAAGTGGGCAGACCTATTGGATTTTCTGTGGTATAAGAAATAAAACTTAAGATTAGGATGAAACTGTCATCAGAACTCCTTTTACGTTTCCATTTCCCTGACATGTATTTTTAGCTTGTTTTGTAGTTAATTCAGTGAAACTTGCAAGGCATACAGAAAGTAGATTTTCTAATATATCAAAGTGTCTGTAGCTCTGATTGTAGAGAGGGTCAGCCACTAATTACTCGGTCATGTGAAAAACTCTTTCCATAACTCTACACAGTGCTGTAAAAAACTAAGTACTTTGATTTTTTGCTTTTGTAACTATTCTGTTGTAGGTTTTGTTAGAAGCATGAACCAGTTTCAGCCAACCTTAAGCTGCGGGACAGATGGTTTCACATTTGACTCTAGAAGACTTTGGTGTACAGCAGTTCGTGGCCACCTCAGTGACATCACCCATCCTCCACCGTGCTTGACAGTTGGTACAAGGTGTTTGTGCTGATATGCTGTGGTTGTTTTTCACCAAATGTGGTGCCATGCGTTTTGACATCTCCATTTTAGTCTAATCCCTCCAGAAGTCTTGAGGATTTATTCAGATGCAGCTGTGCAAACATAGGCTTTACTTGCATGTTAATAAAGACCAGTAGACTTCTCTTAATTAATTCTAACCTTACTTTTACAACCAGTTACTTGTTGTTTTCAATGTGCCCATTAGAAGCATGCCCTCTTAACTCTTGGTAGTTAGCATTTGCTGTTACTCAGAAAATATAGATATTTTTTGTAATTAAATAACGGGATGCATATATCTTCCACTCCATAGAAGATAATGTTTTTGTAAATAAGTGTAGAGAACGCCTAAAGATCATCAAAGACTAAAGAAAGAAAAGAAAACCCGTGAAAAACTGCAGATAGTATCAGAGGCTCTTTATATTCCTTTTTTCCTCCTCATGCCGTTGACCCCATAACACTGACATTTGAAGGACCGGCACTAAAAATACTGGCTGCAGTGCCTCTTAAAGTTTATCAGTAACCTCATTCTGTGCCGCTTGCTATCAGTCACCTTGGCTACCACGGGCTTATGTAACGTCAGTGGTTTCTGTTTTCACCAACACAGCTCAGACGCAGGGATCTATAAGCTTGGTTCCGCCTGAGTGAGATCCCTCTGCAGCATGTGTCTGCTCTCATGCAGGACCGCTATTAAACACGCCAGGAGCTGTGCAGCAGGCTGCGTGGCGTACAATTGATTTGATGCAGCAAATATTAGATCTCAGTGGGGAAAAAATTAAAGACAAATACCTGCACAAAAGCTGTGTGTACATGTAAATAAAGGTTTGTGTGGGTTTGTGTTAGATGCCAAGGAAGATGCTCGTTGTTGTTCAAACTTGGGAGCTTTTTCCATTTTGGGAGCCCCCATCCTCCCATGTGTCCGTTCCACTCTTACGTCAATGCCTCCCGACTGCGGCTGAGTGAGAGGGTTTTCCCGCTCGATGCCCCCCGGGAGCTGCTGTCGGGCCTGCATTTTCACAGCCCAGTGGTTTTTTGTACAGGCTAGAGAGAATAACTTCAGTGGAAACGGTGAGTAAACTTCCTGACTAGCCTGCCAGCTTCCTTGTTCTCCTTTGTTAAGGACCTGGCATTTTCCAGGCAGGTGTTTGTCCAGTGAAATCGTGGACTAATTTGTGATTTTGTCCACTAAGTGAAACGCAAACTGAACATCAACAGGATATGCGATCACTTCCCCTCGCTCCTGTCACTGGGGTTGATGTCATGAAATAACTTTCTCCAGCTGAGGTGGGAGCTGAGTTTTTTAAATACAGGCGCACAGCAAGGCAGAGGATTTAAAAAAGTGTCACACAGTCACCTTTAAAATCCTCTGCAAGGATCTGGCTATGTGACACTGAACATACAGCGGTCGACGAGGAAATGAAAAAAAATGGAGCAAATGGAAAAAGACAAGCAAATGCCTCAAATCTCTCAGCTCAGACTTAATTACCTTGACAAATACAACAGAGCCTCATGACTGCTGGGCTTTTTGTCTCAAACAATCAGTTCCACTAATGCCAACCCTTGCCCCCGTGCTCAACCCACCTCCCTGCCCTCTGTGCGGCTGCACAAACACACATGACCCATTTAAAGAGGCTCACACACTCTCTCTGTGTCATACGCACACACACAATCTCTGCAGTCTTGTATAACCAACAGTTCTGAGAAATGAAAGGCAGACTTGTAAACACCTTGCAGACTGTTGGCTCTATTGTGAAGCTGGCGTAGCTGACGTCAGCACAGGACGATGACTTCATGCGTTTGCTGCAGCCCAGGGGGTGACAGACAGAAAGACGGAAAGGTGACACACAAAGACACACAAGCAGCCGGGCAACGAGTGGAGAGGGTGCGTGGCGGGCTACTGTGCTCCATGATAATAATAACTAAATAGTTGGAGTTCATTTGTAATTATTTGGTTTGGAGCAAGCATATACTCATTTTTGCGTGGCTTTTTATTATATTATATTATATATAATTAAACTGTTATAATACGCACCAACAAAGAGCAAAAATCACGGTAGCACGCACAAAGTCATGTGAAACGTGAGGATTACTGCATGCACTTTGAGCTAAAGTGTTTCTTACTGGGAGCTCTAATCAAAAACATTGTTCTTCCACCAGCACACAAATTTGTTTTGAGGTTGAAGTTGAGGGAAGAGTATATGAAACATTAAATATGACCTGCATTAAGGTTCAGTGTGTTGTGATGCACAAACCGTGGCAAATAATCCACAGCAAAACATGCAGATTGTAGATTAGAGGTAGGCCTTCCTTAAAGTGTACCCTGCCCTACCGTCCTTTATTTGACTCTAATGGGACCATAGTTTACAAAATGTACATTATGCTGTACTTAACACATCTTGAAACTTGTGATTTGGTCCTCAACCTCATTAGGAAAATGTTTGCTAAAGTTATTGAGGAAGTATTTCTGCTCTTGCTCTTAACGAAGGCGGTCGCACTTTTCTCCTCCTCCTCCTCTCCCTTAGCTTTCCTGCTTAGCCTCTTATGTCCTTGTCTAGTCTCGTGTTTTTTGTATTACTTTTCCCTGGAACACTCTCTGTTCTCTAAAACCTAAAAGAGGAATTATGGATTTGATCAACTGGTCCCTGAATGCAATTGACACCCCTTTCTCAACGAGAAGTTTGGGCTTGGGTGAGCCTGAGTGCTGAAGATATCTACCTTTTCGGAACCATGGTAACAGGGTTCTGGCTGATCGGAGCTGGCTTGGCCCTGACTTATCGAAGAATTAAGAAAGCGGAACCGGCTGTTCAAACCCCCACAAGGCTGCCCGCTGGGATTGAAACGATGGGAAGAGGCGTGAGTTTCTCAAAATGGGTTCATTGAGTGCAGCACGGATAAGATCTTGGAGAGGCTACGGCTGCTGTGAATACTCAGAATAAAATCTCTGAGTGCAGACTGGATTAAATCTTGGAAGGGCTCGCTCGGAATAACACCTCTGAGCGCAAATTGGATTACATCTTGGGAGGCTCATTGTGGTCGTGAGTTCTCAGAATCGGCTCTTTGAGCACAAGAATGACAACATCACAGAGCGCAAGTTTGATAGCATCATGGAGAAGCTCACGGCTCTCCAATGGGAGATTGAGAGACCAGTGTTGGACTGTTAGAACAGCTTTGAAATTCATATGAGTTGTTCGCACTAAAGTAAAAAGCACCATCACTTCATGCGGATACCCTTTCAGCGCCAGCTGCGGTCTCAAGGCTGGAGCCGAACAAAAACTCCCTGATAACGACTGTGTTTAGTCTGTTCCTTCCCATTCTGTGCAAGGCCACCTGGGTTGGCTGGAAGGCTGTTTACTTAGCCTGGCAGGGCGAAGGACACTGTCCCAGCTGCACTCTGGACACGCACACACATACATATACACTGATATGCACACACTCATCTCCCCTCCCTTTCCAAACGCCTTCGATGCTTGTTCCCTCCTGGGGAACACGGCAGGTCTGAGCCCGAGTTGGAATGGTAGCGCTGGGCAGGATGGCTGCTGTGTTTGCTTCGGATTACTCCTCACCGCCCACCCGACCCTGTGGCTTGTCACGTGTTCCATAATGTTGTGCTGTGGACATTTATGTGCTTTTTTGTGCACAGGAGTTTTTTTGTTTCCTGTTCTCATGCTGACCTCCCAGGAGCCCAGCATGAGTAGAGGTGTCTTTTTTCCTCTTGTACTTTCCCATTGTAGTGCATATTTCAGTGTTGTTGTTTTTTTCTGTAACGCTACCGATCTCCGACCTGTATCCCCATGTGATGTCTGTGTTGTGTGTGTAAGGTCGGGGGGGGGGGGGGGGGGGGGGGGGGTTCCATCGACCTCTGTAGAAATGTGACTTCTTTTTTCATCTACAGGAGTCGCCCCCCATGATTGACTCTCTTACTACTGGAAATAATATGGTGGGGGTTCAACAGATGAGGCCTAGAAGCAAAGAAAGACTGCAATCTAGACCCTCTGGAAAGCTTTGTTAAATTTGAAGGAAAGCTAAATTAATTAAAAATTTAAAATTAATTAAACTAAAGCTAAATTTGAAAGGAAAATTTTGGACTATTTCTATTTTCATAAGTAGAAACTCTTTACTTTTACTGATAAAGACCTCACACATGGCCATTCATGCTGCCCCAAAGTAATTAGGTAATAGATAAAAATTTAAATAATGGAAAAGTTCATGTTTTTTTTACAATCTGCTGTAGAAAGGGAGCTTCAATGGTCTGGCTCACTTAAGATCAGAGTGGGCTGTAACTGGTCCGTGATGTAAAATGAGTTTGACATCCCTGGAATATGGGTTTAAGGCACTTTAGCTCTGGATTTACATTTCAGAAATTATCTCCATCTTTTTTTATTTCACAGTATGTGCTAAAACAGTCTACTTTTGGATAGTTCACCCTAAGAGCAAGGGGAATGCTAGTGAAGTCTTAAACTTAAAAGACAACACACAGCAAAATCTCCAGTGTTAAATTAACACTGGAGAGTGTCTATATGGGTCCACACCTCTGAGTGTTAAATACAACACTGTTGAGTGTTAAATTAACACTTTTGACAGTGTTATATGTTTAAAAGTAACCTAGTCAGTTTTGAAGATTAACAATGGCTAACACTGAGCAGTGCTGATTTTCTAACACTGGAATATTTCTAACATTTTGCGTTATTTTCCAGTGTTAGAAAATCAGCACTGCTCAGTGTTAGCCATTGTTAATCTTCAAAACTGACTAGGTTACTTTTAACCCTTGTGTGGTGTTCGTATTTTTGTTACTCGGCCAGTGTTCATGGGTCTGGTGGACCCGCTAGAGTTTTGGCTTTCCAAATTAACACTATCAAACAATTTTATGTTAAATTACTCAACAGATGTTTACTTCATCCCAATTACAAGACATATGAACAGCAAACATGGTTAATTTTTTCCCTTTACCTTTGTTAGATCACATTTATGAATTAATGTGCTTCTCGTTTTTCTTTTATATAAAATGTTATAAATAAATCAGTTATAATCAAGTGGAGTGAGTGGAAAGACACAACACATTTACACGTGAAAAAATAATTAATTGTTTAATTTTTCTTTTGAAAAAAAACTGAACACGGGTCTCACAGACCCGAACACCATACAAGGGTTAAACATATAACACTGTCAAAAGTGTTAATTTAACACTCAACAGGTACAACAGTGTTGTATTTAACACTCAGAGGTGTGGACCCATATAGACACTCTCCAGTGTTAATTTAACACTGGAAAAGAATTGCATTTATCCACAACTGCTGCACTATCACCCCTGTAATTGGTGTAAATTTAAAACTTATTGAACCTCTGGCCATAGAAAATATGACATTCTTCCACAATGAAAACAGGCACTCAAACAACAAATGAAAACAAACAAATGCTCCCTATATTTTAGGGAGCAAGGAGCAGACGGCTGAGTTTATTAAACTGGTGACGCAAATCTTAAGGCTAGACCGTCCCATTTCACAGCCTCGCACTTCTCGGTCTTCGAAGGAACCACATTTCACGTGGCTTTATGCGCATAGCCAGTCTATGTAAGAAAGTATACGAACATAAGCATCTACAGCAGCTCTTTGTGGCTGTGCAAAACAATGATTCTGAGTTTTATGCCCTTGTACACAGTGGCAAATGGCTAATGTGTAAAACGTAATATTTCTTTGCTAATTAATACTATCTTCAAAAAACAAATCACCGATACAAATCCTAAAAGAAATAGAGGAACTGACAGAAATAACATTTTATATACAATTTGACAAAATAATAAAAATTTTAAAATGTGGTAGGAACTCCAAGAAAAGAAGAAAGTCATTATAATATTATTCTGGGTAAAAGATTGCTGTTTGAACTAAATTTCAAGACAAATGATCCAACAGTGACATGTTACAAATACAAATCTGTCACTAGGGGAAAAGTCAGGAGTTCAAATGTAACTTTTCCAAGCCTAAGCTGTGCTGCCACATTCTTTGTATGTAGAAGAAGTTTTCCCTTGGTAACCATCGCAAACAAGCCATACTTATTTAGTGTTTTTCGAGTGGTACTGTCACGAAAGTTAAAACTTAACATGCTAACCGAGGCCATTGCACAACCTTTTGCACACAGTTTTTCAGAACTATGACAGCTTACATTCATCCATTTCCTTCTGCTCAACAAATTCAGGTTCGGGGTTGAGTTTAAGTTTGTCTCAGCTGTCAGTGTCTTAGGTGAGTACAGGTCACCAGAGAACTATTCTTGCTGACATTCACACTTATGGGCATTGCCAGTTAACCTTACAGACTTACAAGGTACAGGGAGAACATGTAGACTCCACACAAAACCAAGACCTTACTGATGTGAGGCAACAATGCTAACGTCTTCCATGGCACCACTATGCTGCACTTTATAGAGTTTATAGGGTTAATTCCATCATAAGTCCTATTGGTCTGACCGCTTCAGAGACTACAGACAGGCCTCTTTGTGCAGCAGTGTGGCGCTGGGGATGGCAGGTGACAAGCATTGATGATACCCATGATGCGTACATGCGTTACGATGCTTCTGGTGTTACACGCCAGGTGTAACAGGAGCAGGAGTCTCATTGACGCACTCGCTATCTGACCTCAAGTCCTCCAAGTTTCCACAGAAGCACAACTTCTGACACTCCTGTGTCATGACATGAACACGAGGTGCAGCAAGTCAGTGTGACTCTGTTTATCGATTTCCTCATCGTTTCTCTTACGTAAAGTCCTTGCAGAGAAAGACGAAACTGCCGGAGTAGGAAATTACTCAATAGAGAATTAAATAAACCGGTCAAAAGGTCGAAGAATGCAGTGAATCACATGATGCACAACACATCATGTGGTTTTTACTGGGACTGTTTTATCACAATCACTATTTATCACTTTACTGTGGTGTCATTACCAATTCATCTCACAAGCATATTTGTTTGGGGGACCACATTTAGAAGCCTGGGGTATTCTCATGAGTTTTCTTTTTCAATGAAAAGGGTTGATGGGTCACACCGTAAACAAAGAGGTAGTGAAAGTGAAAATAAACACTGACTGGGAAAAAAAGATTCAAAAACTCCAACACAAGACCACATTACTGCTGTGATACCGACACCTAAGGACATTTTGGGTGCATTTGCGCATTTGTATAGCGCTTTTCTAGTCCCTAAGGACCCCAAAGCGCTTCACACTACATTCAGTCATTCACCCATTCACACACACATTCACACACAGGCGATAGCAAGCTACATTGTAGCCACAGCTGCCCTGGGGCGCACTGACAGAGGTGAGGCTGCCGGACACTGGCGCCACCGGGCCCTCTGACCACCACCAGTAGGCAAACATGGGGTTAGTATCTTGCCCAAGGATATTTAGCATGCAGCCAGGAGGCAGCCTGGGATCGAACCACCGACCTTCTGATTAGAGAAGGCAGAGCAGTCATTGAGTCGACCTGCTCTGCCACCTGAGCTACAGCCACCCCAATGTTTAGCAATGTTTGATATGCTTTACAATAGTAAAGTGGTTAATAGGTGTACAGAATGAAAGTACACCCACTACTAAGGTTTAATATGTTAAAGCATAATAAAAGTCATATATATTACACTGTGTCAGTATTCTATTAAACACAAATTAAGCCAAAATGCAAAGTATTTTAAAGCAGTGCATGAAAAGCTAAGCCCACACTTACTGTTTTCATAGGCCGGTAAGTAGCAGCTGAGTGCTGGTAATCAAATGCACTTGATTATGTGATCATCAGCTATTGCGAGCACGTCGATTAAAAGTTTTATTTGTTTACTGGCCGGTGTGTGGAAACTCAGTGTCACTGGGGAAAGACATCAGCAGCGATTGGAAGGGTTATAAGATCATTCATCATTCTACAGAAAGTGGAAAACATTCAAGACAGTTGCCCTCCCAGGAGAGGACGTCCCAGTGAAGTCACCCCCGGGTCAGATTGTGCAATGCTCAGAGAAACTGCAAAAAACCCAGAGAGCCTGCAAACCCCAACTATCAGCACAGTGGTTGGAAGAGTGATGATTTGGGTTCGTTGTGCACAGGATCTGAGCACATTGCAGTCATTGAGTCAACCGTATGTGAGATGTGAGGCCATCTTTTTGCCAGAAGAAGCTTAGCTAGGTGTAGCTACAGGACAATGATCCAAAAACACAGCAGAAACTATAACAGAATGGCTGAAAAAGAAAAGAATAAAGGTGTTGCAACAGCCCAGTCAGTCCTGTGGCTAGACATTTAAAGAGCTGTGCTTAAATGAATGCCTGTAAAGCTCAATGAACTGAAACAACTTCGCAAAGAAGAGTGAGCCAAAATTCCTCTGCAATGACATGACAGACCGATAAATTTAAAAAGAAAACAATTACTCCAAATCATTGCTGCTAAAGGTGGTTCTACAAGCTACTGAATCACGGGAAGCGCTTCAATTTGGCGTTTCGGCTCAGATTTGTTTAATAAGTAAGGACACAGTAATATGTCATGTGTTGAGGCTCTAGTTAGCAAATACTAACAACTAAACTAAAGAAAGTGCAAACTTTCACCCAGGCTGCTCACTCTCTGGGTAGTATTTACTTTTAAGGAAGCAGAATTTATTTTGCTTTTTGTTTTGTTTTCAAACATACCATAATACGTTTTCAGTGTAGTCAAAATCAGATAAGGGTAGCATGACTGATGTTTGCTCTGATTACACAAACATTATGTAGGAGTAGGTAATGAATAACAGGTATTGATTTGTAGATAACTGGACATGAATACCTGGAACTTATTATACTACAGCAGGGGTGGGCAACTCCAGGCCTCGAGGGCCGGTGTCCCTGCAGGTTTTAGATGTGTCCTTGAACCAACACAGCTGATTTAAATGGCTAAATTAGCTCCTCAACATATCCTGCAGTTCTCCAGAGGCCTGGTAACAAACTAATCATGTGATTTAGGTGTGTTGACCCAAGGTGAGATCTAAAACTTGCAGGACACCGGCCCTCGAGGTCTGGAATTGCCCACCCCTGTACTACAGTATATTTCTAAGTATAGGCAGCTTCTTCTTTCTCTCAACGATACCTTCTATAAAGATGTAAGACACTTTGGGGTCAGCTTGAAAGAAAGCCAGATGAGAAATGCAAAAGTGAGGTCAGAGGTCAAATGTGACATGGTATTTGGATGCACTATAATGCCCTCATAGCTGCATGATTTCTTAATTGTTGTCAGTATTGACAAAGGCAGTGGAAGTTCAATGATAGTTTTTAAAATAAAAGACATTTTAGGAATGTTTGACCTTATTTGACCTTGAAGAAAAGGTCAGAGGTGCAAGGCAACGTGATAGTTAGAATCCCCGTATATATCTCTATGTTGCAAACGCAAGCAAAAACAGTAGGAAACTTCGTTTAAATGGATCTATAATACTGTATTTTAACTTGGAACTTGATCTTGAAGGAGAGGTCAGAGTTGATTCAAGACTTTGCATTGTGTGCTATTGTGTTTACGCACAGAAAGCATGACACACGCACAAACGCTAGCAAAAACCTAAGCTTTTCATTAACCCCCTGCAGATTACTACAGTAGTTCAGATGGTGAATGTACATGTGAAGCACGTCAACACGATGAGTTTAGACTTCCTCTGTTAACATGTGCACAGACAAACATTAGAGGTCTTTGGCAGAGATACAAGCTTGGGTCAGTTTACTGTTTGATGTGAGGGATTTGGTAATTAAAAACCATACAAAGCATAAAAGAACTTGAGCAACCTGAGTGTGTGTTTGTGACTGGGAGAGAGGCTAATTCAGCACACAGCTCAGTGTGAGCCAGTATTGGAATGTAATGCCTGTAATGGAATGCTCACACAGACGCCAAAGCCTGCTGCACAATATTAATGGAGCCCGACGTGCGTCATAGCTCTCACAGCTGACAGTCTCTTTCACTGTGTGTGTGTGTGCTATGCTCTTCCCTTTAATCTCTCTCTACTGTAGTGTCACACCAGTCTTGTGCTGATGTATGAGCCTCCAAATCAGAGTACTGGGTGGCGTCTCCATAGTGACGAGAACAATGGCAGCGCTGCACATTAACGTAATGCGCGGGGTGAGTGCTACGTGGAAGATTAGAGCTATGAATGGAGTGTGAGATAAAGAAGGCAATTAGTTATGTGGTGTTTTGGTTCCTCAGGCCTCATTGAAGATATAATAGCTCCTGGTCCTTTTTCGACTTTGTGGGGTGATTATGATGACGATGATTTTCAAAGCTAAAAAGTGAAGGCAGCTATTCAAGTTATTATAGTAGACATTTTGAGAAGTTGTGCACAAGTTGACATTTAAAGAGTAGTTCCTCATTAATGTGGCTATTGTGCCTCGTGGGTTGGCAAAAAACGGTTCACATTAAGCATAATAGATATTGTTTTTGGAGTCTGAGTGAAAATGAACATGGACATTACCCAACTGGAACAGCCATTTGGTTATTTTTTCAACTGGTCTCGAACCTACATGGATGAATACGTGTCGTCTGAGCCAGTCACTGGAGACATTCATCAGTGCAAGCTGGTGCAAGCGAATTTCAGTGTTCTTTGTACTGGAAAGTGTACCAAGAGTAATACAAAAGCCAAAAATGTATTGGTGAATGTAGGCGGATTAAAAGACAAAAATATTTGAGAACTTCCCTTTTCAGATGAACAATAGGGCACAAAGGCAGGTGCAACCATTGCATTATCCTACTAATAACAATCTTTCTACAGCTGTTAGCTGGTTTATCGTGTGGGTTGTTTTAAAGGTCAGACCTTTACCTTCTCCCATAATATGACTCAAAATCTTTACAGAAAACTAAGCTCCTTGTGTGTTCTTTATTAATCATTGAATGGAAAAAGAAAACGTTGATGTGCAAAGTAATATCTGGCAAAATCAGTGGACTGATTCCGCAATTAGACCATTTATGGGAAATGATACAAAAAAGAGGAAACATCTGGTGAGCAGCAGTTCTCAGGGTGAGAATGCCTTGATGATGTCAGAGGTCAGAAGTGAAAGGCCAGACCGCTTCAGGCTGATAGGAAGGAAACAGTAGCTCTAATAACCAAGATATGCAGAATCCATCACTGAATGCACAACACCTCAAACCTTGAAGCAGATGGGCTACAGCAGCAGAAGACCACACTGATGGCATTCCTGTTAACTGAGGACAGGAAACTGAGCCTACAATTCACAAAGGTTCACCACAATGGAACAATAGTACATTGATTTCCAACATTTGGGTAGCTGAGTCAGAGTTTGGTATGAAAACACCATGAAATCATGGATCTATCCCGACTTTGATCTTCTTTCCTCCCAACTGTAAGGTGATACAGGTATTGTTGAACACGTTGATTGTCTTGTTTTTGTTATTTGCAGAAGTATATTGTGTATCACTGTGTAACCCAGTTCCTAAAATAATCTCAAACAGAAAGAGAAGACAAATTAAAACATTTAATGTTCATTGTTCTGTTCTTACTGGCCCGGTTAATGAAAGTGAAATGAGATCAAAATAATTATTTAAACATAGAAGGGATGCAGATTATATATGATATGCTCTGGTCAAACAAGGGTTAAGTTTCTCAGAGGGTTGATGAGCTCTGATGAGAGCCTATTGTTTTACTCCACTCCTCACATGTCAGCCAATCGGTGAAGCTCTAGGCAGCTCTTGTCCCTCCTTAGTACCAGCTCCCAAGTTTTCAGTCTCTTGCTTCTACAGCCGAACAGAGCAGACGGACTAAAACTTTTGTTATCGGTAAGCTGGAGAAATTAACCTCTAACGAGTTAAAAGAAATACCATCTAAACTGATATTTTTTACAAATTATGTATTTGCACTTGTTGTTGTCAAGGGCAGAGCGAAACCGGAGGGTTTACTGAGCTGTGGCTCCATGTAAATGCTGAGCATCCACTCGACGGCGGTAAGCTAAATGTGGCTAATCAGACACGTGATGTGCGGAGTGTGGGTACAGTTGTTCGATGTCTCTGAAACGCACTGTTGTTATGCTAGTTAGAGCATTAACTAAGTCATTAACATGTGAAAAGCTGTAAATGGTTAAAGCAGCTAAAAATAACTTTATGAGAGATAATTGTAAGCAGACTTTATCCTGCTTCCTGTTTAAATTTTGATGTCAATCGGTTGTTTTACAATACTCAGTATTGAACACTTGGTGGTAATTTTTAGTGTATTTCCACTTGTACTAGTAGGCCTATGGTACAAGCGGGATTAAGCACGTCTATTTTAATACTCCTATTTGTGGACTGAGTCCTTGTGTTTACGTGTTATTGAAATTGATTATTTGCACTTTGTTCAATTTCTGATAAGCATTTGCATATTATTCCATTTCTTAAAAGGGGTAATATACTTATTTATTTGTGATTAGATATATATGTACAGTGAGTTATTTTGATGGATGTAATTAATGTTTACAATGAAAGTGAATTATATGGTGACTATAATTCCTGCATGTTTGCAACCTTGTAGATAATCTTCAATGTTACTGCAGGTTACAAATAAGTATTGAACCTTGATACTGTGAAATTTTGGATATTGATACTTTGACCTTTGAAACTTGATATTTTAATGTTGTACAACATGACTGAACTGATGATGATTGAATTGATGATAGCTGATCTGAATAGTAGTTACTGCACTGTGACACTACTTTAGTTTAATTTGTGAGAGTTATCCTTAAAGGGCACGTGACATATATTTGGCCATTGTTTATAGGTCAGGTTTTTATATGGGACGAATCCAAAGACCAGGTCAGCGATTCCAGAACCCAGAGTGTTCCAGTGTTCACTGGATGGCGAGCCAACCCAAGATCCTAGGAGACGATATACATGTACACGCACACTCATTTGCACATTGATGGACTACAATCCTCTACTGTACAAGTAGTACGGTAGGACAGACAATCACACACACACTCCTTGTCAGACGAATTCTATGGGCCCCACCGGTACCATTTGGACTTAAAAAAGACTAATTCTTTTACTTGTGCACAATTTTATTTAATTCTATTTTTTTTTGCTACTTTGGGGGAAATTTTTATACTTGACATTCTGTTAAAACCTGTTGTAATACTGTGTTGTTTACAAATTTCTTTTGCAAGGCTTAACATCACTAAAGTACTTTTAAAGCCACATAACTGTGTTTGTCTGGTTTCTCTGCCATTCGTGTACCAGAGCTCTAAGAGTCGTTCTCAGTCTTCTGACACTAGCCCAAATTGCTTATTACTTTGGTAATTATCCATCGGTACTTTATGTAACTCCACGTAAGTGCTACAACTGTGAAAGGGAAATTATACATTACATGCTTTTATTCCATCACACCTAAGTTATACTAAGTCATTATTGTTTGCCTGAGCAAATCATCACTTACAAAAGGGGTACAGAATTCTACTCGCCATCTTCTCCTCTTAAATGTCCCATATGAAACTGGTTTTGCACTGGCTCCCCAGTAAATTTATACCTTGGTACTCTTAGAACCAAATGAACATCATTTCACAATATCACAGTCTGAGGATTGATGCTGACCATGTAAATCAGGGGTGTCCAACTCCAGGCCTCGAGGGCCGGTGCCCTGCAGGTTTTAGATCTCACCCTTGGTCAACACACCTGAATCACATGATTAGTTCGTTACCAGCCTCTGGAGAATTTCAAGACATGTTGAGGAGGTCATTTAGCCATTTAAATCAGCTGTGTTGGATCACGGACACATCTAAAACCTGCAGGACACCGGCCCTTGAAGCCTGGAGTTCGAGACCCCTCATGTAAATAGACTAGTTTGTGTATATCTTTTTAGCATTTCTATTATCATTTAGATCAGAAAACAACTTGGGGTTCAGTGTCTTGCTCAAGAATCCTTTGGCATGCAGACTGGAGCAGCCGGGGATCAAACTACCGGTACTAACTTTCCAATCATGGAAAGTTAATCCATGAGTCTAACAGGTAGTCCTGTTCTACCTCCTGAGCTACAGCAATACCCTTATGACCTCAGTGTACAAATCAGCCATATCAAATAGCACAAATATTCTCAAAATTGTTTCTTGAACATGGCAATATGTTGACTGAACTCAAGTGCCCTCCACAGTCAGCAGAGCTTAATCCCATAGATTACTCATGGAATGCGGAGCAACACGAGATAAGCATCATCTATGTAGCGCAAGTATGGGATGTTATCATGAAATATGCAGAACAAAATCCCAGACTGAAGTCTGAAAATCCCATTTTCCAGCACCTTGTTGAATTTATGCTACAAGAAATTAAAGCAGTTCTGACGGCACAAGGACATCCTATCTGGATACGACCAATACCAACACAACACAATGAATCTTGATTGTTCTGATAGATCAGTGCGTGTTTAAGGTGACACTTCTGTTAAGACATCTGTTCCTCCTTCATCACCTGTTTATACTTCTTCACCATTTTTGCTGCGGCTGCAGGCAGTAACTGAAAAATCCAACTGAAAAACTACAAGTTTAATGACATTTAGGTGTTGTTGTGAAATGTTGCTTCAAAACATACTTCTCTGTGTGTTATGCCTGTGACATGACACACAGAGAAGTAAACTATAAAACCCCCCTGCAACTTCTGTGCTGTCACGCTTCATGATTAACAACCTGTCCATGTTAACAAAAACAGACATGAGGGTTCCTTCCTCGCCTTTGTTATACACTTCCTCCTGTTCATTCTGGTCAAGTCGGTTTTTACAGCCTGGAATCATCATCACCATCAACAACATCTGACAAAGTCTCTCTTTTTTTTAAAGGAATGAAAATAAGATACTCCACCAGCGAATGGGATCAAATGCCTGGTTTGAGGTTTGACGAGGATCATTAAAACTTCAAAGAGCAATGTTATAACTCATTCAGGCTTGAGAAAGTGTCGACCATTATTGTGAGGTCGACAAAATGAGTTGATATTGGCTATACACTTCAGTGAAGCTATAAAAAGTAAACCAAATGAAAGAGACAAGACTATTAACCCTCTAACATCTAAAGCCTGATTATTCCCCGTTGCTGACAGACATGGACAGCAAGAGACACGATGGCCAAGCAGTCATTCCTGATGTACTTCTAAGAAGTCTACTTGAAATCTGGTGCCTGTGATTCAAGTGCAGTTGGTGCATTGTAATGTAAAATCTCTATGGATGAAGACTTGACTATTCTTAATTTATAATTTGATTATATATTACATATGGACAGCTTATGGAGAAGGGTTTAAATGATGTGATACATGATGTGGATGACATGTTGATAGAATGCTGACTTGTTGAAAAGTGGAAAGGGAGCGACAGTGGAGTTCACCAGGAATGGAAAAAGATCAAAATTTATTAATTCATTCACTTTAATTGATTTCAAATTCAATATTCAATTCATATTTCACAGCATCACATCACAACAACAATCACCTCAAGGTGAATGTAGAGACCCTACAATATTAAGAGAAAAACCTCACCAATCAAACCAAGCACTTTGCAAGAGTGGGAAAAAGAAACACCACATCAAAGAATAAAAATACAGAATGAAAAGTACAGGCTGAGGCTGAAATGGATACTTCTCGTTGTTTTAAACCAGGGGTCCCAACTCCAGGCCTCGAAACCCGGTGTCCTGCAGGTTTTAGATCTCACCCTGGGTCACCACATCTGAATCAAATTAGTTCATTACCAGGCCTTTGGAGAACTGCAAGACATGTTGAGGAGCTAATTTAGCCATTTGAATCAGCTGGTTTGGATCACGGACACATCTAAAAACTGCAGGACACTGGCCCCCGAGGCCTGGAGTTGGGGACCCCTGGTTTAAACACTTGGTTTTACTTTAGCATTTTGCATGCTTTAACTTCATTCGTCTCAGAGACTGGTTACCGGAGCACAAACAAAAGTAGCCCACAAACCAGTTATACTATATACTTTAGACACTTCTATCTGGCAGCAGATAAGACCATCTGCTATCTGCTAAGTCTGTAGCTGCCAGCAGACTGCCAGTACACTACCACTGCTGAACCAGTGGCACTCCACTGGGGGCAAGCAAGGCAGGCAGTGCTTGCCCGCTGAACTCTAAAAGCAGACAACTATTAAAACTCAAGTGAATGTGATCTCTCTCCTTTCATCTCAAACAGTGTTCTGTCATTAAGGAGATTGATGGTAGACTACCAGGCTAGACAGGCTGCTGCTGGCCCTGGTTTCACTGCTCTGAGATCAGTTACCATCTGGACATTTGTAGAAACAGAGCTAGCACAAGCAACTAGATGAACTTCAGTGATTTAACATTGTACGATTTTATATTCATCATAGGTGACAATCCTGTATTTTTGGAGAAAATTAAAACTGCCTTTTGTGAGAAATGTAAATAATTTCCAATGTGTGTAAGTTGAAATTATTGTTTTATTTGTTCCCCGATTGCAAAGACTTGGAAAACCAGTTAATAAAAATAAACACTGACTAACTTGTCCTGGACCTCCAGATTATTTTGCATTACGTTAGTTTTGAGTTAGTTAGTCATGAGTTTTTTTCCCCCAGAAGAAATCTGCAGTAGTTTCTTTTCTTTCTCAGTCAACATGTGCGTACTACTACTCAGGCTTATAAAATAAATTCAGCATATTGTTTTAAATTCCCAAAGCTAAGCTTGAAAAGTTTTTTGTTACTGTCTCTTTTTCCTGATTAAAGGCTGAATGATCTGTCCAGCCAACTCTGTTGTGCAGAGTCATGATGAGCACTTCCTGTGTTGTTTATTTACCTTGCACTGAGCTTCCAAGAGTTCCACAGATCCTCTGGTGTTCATGCTTGTCCTGCCAGAGAGCTGAAGTATTGGCAGTGACGCATGTGTACAGTTTCTCGCTCACGTACACATAATCAGGAGTGTGCTAATCTTTCAGCAAGGGGCGAGATCTTAAAGCTTTTACGCTGCCTTCATACCAATATTTCTTTGCTTTTCGTCATGTTCTGGGCTTTTTGTTTACACCAAACATTAAACTTTATAGTTTCTTATGGAGTGTTTTTTGCGACTTTAGTATCATTGACCTTTTGAGTATGAATTTCTCTTTAATAGTCAGAGATAAACTTCCTTCCCTCTTATCAGTAGCTCATCCTTAGAATGGGAAGTTACTTCTCATTTCATTAGTATGATTACACTTTTTCAGTATCATCTCCTTCCCCACCCACAACCGCCCGCCCTGCTGCTTCTACCCATGCAGATTCTTGGAAACCTTTTTGCTCCATGTACTTTGACTTTTGACAGCTGGCTTACTCAAGAAAATGCCTGTGTGTGTGTGTGCATGTGTGTGTTTCTGAGTAAGCAGGAGGTGACATTGGATATGTTCCTTGAAGTGCTTCTCCTACAATTCCTTGTAAATTTCAATCTGATTGTGTGGAAGGTCGCTGCTAAACGTGTCACATAGTATACAAGAGAGGAAAAATGTTTTGTCTTCCTGCCTTTCCGAAACTCCAGGATTGTTTACATCTCAAGATGTGACTGTGGATCAAACAATTAAAAAAATCAAGCCAACAGCAAAGTGCTAGAATCTACAGTTCCTCCCATGGCCTGCTGATACTGGAATCCAAAAGCAAGTAAGATCCCACCATGGTGTTTCAATTGGGTTGAGGTCTGGACTTTGACTAGGCCATTGTGTTCATTGGTGTGTTTGAGGTCATTGTCCTGTTGCATGAACCAGTTTGGCCAAGGTTTGGATGGCAAACAGATGGCCATTCCAGTTTTAATTAAGCCAAAACCAAAGTGCCTGAATCTGCAGTTCCTCTCATGGCCAGTCGATACTGGATCCAAAAGCAAGTAAATCCTCATAGACTCCCTTGTTAACAGGAATTTATGCTACCAAGTTAGTTTTCAGAGATGTTTAGCTCCAATAGAAATAGGATGCACTTTCTTTTTAACATGACTGTATGCAGAGTCAATAATAATGAGTTTGCCCTCCAAAAAGCCAAGTGTGTGTAGCCTGATGGCAGGGCTATTATGTGTAGACAGAGTACAGGTGTCTGTAAATTTAGAACAGAAAAGGAAGTGACAGCAGAATTCACCACAAAGAGGAAGACGAAAAACACCCATCAAAGATCAAAAATGCAACATGAGAGGTGGTTTTCATTATTTTTAACACCAAGTTTCACTTCACTCTAAAGAAGTTATTTGTGTAATATAATTCCTGTCTTCTCCACGTGCAGAGGCTGAACACACCAACCGCAGCCTGAACAAGGGTCACCAACAGCCTGCTGATGATTGTACAAAGCAGCTATGGACTGTAAAACCAGTGCTGGTATCTTTAAACTATCCAACTAGATGACAATAAATACCATTTAGAGACTGGTACTACTATGGTTTTGCCCTCTATGGACAGCTTCCCCCCTTTGTGCCTTTGTTTCACTATACATAACTGAACCTCTATCACCAATATACACATAACATTACAGTCATGGTCATTATTTCATTGTTTCGTTGTTGTTAATATTGTTGTTAACATGTGAATAATTCAAAGGCCATTTAAAACATGTAAAACGTAAGTACTTCCACATTTGGAGTAATATTTTTTTTGTTTTGTATCAGATGACATGCTGACCCAAATTGCAAAAAAGCAGACATGCTGTTCTGCTCAAACCTGCCTATGTGATATGTGATCATATCTCAGGATTCAGCTGTCGACAGCCGCTTAGTCACTGGCAGCTGAGATCCAAGTGCTCTTTACATGACTTGCAAAGAAGAAACACTACCTGGGTGTGTTGGTCGTTGTGATTTCCTTTGTAAACTGTCGAGATTTCCACAGTTCCTGTTTTCACGATCCAATGTCTGTAGACTTTTTCTACAGCTAAACTTAGTGATTATTGGTTGTGACACAGTTTTGGCCCACTCTTCTATCCACAGCTTTTTAAGGTCACGAGTTTTTAGTCAGGTTGAGGTCTGGACTTTGACTGAACCATTGCTCCATCTTGATTTTCTTTTTCAGCCATTCTGTTGCAGATTTTCTGCTGTGTTTGAGGTGCTCACACTCAGCAATAATCAATTGTAATCAATAGCTGATTATCAGCATCTGGCTGCTACTTATCCCTTTAAATCCCACGTAAGCAGTAAGTATTTTTCACAGGACTGCACTCAGTACTGTGGAAGCGTTGTTTTTTCATATGACTTTATGTATTCAGTTTTACTAACATGACATTACATATTGGGACTATTCTATTGACCAATGTGATTGTGCATGTATAAGCATGGAAAAACCCAAGGCATAAACACTTGTCTCTTTGGGGACTGGGAAAATACAGCAGAGAGAAGCATACTGCACCAGAGATGTACTGTTGAGATCAGTGAGGGACAGAGACACACATACACATACACAGGTACATGTAGATAGAAATTCCTTGATTTACCAGCGAGATTATTACTACATCCAGTGATAACAAATCACAATGCAGTACAGCCTGACTCAACACGTGTTGAGGCATTCATCAGACTTTTACTTACTCCTATCGATAAAGAGAAACCTATACAAACAATTTGTTGTAACAGGCTGGTTAAACCTGTTCATCAAGCCCCAAGTGAAGCAGCAAAGAAAACAATAAGTGGTTTTGTTTCACAAACCACCTGTTTCATTCTTTTCAAGCCGGTCGTGTCACTTCCTGGTAAGAGGAATTTGACTCTGGTGAATAAACGGTGCAAAGAAACCCTGTAAGTGCACAATATCAGAGTTAATGTCAAGACTGAGTATGTCTTTGTTTGGATACGACGGAGCCCTGAGATAAAAAAAAAAAAAACACAAAAAAAACGACCTCCAGTGAAGATGACTACCGGTACAATTATATTGTTCTCCAGTTCAGACAGCAGCAGTCAGAGGTCGCACGTCATAAATGCTGCAGATGGTCACACAGTTGCTGTGAACATGTTGCAAAAATTTTATTAGACAAAGTCACTTGTGCAGCAGGCAGCAGCTGATGACGGATGTGTTTGTAGCAGCTGGACATCCAGTTCCTTTCAGGCTGAGCCCTCACGAGCAGCTCCCCGACAGTCAAAATGCCAAATGTCCAACCATATGCTACACGTGTAAATGTGAGTGACCCCAGATGGTGTAAATCTGCACATGAAGCGAGCCGCAAATCCACGCATTTCCCCTTTTTCTGTTTTCTTTCTGTCTGGTTTGACTGGACGGGTGGAGGCGGGCAGCAGGCTCTGGCTTCTCTTTTTCAGTTTCGTCGCTTGACTCCCACATAGCCCTTCCTGTCAAACATCAGAGCCCTATCCCGTCTTATGTTTATGAATAATCGACCAGCTGGAGGTTGATCAGGGCCCGATGCAGTCATCGTTGACATCATCGCTGTGCATCACACCATTACGATGGGGTGCTAATGCATCATCATCAGTTAGTGGAAGAGGGTGAAGCATCTTAGTGTCAATGATTCTGTGATTAAGATGTTTGTTTTTCACTTCTAGTTTAGTATATGAATATTGAAATGCTAGAAAGTGAGTGTGCAGCCACTAAATGTTGCTTAATTCCAAGGCAATGCGACAGATCTAGAGACGTTCATTCTCCATCCTGATGGCCTGAAGGTGTTTTCTGAATCTCTGAGAGTTTAACCTCAAAGTTTAAGCTGTAATCTTGAATCAAAGAGATCTAAATAAAAAAATTAGTCATCTACAGAAATGTAAACAGTATAGAGGGGGTTAAAAAACACATCCTGCGGTTTAACAAGAAGTCAGACCACAAAAGAAAATGTTTAGGAAGTGAACTTTATTTAAATAAATAGCCACATAAATAAACAACTTTCTTCAACTAACATTTCTTCTCCTTCCTTCCTCCCTCCTTCTGTTCCTCTTTATAACCTCACACACACACACACAAACACACACATCCACACGCATGCATCCATACACACAAAGACGTGCTCATGCTCACACAGTCAAGTAACAAATCAGGAAAAAAAAAAAAAAAACATGAAATACTTCTTATCCAAAGTTTATCACAAGGGTAATTTTACAGGTTTGCATCGAAAGTCTTGTGTTTCAAAAGATTTGTGATTTTTTTTCCCATCATGAGAAAAAAACGAAAGAAAAAAAATCAGCAATAAGAAATATGAGTAAAGTGCAAATCTCGCTTGTTTAGATAGCAAGTTCAAAGGTCAAAGAAAATATCAAAGGGGACGTCTGAGGAAATGTCCTGTAATGGAGCCATCGATCGTTTTTTCTTCAATGTGGGGATCAGAGAGGAGGGGCTGGGGGTGGGGCAATCTGACTGCAGTTTGTTCAGGCAAAGGCACAGGTGTTGAAGTGAGTGCAATAAACCGAAGGGGGGGGGAGGGGGGGTCAATATAATTTCAAAAAAAGAGCCGGGCTCGAAAAGACACAGCTCTCACCTACAAGATGTTTCACAGACATGAGACAGCTAACTACACTCACATTAATACACATC
This sequence comes from Rhamphochromis longiceps, assembly GCF_057381845.1. NCBI lineage: Eukaryota > Metazoa > Chordata > Actinopteri > Cichliformes > Cichlidae > Rhamphochromis > Rhamphochromis longiceps. Next base: position 19,548,549 of record NC_140572.1, read on the forward strand.
TGTTACAGCTTTCAAACACCTTAACTCGACTGCCTGCACATGCAATTCAGTGCAGGACATCTGTGTCTATTTCAAGCTACTACTGAGCAACTGAAGAAAGTTCCACTTCCTGCACATTATGGTATTGCTATGTTCTGATTGTTTTCTTCTTCTTCTTCTTCTTTCTTTCTTTCTTTCTTTCTTTCTTTCTTTTTGTTTTTTTTAGAAAAGTACAAAACAAACACTACCATGGTCCTCATAGTAACAGCTAGAGATACCCACAATACACGTAGCATTAGGATTTGGTGGCAGCGGGAGTTTTTCTTTTCTTTTCTTTTGTCTCACAGCAAAAGGCTAAGGAGATCGTGTGAAATTGGTTCGCTACACCACCACGCTACATCTTGGAGACAGCATTCAAAGAGGAAAGTCAGTAGTGTGTCTTTTGACAGATCCTCTATTTCTTGTGCTGTTGAGTCTTTGGTAAAACCCAAATTCTTCCTTTCGGATCTACAAGCATGCTGTGTGAATAAAAAAAGCAAAAAAACAAAAAAAACAAAACAAAACAGCATTTTGAAATGCCTCGAGCCTCTTCTCTAAGTCACTACAGTATCATAAGAAGTACCTCTTCTAGTCAGCTAGCTAGCACGGCAAGATGAAACACACACACACACAAAAAAGAAAGACGAACACAAAACCTCAGGCAAGTACACGTGGAGTTTTTGACCATCCTATGTTAAGCCTCATTTCCATTGGTTTCTTTCATGTAAAATATTGCACTGTTCCCACAGTCTTTGTTCCGTACGAAAAACCCTCTTTCTCTGATATTCAACTTGCTCATTAGCGTTTAAAGGTTTTTCTTAACCTTTCCAAATTGTTGCCTGAGGAGGTAGTAATAGCATCTAAAAAGAAAGGTGCTTATCAGACAAAGGAGAGGGAGGGGTATGGATCCACACATGTAGGGTGCTACCAGGCTGACTGATGTACCTGCTGTGCTTTAACTCAACCAGCGAAACACCGTCTTCGCTCAGTTTTGGCTGATGAGGGTGTAGTAGTCTTTTTGCAGCTTGAGGTAAAAGCAGCGTTTTGCGTCACTAAAATTAACAATCTTGCACAGAAAAAACAAACAGGGAAAAAAAAAATCACAGTTTCAGTAAAAATAAAAATCGTCTCCTTCGGTGTGAGTAAGCTTAGGTTACTATACTGCGTGTTCACTGCACTGCTACAGAGAAATGTCTCTTCAGGAAGGTGAACAAAGTGGGGAGACTGAAAATAATATGAATTTTGGTCTTCTGTCCAGGCAAGTGAAAAACACTGAGAGCGCTTACACAAGTGGCAAAAAAAAAAAAAAAAACAAACAGGAAAAAATGGAAGAGCGAACTTTCCTGTTAAAAAAAAGATCAAAAAGTAAATCTAGACAGCATAAAAATATGAGAGTGACTCAGCAACGTCAGCTATTCAAGTGAGTCCATCGGAGCCGAGGAGAGTCTGTCAGTCTGTTATTGCTTCTCTGGCTGTTACGAATCGAACACTTCATCCAAAGTTTGGTTTATTGCTTAGTCTTTAGCTTATACGATTAGAAAAAACACATACACACAGCGAACACGTGTGCAGACACATTCTCACGTGTACCCCATAAAGACAAATTCGTCACTTGCGTCTGCTTTTTTTGTTGTTCTTCACTTCTGCTCTCTTTTCTTCTGCGCTCAGCATCAAGTCTTTTTTGGCTCTTCCACCAAGAGAACATTCGCCGGTCTCGCTTGGCCGATGATTTACTTCACCATCACACAGCTGCTGAGCTGCTGCTGCTGTCCAGACATACCCAGCTCCTGCATGTCGAGGTCTGTGCCAGAGACCGAGCCCATCCTCCACATGGCTGATTTGGACAGGATGGGGAAATTGCCTTGTGCTGCAGACTGTTGACGGAGGCCAGTGTGGTGGTTAGGGTGGGGTTGCTGGCTGATGTGTAGACGTGCCTCGAGAAGGTAGGCAGCAGAGGCCACGGGGGACAGAGAAGAGGAGTAGCAGGGTGAGGATGAGCAGCCTGTGGCGGAGGTCTCGAGGGTCTGTTGCCAGGGACCCTGCTGCAGACCCACTGAAGCCTGCTGAGCAGGCAGGACGGGTTGAGCAGGGTTGTCAAACATGGAGGAGGAAGCAAACACGGTAGTAGGCGGAGGAGATGGTGACTGTTGGTGTGCCAAGAAGAGCAGGGGCTTCTGTTGAGGTCCTGTCTGAGGGGCTTGGACCTGAGGCTGTGGTTGGTGCTTAATCTGCAGCATTCTGGGAAATGAGATGAGATTTGTTATCAACAGCTCGACTTGGGGTTCAATTGTTTGTAGTTTATGAAATTAACAATCCCATAATGCTTTGTGCTCCTGCAATAATGTGACTCACCTTTGCTGGTGCAGCACCTCCTCCAGCATGCTGCGGTGCTCAGAGAGAGCTGGACCCAGTGACCCCCGGCTACCGCGGTTACAGGAGGGTGATGGGGCAGCCTGCCTCGTCAGACCCTTAATCTTATTCAATCCCAGAAGTCCTTTAGTGCGCGTGTTTTTCCTCAGCTGCTGGCGGAAAGCTTTGAGGCCTGCGTGAAGGCATGGGAAACTGTTATGCAATGCAGCGTTGATCCTACTACATGGTACGTGTGAGAAAACCTGAATACCAGCTTAGGCAGGTGGCATACAGGAAATGATTTCACGATCATGCGTGTGTACCTTGTGTGAGGGAGGTGTCAGAGGCTCTGCGACCCTCCTGGAAGCTGGCAGGGGGCAGGCTGCCCTGGACCTGGGGCAGGAGGTGGGAAGAGAGAGCCAGGGGAGCTCCAGCAGACAGCAGAGCTCCTCCCTCAGCCCCCGAGGCCCGAAGTGTTGCCACCCCACCTACAGCAGCTTGCAAAGTGGGGGCAGGACTGGAAGAAGACTTCAGGCAGCTGTCAGAGGAGGCACCGTCTGAGGGGCTGACCACGATACCTAAAGAAACAGGAGAGGTCAAGACTCTGCATCGCTACAAGAATGAAGAACATGCGTGCGCATGTATATTATACTAACATGGAGGGTTGCACTGGTGGAAACGGGCGGAGACCTCAGCCAGAGTGTGTCTGCGAGAGGTGGTGGTTGGAGGGAGCAGGGGCCCAAGAGTTTGCGTCGCCTCCTCCTCCTCCAGGTCTCTGGGTCGCACCTCTTCGCTGATGCTTGTCTCCAGCAGGCTGTTGGGTGAAATGGAGCGGTTCCAGAGCAATCTGTTCAGACTGGCCTCCACTGGAAACACTACACGCTGAAAAGGAAGGAGGTTGACTGTTAGCCACTGACTGCTAGCAGGGCAGGGTGCAGCTTTTGCATTTGGTCTATTAATATAGATGCAAGAGAGCGTGCTATTTAAGAAATTTACCTGAAACAATCCAGCTTGGTCACACTCTACCTCTGAGTACACAGGGGGGGTGTTTTTGGTTGGAAGTGAAAACGCTGTTGTTCTAAAACTCTCAGTGGACTCCATGATCACCTAGAAGGAAGCAGAAAGCACAGAGATTATTAAACTTCATGCAAATAAGAATGGAGATTGATAGTCAGCTACATGCAGCTATAGTGCTGACCTCTGGGCTTGTGGAGTCGGAGGTGCTCCTTGGTCTCTGGCTCCATGTTCCACACTGGCGGCTCAGCTGCTGTGCACGATGCTCCCGCACTCGCTCCAGCAGCAGGTAGTAGATGGCAGAGAAGTGGTTGTAGCTGCTGCTCTGCAGAGACTGAAGATAAGGTCAGAAGATTAGTCATTTTGCCATTTTGTTTACTTTCTGTGGCTTGTAATGACAGTTTATAACCAGTGCTCTCTCTTTATAGCTTTCTTTAGCACCTCTTTAAAACTTTTAAGGGAAAGACAAATATAGCTGCATATATCTGCATTTATATATTTGGAGATGACAGAGTGAGAAATCTATATTTAAATACAGAATAAGGTCTTTGAAGGAATACAATGTAGGTTCAACTTAAGAGAGAATGAAAACTTAGCTGCAGCCTACCCGCTGCCTGTAAATCCGTAAACTGAGTATTTTTACTGTGACTGCAATACTTTCATAAAACCACTAAACACATTTTGATTCTTGTTCAGTCACCTCGATAGTCCTCTGACGGTCGATGCCCAGTGTGTTCATGATGCCCAGCACGGGTTCGCTGTAGTCGCCCAGGTTGGAATTGTACTCCGTGAGGGGATGGCTGAGGATCTGGTGGGCAGCTGACGGATCCGCCATCATCCAGCGGTGTTGCTTGATCTGAGCAATGCTGATCCTTTTGGCTGGATCCACCACCAGCATTTTACGGATCAGATTCTCACAGTCTAAAGTACGCAAACAGTGAATGAGTCTCTGTATGTAGTTTACACCGTTTTAGTAATTTGCGGTAACTGTTGTTGGGATAATTTATACCTTGTGACATAAAGAAAGGGATTCTGAATCGTCCCTCGGTGACTCTCTGCCGGAGCGCGGGAAGGCTGGCTCCGTCGAACGGAAGAGAGCCGCAGACGAGGACATAAAGCACGACACCGAGACTCTGCGAAGCAAAGAGCAAAAAGGAGAATGTAATCACGATTATGTAAATGTCATCGCTTCCTCTGTCAGTAATGCTGTATTACATTCCCGGAGCTTACCCAAATATCCAGCTGAGGCCCCTCATACTCCTTCCCTTCAAACACTTCAGGGGCAGCATAAGGCGGGCTGCCACACCATGTAGACAGAGGCTCCCCTGCATTGTAGAAGTTTCCAAATCCAAAGTCTGCACACAGACACAAGTGTAGAACAACTTTTTTTAATCAAACTTGTTTGCTTTCCATTCCAGCTTGAAGCGCTGCAGGCCCTATAGCGCAGATTTAGTACTGTTCATGGTGTGTTACGTAATTTATCATCATGAGATATTCATCAACACTTCAAAGTAAGCTCGGGTTAACATATCTTCTCATACAAAAGACTGACTGTTTTCCTGTTTCTGATAATTTGGCTCTACAGTTTCTTCATGTAAAAGCGTGTGATTGTGTGCTGAGCTCATTTCCTCTGGTTGATGCTTGTCTTAGTAAAATGGGTGAATAATTAACATTTAATTAGCACATAGATGGCACAACAATGATTTAATTAGAATCCCAGAGCACCAAATACGTTCTTCAGGCGTAAACTGAACAGAATACAGAAACAGCAAGTAGGTACAGAAGGACGTTGTTGCATTAAAAACCATTAACACTGCATCTTATCACCAGCCAACACTAAGAATATGATCGACCTACCGGCCAGTTTGATATTCATGTTGGCATCCAGCAACAGGTTCTCAGTTTTTAGGTCACGGTGAACGATGTGGTGCCGATGGCAGTAGTCCACCGCGGCAAGGATCTGCCAGAACTTCTTTCGTGCTTCATCTTCACTCAAGCGGCCATTTGAGGTTAGGTGGTCTGCAGGGAGAGAGGATCCAGACTATCAGGATCAGACTCTTAGGAGGGTCTATTATGAGGTTACTTCCTTTTTCCATGCTTTTATTTTGCCAGTGGCCTTTTAATTGTCATGGAGGGTTAAAATTAACCTCTGTGTTTCTGGGTGTGCTATGTACCTTTGTGAATGCAAATGAAAAGGCTTAAGGCTTCACTCACCAAACATCTCTCCATTCTTTGCATACTCTGTCACAATATACAGCATGTCTTTGGTCTCCATGACCTAAGAGAGAAAAAGAGAAAAAAAACAATGAGTGTAACTGTGTCATGGATAACCATATTTCAAAGTTCAAGTTGTTCCCAGTGTTTCATTGTAGCACATTCCAGCATTTATAACCACCACATTCCTCATTTGCAAATGTCTCCATACACATAAAATTAAAAAAACACCAACACCCTGTTTTCCATTATATGCCCTGTTGCATAAGTAAACCGTCAGTGACTTCCCGTGCACATTTTCCTCATGTCTTAAAACCCGTTTACACACGTCAAACAGACCCAAAAAGGAATGCGTAACATTCAGACTCAAACCAGCTGATCCAATGCATGGGAATGTTTTTCTTGAGGCTGATACCAGCTGGCAGTGGATGCTAGTGTTGAATTTCAAGCTTCCCCTTATCTCTTTATATCTATGAAAACAGAGCGGGGCACATTCACATGGGCTGTTCACATGGTGTATCAGAAACACTCAAAGTGCAATCACTCAGAGCTCAATGCACTTTGTGGGACGGAAAGACGTAATTCCCGGTTCTTTCCTGGAGCTCACACAAGGCCTCCGTTTCCCATGAGAGCCCTCAGGGACAGAGCAGTTGAGCTAAAAAGGTTGCACAACAAAGCAATTATCGTCAGATGACAAAGTCCTGTCTGGATAAAGCTGCTGGCCAACTCCTAAATTGAATGTCACCAAATTCCAGTGAATGGCGGAGCTTAATTCTTTTCAGCCACCGGGTCCTTTAGAAAACCAGACAACGGTGATTCAATACACCAAGGTCCCCAAGCGGGCACAAGTCTTTATCTGCGAGATAGGGCAGCTCCCTGTCACCTTGAGGTGCAGCTGACGTCACTGTTGCGAAGAACAGCCATGGCGCGTCAAGGGCCCCTAGTCACCCCCGAATAAAGATAAACCCTTTAACATCCATATTGGACTCCTCGTTTTCCATAAGGTCAATTTAAGGTTGCTAAAAGCTGCATAATGGGAGCATAAAATTAAAAAAAGAAAAAAAAATCCATGAGATTCCAGTGGAATTTAAAGCGATAAGACGGGCGGTTTATGCAAACAAACAATGAGCGGGAGAGAGACTTCAATGACCTTTCAGTTTAGAGGAATTGTTTTGGTTCCCGTGAGACAAAAACAAAGTGGAAGCAGCAGCTGATTTATCGTGAGGTCTCCCAAAAAACTGCAGGGATACTAGAGGATGTAATCTACAGATCACAAGATGGTCTTATGTCAGTACCCTCCCTTTGTGCAGGAAGGAGAAAGAGGAGGTGACGAGGGTTGCTAACAACCATCTGACTAACATCACCTTGAACAACCCAAGGCCAGGAAGAAATTAACAAGGGACAGAGGACAGACAGCACAGCAGTGATACAACACCACAAACCTACAGATTATCATCTCGCTCTATCACAAAACAAAGACTGTCAGATCAAAAATGGTCTTTTAAATAAAATTGGTTTTTTTTATTATCATTCTATCTTTTAAATTAATGAATTCCATCTCATGTTTTTTCCACATAATCTAACTGAAGTGTTAGGCTTCGTTCATGGTTAATCTGTCTTTACACTCACTTGACGCATCTGAATAATGTATAAAGCATGAATGCCTTTAAACTATTTTGCATATTGGTGTGTGTCAGAAGAGACGATCATGTACTGGGGATTTCAATTTCTATTTTATTTGTGCTTACACATCTTAAGTGATGCATTTTTCTGTCTGCATTATGGTTAATTTGTTGAGTGGTTGGATGTTTCTTTTTCTTTTTAACATATGAAAAATTTTGATATCCTCTTTGAATTGTTTGTACCATCAGTGTGAAGCATTAAAAATGTCTGTGTGGTCTTGTGAGATGAATAGAAGGAGGTTTCTAAATAAAAAAATAAAAAAAAATAGTGGACATCTATGATGTTCGATTTCTTTATTACGTTTTTTCTCTTATAGAAATTCCTAGGAATAATATTATCCCCTTGTTTCTGCAGTCTAGACATGATTTCATGGTAAGAGCTGCTCAGCCATTTAAAACCAGATACAAACGAATCCTGAAAAGTAGCAAACAACAGAGAACAAAGCAAAAGGCAGAAAAAAATCCAGAATGAAAAAAAAAGAGAAAGGGCATTGTGTGTCTGTTTGCATGGGTGTGTGTTTGTTGCCAGACGCGTGCCGCGGTGCTTGCGAGGTCAGCTGAGGGGGGAAAAGCGGATTCTTTCGACTAAGTCTTCAATTTGATTAGCAGTAAAGCAGCGCTTTGCTGTGGGGTAGCCTTCACGTGACATGCACACACATTGCAGTGGTTTAAACAGGTGCTAATTAGGCTTAAAGTCCAGACCTGTGGATGTTTTGGTAATTAGTCGCCTGCCTGCTCTGTTTCCCATATCTCTGCCATCACCTCTTCCTTCAAACAACTGAAGAAATCTTAGAAATGCAATGCTCTTAGCAGCGGCTGGTACCGATGACTGTTCTCTCTCTAACAAGCACACATACGCATACAGGGAGGTCAAAGGGGATTGCACTAATGCTGTTCTGCAGTACTTATGACTCAGTATACTCTGAGAATCGGCAAGCTGGTTAAAACCAGGCAACAAATGGTCCTTAAAGGCAGTGCTCTGCAGCGCACCAGTGCTGTTTAAGGGAAAATATTTTTTTCCTCAATTTGCAAAGGCTTCCTTCCACACCAGAGCATTTTACTCAAATGCTCATGCATGCATTTAGACCAGCTCCCTGCAGACCAGCATACAGTCCGGCTACCGTGAGGGCGTAACACAGGTTGAATTACACACGCAGCATTCTGCACTGCACACAACGACATTTCAGAGAGCAGAGAGAGGTTAGCCACAATACACACCTGGTAGAGCTTGATGATATGAGGGTGGTTCAACAGCTTCATTATCTGCACTTCTCTGTAGATCTTTTCGAGGTTGGAAGGATTCAACCTGGTTTTATCGATAATCTTGATTGCCACCTTAAAAATGGGGGGGGGGGGGGAATCGTGGTTAAAAATTGCAAATTTCAAAAGAAAGGCCAGAAAAAAAGCTGCAAGTAGAAATTAATAATATTAACAATGATATTAAAGCAGCTGACCTGTGTTTTAGTGACTTTGTGCCTGGCCAGTTTCACCACTGCAAAGTTCCCTTTCCCCAGGGTCCGGATGATTTCATAGAAGCCGACCTGCAGCGGCCTCCCCTGGGCAGGGCTCGACTGAGCTCCCCGGTTGGTTTCTGTCATGATTACCATGGCGTACCAACAGACTGGGGTTACAGCACTGTGATAAACGAACCTGCAGAGACAGCGGTGCACATTACTCATTTTATTGCATTTGTGTAAAAATTCACTTGCTAGAAGCTTTTGTTCCGCGTGTAACGAGCATTTGGTCCTGACTGTTTGAAAACACAGACGAATTAAAATTATTATATGATCACTTTATCGAAACATTGTTGGTGTAATAAACGAGTTAAGCTGGAAATACGACTACAATCTCGTTACAGGTGTACAAATACGTGTAATATATATAAACAAGCCCGCTGATATTCATTCATTGGGTACAAAGAGATCTACACAAATAGGTTTCACTAACCTATAAGAAAAAGCGACACTTTCACGACCATTAAGAAAAAGAGGCTGAATAATACGTAAAAAAATAGTATATATATACATGTAGAAAACTAAAAAAGAGAGAGAGAGAGAGAGGCAGAGAGAAAGAGACTTTGGCTGAGTTGTAAAATTACCAGTTTTTCTATTAAGTGACAATGAGCCAGTAAAATGTGAGTTATCGAGAGTAATTCTTACCTTACAACGATAATAACCACCTTCTCTCACACTTCAGGCAGCTCTCGGACGAAACGTCAACCATTCCACAAACAGAGCTCCGGATAAACAACGAGACAAAAAGGAAAAACTGCGGGCAACACGCGCGGGGTAACTTTTTCCTTTGACTTTCTACAACAAGTCTTGAGGCCGGGACCAGGCTGCGGCCGGTGTGTGTGCCTGTAAGCTCCGCCGGAATGCAGAGCTGAGGGCTTCGGCACTCACAGGGGGAACTCCTCCTCCTCCTCCTCCCTCCTCTCCTCGCCACCATAACAAATTGATACCCACCTTATTAACGTCACACTCGCGTCAGAGCTTCGAGCTGGGTGCAAGGCAAGGCCGGACCCGAGCGCAAGGAAAGGGTTGCTGGGCAACCGCGCGGCTCGGGCGCACGGTGACGCGAGTGCTGATGGAGGGGTTGCTTGGAGATGGGGACGGTGACGTCAGTCGTAAAGATGTGTCACCACGTGATGTTTCCCTCTGCCGGGCTCGTAGCTCGCGGGCTCTCTCCACAGAGCGGCTGCGCGCGCGGCTCCGACAGGAACAGAAACAGAAAGCAACTGGTGTTCGTCAGCCGCGCGGTCTCTGCTGCTCACGGAGCACTTTAGACTCTGCTGGGCTCGGAAAATACAAACACAGAGCCAATAAGTGCGCCATTACAGTAATTATTGTAAATTCAAATAATGCAGTCAGACTTTGAATGCGTTATTTTAATTTACAGTAATTACTGTAAGCCGATTAGGCTGAATTTATACACACACACATATATATGTGTGTGTGTGTGTGTGTGTGTGTGTGTGTGTGTGTGTGTGTGTGTGTGTGTGTGTGTGTGTGTGTGTGTGTGTGTGTGTGCGTGCAAACCATAACATAGTAAAGTACATTTAATAAGCAAAGTCAGTTATAATAAAAACCTTTGCTCAACACTTTGACCATTTGACTTAGCAGGTTAAGGAAATTTAATCGAATTTAAATACAATTTAGAAATAGTTTGAGGTGATGGATCATTACATGTGGCATGATCCACATAAAATGCTGGTAAACCATTAGTAAAAATGGTAATGGGTTCTGAAAGTTTGAAATTATTCATTTGCTATGAATCAAATTATGTGAGCTACAAGTAAAGCTTTTTTTGTTTGCTTTTTCTTTCTTTATGAACTTGTGGATGGCCGATAGGAACGCCACGCTGGATCTTGGTGTAAGCTAAGCCCCCCCCCCCCAATTTATTCTGCTTCTGGATTGTTTGTGAAACATCGCCTTTCCCTGGAAATGATGGACACAGACCAGTGGATGTGTGCTGCCGAGTTTCAGCAATCAGAGCAGCTGTGTGTGTCTTCCTTTCCTTTTCCCTTTGAGTTGCAGCTTAAAGCTTACTGAGGGATTTTCCTGCAGACGTGCACTTTTGCCAGTCAACATGGGGGGGAAAGAAAACAGCTGAGGTCATTAGTATAAATCCAGGTTACATCCAATGCAAGTTAAAGATGTTGTGGTTGAGTGTGTTTCTGCTGTTGCTATGCAAAGTACTCCTGATTACCAAGCAGTCAAACCGAGAACATATACAAGATGATGGCCAAAGACAAAGTTAGAAAAAGAGTGGCAGAACTTAAACAGAAGGAGAAACCTGCAGAGTCTATGTTATATTAATGGACATGTAACGCCGCATAGTATGCTCAGAATAAAAGCCGGTGTAAAATACCAAATATCGCATTCAGTAGAGATGTAGACTCTTCGCTCACGCAATCTGAAATGTTAAAGGAATGCAAATCACATGCAAAATGTCCCAACTGAAAGGTCACACAATATTTTGATGCACACTTGCAACAAAACCACACAGCCCACTCTGCTTCTCATCACGCCAGTTTCATAACCAAATGTCTACCTGATGTTATTTGAATGTGCGCCTCACTTGCATGTTGCAGTTGTTGTATTTCCTGAGTGTGTGCAAAGCAGGCAGGCACAGTTATATAAACTGTGTCGTGCTGGTGCCAGAGCTCCCTTGTCTGAGCGCATCCTGATGTTTCACATGAAATTTTTGGATTTAATACGCGTACAACGGTGGCCACATGACAGTATATTAAATTCACCTTTTTATTTGTCGAGATTCTGGGCTCACACAAGTCACAACGTCAGGAAAGGTTTGACCTTATAAGAGTGATGAGATTGGCATTTGAATCAAAAGGTCTAATTTAGATCAATTCAGATCAAGTTAACTTTAGTTTGCTGTTCAGACTGGCTAAAAAAAAAGGGTGTTAAAACAGAAAGAAAGCTGCACCTGACACAACTGTCATTGTAAAACCTTACAACTTTTTCCTAATTTCCCACTTATTTGTAGAGTCAAGGTGCAATGGGTTCATCCATATGCATATAACTTTAGTGACTTTAAAGGAGAATAATTGTGCATGCATTCATAGACGAAACAGCATTGCAGAAGTAAGGTAAATGTGCATATATATTTACATGCTAATGATGGAAATCATTGTGTGAGTGTTCCTCCTATATGCTGCTATAAGCATAAGTGAGGCCCTTTATTTGCTGCCACTTCCACTGGCACGTTCTCAAAGAGAAACAACTTCCCTTTCTGGAAATGACGTGAGTGGGATCCCTTTTGCACGCGTGAGGCTCGTTTTTTGTCTTTCACACACACAAATACACACACACAAATACACACACACAAACACACACACAGACACTGCAAAGTTTCTCATGATCTGAGTTGTCACAGTCCACATGCTGTTTTTTCATCAGTGTGGCTTTGTGCTTGCGTGTGAGTGTTTATCGTGTCAACATTGATGCTGTTAAGGTTGAGGTATTTCCTGTGTGTGCACAACAGAATTTGTTTTAATTCCTGCTATCAGTCGTTTGCAAAATATCAGCAAAGGACGCATATATGTTTGACTGACTAATGATTTTCTTTTATCTTACTGATATCGGTTCTTTATCTCAGTGATATCTGTTATCGTTACATACTGAAACAGGTGACTAATCAGGCACATTACACTGCATGGTGTGCTGCCGCAAAGATGAGGAGCCACGAATTTAGTTGGGTGGTTTCTCATGTGCTCCTGTTGCCCTTTAATCAAAGGTGGGCGCGCAAAGGTCAAGGTGAAGGGATATTTCACTTGCTTTTAGCACTTATTTCAATATTGCGGACTGACGGTAAACAGGGGGTGTATGACAGGAAGTCATGAGTCACAGCTTCAAACCCGTGGATTTTCTCTTCTGCAGCATGCTGAGTTATTTAGGTTGCACCCTCTCACTAAGTGCTCTCTAGATCACCGGAAAAATGTGAATAACAGCAGGAACGCGAACTTCAAAGAAGGTAAAAGATGTGATTCCCTCAAAGTGAAGATCAAACATTTGCTTCTGTTAATCGGTTGTCGTGCCATCACATCTAACTAAATTTAATAACGTTGAAGTGTCCCCGGATGCTGTCTTCAAATAAAACATATCGAGGTCCAGCGTGGTCTTCAAAGTCAGGATCACAAGACAGCAGAAAATCCTCTGATAGCAAGGTGTGTGTCTACATCATAAGATTAAGCCCAATGCTGGGGGAGAAAACAAACCACACATATTTCAGGATGATTAAATATGAACACAGGCCACAGGTACTACTTTTTTCAAACCTTCAACATCCAGTGAACATCTCGCTGTGAAATCACTTTTCTAAAAGTTTTACTATGGGGTATACTGTCCCCTTAAAGACCTCTCACCACACACCACAGAGACTTCAGTGTGACACATCACAGCTAACTGTAACACGGTGCTCACAGAAATGTGTTTTGAACCTCACATTGCCCATCTAAAGAGTTATCCCGGCCCTTTCCGAATTTTACATGATTTCCCAGGTTTGCTTTCTAGGCTGGCAGTCTGGGTCCAAAACAGCGTAAGTGTAAAAACAGAAGAAAATACTCACAATTCTACAGGGAAGCAATCAATTGATAGCAAAAGCTAATTTAGAACAAGGTTGTTTTAGACTGCAATTTGCATTTGAATGAGAAGTACCTTTACTTTGTGCTGTTTTTCTTCCAAACTTTTAAGCTGTTGTTTTATTCTCCTCCACTTCATGTAAACTATTTAAAGATAATGCATATAGTAGGTTGTATTTTATTGAAGACTAAAGGTCTAAAGCTATGCTAACAGCTTATTGAGATAGCATTTACTCACAGGGGTCCATGCTATTTAAACTATGCTGATATTTTGGGAGCTATCACGCTACCTATGGATTGTATATAAAAGACAATGTACCAAAGTGCCTTAAAATTGTATTCTTTCCAATGGCCGGTGGGGGTGACTTCTCTGACTGCAAATGCTGGAAAGCATAGCAGCCTGTTGGGAAAATCACCCTTCAGCCTTTGATGACGTCAGAGAAATCATGTCTTAATAATACAGTGTGATGCTTATTTTGTAAGTTATGGTCACTATTAGAGTTGATGCAGGGTGTTGTCTTTGGTCGGGTCTCTCTACAACCCCTGTTCTGAAATTTTTTTTAATGCTGTGTAAAAATAAGAATGCACAACATTGTTATATTCACAATACAGCATACAAAACATATGAAATGTTTTAATTGAGACAGTTTACTATTTCATGAAAAACGTTAACTCACTTTGATTTAAAGGCAGCTTCATCTCCCAAACACAGTTCAGAAGGCTGGAAAAGTAAGTACTCCAATTTTAACATTTAGATGAACTAGAAACGGGTCAGTAATCTGTCAAAAGAGTATCTTTGAGAGGCAGAGCTACTCAAAATTATTGGTTCACCCATCGGCAAAAACAATATTAGCAAACTGTGGAATAAGAACAAAATCTTCAATACAAAATTTATATTACTTTAAATATCTCATTATCTGTAGTACATAATATTATGAAAGATTCATAGCCTGGATAAATGTCTACGTGTATAAGAGGCACGGCTGAACATCAGGTAGTACTGCATTAAGAACAGCCATGACTCTGTTGTGGTAATTACTGCATGGACTCAAGAACACTTCCAGAAATTACTGCCTGTGAAATCAGCTCACTGTGGCATCCACAAATACAGATTAAAGTGCAATCATGCAAAAAAGAAAGAAAAAAAGCCATATGTGAAGATGATCCAGAAATGCTGCCATCTTCCCCGAGCCTATGCTCGATTGAAGTGGACTGAGGCAAAGTGACAAACTGTTCTGTGATCAGACAAATTTAAATTTGAAATTCTTTTTTCAAAGCCACACCGGACTAAAGAGACCACCTGACTTATTAGCAGCTCTCAGTTCAAAAGCCTCTCTCATCTCTAATGGTATAAGGAATGCATTAGTGCCTATGCTGGGCAGCATGTTCATCTGGAAAGGCACCATCAGCTTTGAAAGGTAGATACAGGTTTTAGATTAACATGTGTTCCCATCAAGAAGCTGTCTTCTTCATCCTTGCATATTTGAGCAAGTCAGTGCTAAAGTGCATCTATTACAACAGCATGGCTTCACAGTAAGGGAGTTCGGGTGATTTCACAGTGTATTGCTTTTTCTGTGTGCTTACCATCTTAGTGGTGCAGTTGTGAGCACTCTTGTCTCACAGGAAGAAAGTCCTGATTTCAAATCCACAGGCTGGCCGTGTCTGTGGCTGTACATATAACTCATCCTGTGAGGACTTTTTCAGACTACCCAAATAACCAGTAGTTAACCTGTCAGTTCACTAGTACAAAGTCTGCGCGATGCCTCATTGCACCAATTTGTGGGAATGGGCAGGTTATATTACAGCAAATGAACAGCCATCCCGTTTCTTCCCACTTGCAGGCTCCAATGAGACAGCAGCACCCCTGCCTAAACCAAAAAGAGTATTTACAGCAGTGAGGATGCAACTAAAGCAGACCTTCTGCTGCTTCATAAATTAGATTTGAAGAAAAGGAAAAATTGAACAAAAGGAGAAAAAGGAGAAGTAGATGCATTGCACGCAAAGTGATCGCTACACTGAAATGTTTCCATGTTAAATGTCATGCGCGACATACAAATTAGTGAAAGGCCGTTGGCGTTGTTGTTTTTCGACTGATGCTCAGTGGTCACAAATGGCGCACAGTGGTATGTAAACACCTTTAAACTGTAATTTCACTCCCTGTGAAATTTCATCAAAATACAGAACACACGCTGCGCTGTTCTGAATGTAGCCGTCCTGATTGCTTTCAATTTCTCTCAGGTCACTCCCCTTCTGCCCCCTCGAGTGGCTCTCAATAACTGCCTCCTGCATCCATGTCAAACGTCTGGCATGAACTGAACAGCAGCTGGCTTTCGTAATCACCACAGACACACTCTTTAGCTTTTGTGTTACGCTCACACGTATGAGCCAACACCTGTCGGAAAAGCAGCAGAAGCCGTTTAGCTGAAGTTTGCTGTGAGATCTCGTCTTTGATAGCCTTAGATGCTAAAACATGCAGCTCTTATCGTCCTGCCTCTTTTCTCATAAATATGGCAAAACCACAGGAAATAATAGGCCTGTTCTTAAGGCACATGTGCAAAACATTTGGGAGTTCGCAATAACTTGAAAGCTTAACTGTGTAAACACACATACATGTGCGCACACACATCACTGACAGACGTCCACAGCCGATGCACTGTTCGCTGACCCTGACCCATTTATTCATTTATTCGGCTCCTTGTTTTTGCAAACTTCAACAGTCTGTGAAAAGCTTCTTTGTCTGATCATTCGGTGTCATTGTATCTTGTGGAGCACAGGGGTTTCATTCTTCTTTGGCAATTAACGCTGGTCTGTCTATGCTTGTTGACTTTGGCAGGCAGAGGCTGTCCTCGTGAGCTTGTGCGTCAAGCTATCATCCAGGAGGTCCAGGACTAGCTCTGCTCAAACAAACAGTTTCAGTGATGAGGGCCTTACAGATCTCTGACTCGCTCAAAATCACGCATTAGTCCACATTTCTCTCTGATTTTAGAGTTTGTGGTTGTAATTCCCATAAAAATGATGTGGGAAAAAATCATTAATTTGAGCTTGAGTTGTTTATCCATTTGGAAGTAATCGAGTTCACAATGAAAAATCCTCTCATTTTGGTGGAGATATTCTCAGTATTACAGAGTTGTCTTCAAAATTTCCCATCAACTTGTGATCTGTTATATAGTAAATATATTATGGTAATCAGCTGGATACTTTCCCACAGCAGCAGTTCAGTGTTACAGGCCCCGAGGGTGCCTGGAGCTACAAAATGCTTGATTGATGCGAATGGCTTTTGCAGCATTAACAATCATACAGGCGAATATAGCCAAACTTTTTTTTTTTAACCCTTGTATGGTGTTCGGGTCTGTGAGACCCGTGTTCAGTTTTTTTCAAAAGAAAAATTAAACAATTAATTATTTTTTCACGTGTAAATGTGTTGTGTCTTTCCACTCACTCCACTTGATTATAACTGATTTATTTATAACATTTTATATAAAAGAAAAACGAGAAGCACATTAATTCATAAAAAATTGTCAGTTTTTCTTTCTCTTTTGGTTTTTAGTCGTGGTTTTCAATTCAGTTTGGTTAGGTAGTTTCCAGAGTGAGTTTCCTTATTTCATTTCAGTTTTTATTGATTAAAAAAATGTAGGTTTTGTTTTTTTGTTTATTTTACATTTTCCAATGTTAGTTCTAGTATTTTTTTTTTTATGTTGAACTATGAATCAGTATTTTCCAGCAGCAAGAAGTAAGAAGTTTAGACTCACACACACACAACACAAACATGTTTTTATGGCAGTTGACTCACAGTCATGCTTACATCTCAAGTCCCAATAAACAAATGCGTCAAAGTCCCCTCAGGGTCAAACCTCACCAAAATAAGTATCTAATCTCCATTAGATTTTTTTATTCAGTTTTTAAATGCATGGCTTTATTCTTATTTTGATTAACAAAAATGTTTTTAACACTTTGTTTTAGTTTTTACTTTAACTATAATAACCTTGGTAACCACTTACCAATATGTATCTGGACTGTGGGTCAGGAAAAAGGGGTTAGATAACTGATGCAATGCCCTGTGAGAGCATCCTGGGTAGCTCATTATGTTTGTCATTGTTTATAAGTCATTAAAACGTTTTAAAGCTTTTATTACTGCAGAGTTTAGGGATGTTTACTGCAGCTGCATTGGAACCTTATTAATATACACCTTTTTTCCATCTGCACATATCGCTGTCATGCAAACCCAACGAAAGGTTTGTGTAAGAGGTAAGAGCTGTGGTTTTAGTTAGTTTCTTTGGTCCAGTGGCAGCAGTGTGCTAGGTAAATAAGTTCTGCTGCAGTCTTAAAAGTGCCACTTCTTTCATCACAGGAAGTTTTACAACACTATAATTCTCAGCAAACAGTGTTAGTTTCAGTTAGCTCAAGGAAGAGGAACCAAAAGCAGGACTAAAAACAAGCAGCGCTGTAAAGGAAAGTAAAGAAGACCTTTAATAAATTAACACACACAAAAAATTAGCTGATATTAAAATTTCAAAAAAGACAGGTAACCACAACTTGAAGAAGTAGTCTGAGGCTAATTCTGGGAATCAAAATTCAGCCAGATAACGCGCAGATACAGCTTGCTAACCATGCTAGCTAGTGTTAGCGAGTGACTTAGCGCTCTGCCCTTTAATCCAAACATGGTAACTTTGGTTTCAAAACAAGGAAGCTGGAGATGCTTAGATACTAAAATTGAGCCTTCAAAACAGAACTTTACATGGGTGATGATATGGTTGCCAAGACATCTTTAAACAAACACGGAGGAAGTAAACAAAACTGAGAGTGAGTAAAGTACTACGATAACACTCAGAGAGCACGAACCTCCACCAAGGCAGCTCGCTCTCTTGACAGTATTTACTTTGAATGCAATAGTGTATTTATTGTGTGTTGTATCTATTCATTTTGTTTTCTTTGGTCTTTTTAAATGTACTGTAGGATGCTTGTAGTGCATTAAATCAAGTGCTAAGTGCAGGTTTATGTTATTTGCCCCCCTGTTGAAACCCATTTCCATTTGGGCGGGAGGGCACATGTGTGTACATGTGTAGCATTCATTTTACTGTTTGTTTAATTAGTTTAAATGTTTAATGAATATCAGGTGAAAAGAGGAAATCCCCTGCATCAAAAAAAAAAATGAAAAAAGTAAAACTAATACTTATTCAGGAACATGGTGCATGTATTCAAATTGTTGTATATTTACACTGTTATAACCTATTATTGTAATGTATATAAATCCATAATAAAATGAAACAACTATACACAAAAAAGTATCCCATGCCCACATGTTCTTGTCAGAAACCTCTTATTGTTTATTGAGAGCATTATTATCACATTGACCTTCAGATTAATCTATTAAACTCGAAAGAGTTCAAGTGTGACATGATATTTTCTGATCTTTGTAGGGTACTTTCTGGATGTTGAAAACACACAATATTTGTAAGACTGATAGTTACTAAGTTATAACCTTAGGTTATAAGGTTCAATTTTCAATCAATACTCAATTAATCAATAAAGTGACTTTGAAGACCTTAGTGCATGTACGGATTAATGGATTGTTACCATGACTCCACTCTACACCCCTACAATGTTTAATCAAAATTCACTGAAACTTTTTTAAGCTATTGTGTTTACAGACAGAATCGCAAGTAAGCAACATTACAAAAAAATAACCTCCTTGGCAGAGGTAAGACTTCTTTTATGATTCCTTTTATTTCAGATTAAATGATTGTACTGGTGTTTTCCATGTAATACAGACATTCTGATATCAGATGTATCTGCTAATTCATTACACTCCATTTCCATCTTCAGCTGGACACTGCCTCAACTCTAGTGAGTGCAGTGGGCAGTGGACACTGGAGAGGACAGTCAATCAATCAATCAATAACACATGTAAGCAGCTTGACAATGGCGATAGTCTGTTTGTCCTCATTTGCTTTTTATCTGATAGACCACTGTTCCATGTCACAATGCCACACTGCTCAGTCATCTGGGTGGAGTGGGAGCCAAACACATGGATCTCTTCCTCTGTTTTACCACAGGTTTGCTGAGGTTTCTCTAGTTGTTGTTCCTGAATGGTAGGTACAGTGTCCTGGTCCCTCAGTCCTCCTGTCCTGCCTGCTCCAGGCTTTGCCTTCTCTCTGTCCTTCACTCTCTCCTCTCTGTGTGCTTGTGTGTCTGTGTCAATGTTCATGGGAAGGACTCATTGTGGGTTCCCGCCTCTGGCTGAACACACCTGCAACAATCAATCACCTGTTCTCGATGATCTCGTTAAGAAGCACTATTTAAGAGGGCGGCTGAGGTTCATTCTTCTCTGGATCGTTGAACTGTGCTGTTAGTAAAGCCGTGGCTCTTTTGTCTTTTCCTTGCCTTTATAAACTCGCAACTAATCTCATCCTTCTTCCTCTTGTATACAGACCTTCCCTGGATTTTCCCTGTCCTGGAGTTCTTGGAGAGACTGCTTGAGCTGAGTCAGTGTGGATCCCCTGTTCCCCCTTCGTACTACCTGTATATATCACCCTGGCGTTTCACTGTAAATAAATGCACTAAACTTGATCCCTCTGAGTCCTGCCATTGAGTCCACTCCATCCAGCATTCCTGACATATAGTAGCCAAACAGTTATATATTAATAATAAATAAAAGATCACACTTGGAACTCAGGGAAAAGCAAAACGATCTTCAGCGCCATTCTTTACGTCTGGTGGCTTTAACATAATCTGTTTATATGACAGGAACAAAAACCTTTTTCTGCCAAAGAATGCAGTGTATTGTGCTAACAGAAGTAAGGCTGATACAGTAATCCTGTGGTGACAGTTATCTCAAGATGTAAATACCTGGCCAGTTCCTGTATCTGTTCACCAGGCCACACAGATCCTGTATGAATGCTTGTGTGCGCAGAAGCCCCTCTGGAGATGGAGCCATGTGCGTCACACCACAGATCAGCCTATTATCCATAGCTGAAGGCGACAGGAGAAGAGGGCTAGGGGCTGTGCAGGCAGGTGATAGTATGCTTGGCAGAGAGAGTGGCAAGAGGAGGAGATAAAGCACGATGACAGGCAGTCAGCGAGTGCATGTAATTAAAAAGAGTAAAAGCAGGAAGTAAAAGACAGCATTAACCAAAGAAGTGGGAGATGGCACGGGGAGGAAAGGGTACGCAAACAGAGCGCGACGAGGAAAGCATTAGAAAGAGGTCAGCACTCAGTGGAGCAGGAGAGTGCACCTTTCATAGTGATTTGGTGATGTAATGCTCTTATTCGACTGCTCCGAAAAATGACAGAGTGAAAGGATTAAAAACAAAAAACAAAGAGAGAGTCTGGGTCACTTTTAGTCTTGTTTCTCACCACTCTGCTCATTCATACATGCAGGATTTTGTGCAGCAAGCACATCATTGTCACATATAAAAACCACACAGGCATTCACATTGAATTGTTTTCATGCACTTTGATTGATTCTCCATTAATCAAAGTTGCTTCCCTTGCTGCACCTTTTGGGCTGTCCGTGTATACATACACAACTCCCTGTGTTATCCATGTGTGTGTCCTCTGAATCACTCTCATTTTCCCTTTCTTTTCTGCCCTTTTTCACGCTCCCGAGACTCATGAGCGATAAACCTGAAATTTAATGATTTACCCCACCTGGACTTGTGCCACTCTGTGGCTGTGAAAAACAATTTGTATTCTAACAAAAATGTGCCGTGTGCGCAGTCAGAACTTACAAACAACACACATCTGGTCCCTTTAAATCAGGGAAATCTCACTGAGCATAGCGCAGCAAAATTAAATTAAAAATATATATCAAAGCTTCACTGATCCCACATTCCTCCAGCTAGCTCCACGGGAAGCTGGAACATTCTCCGGATTTATTGTTCTAGCACATGAGAGTCAGCCGGCGAGAGAGAAACAAGCAATATGTTCTGCACTCGCTGCTGCTGCTGCTGCTGTGTGTGTGTGTGTGTGTGTGTGTGTGTGTGTGTGTGTGTGTGTGTGTGTGTGTGTGTGTGTGTGTGTGTGTGCATTTTCTCGCAAGTGATTGCATAAGTTTTCAAAGAAGATAATGAGGAAGCTGAAGATGAAACCGTTGTTAAGAGTCAAAGTTCATGGATGCATCACTTTCTGTTTGGCTGCTTCAATTATACAAAAATAGTTGTAGCAAATAACTTAATCATAATTGTTAATTTAAACAAAAGAACGCACAATACTTGGTATTTAGAAGAAATGAGTCACTAATTTAATTGCCTGCTAATGTTATTATCTTGTGAGACTGCACTTCCATAAGAACAGCTACAAAAACATCATGCAGCCACATAGTTTTCATTATGACACACACCTTTAGTGATTGTAGTCATTCGGGGTGGCTAGATGGCTCAATAGATGGGTCAATAAAACTCTGTTTGTTTCCTGTTGCCCAACACAGCTAAATCAGATATTAAACTGTCTTTAAACCTGCGGGCGTGCAAGTACAAAGTCCGTGCACATAATGTTCACTTGCTGATATAATGGCTGATAAGTGGTCTTTCTCATGCTCCCTCACCTAAACCGCTTCCTGATTCCAGGATTTCTTGCTTTAAAACGGCTTCAGGTGTTATTTAGTCAGAAATTAAATTTAGAAGACATCACCACTCATCCTACAAATCTTTAGGATTGACCTTTGGACATCAGCTCTGGCTTTCCTTTTTTGGCCTTGGTGCAAAAGGAGATCTCCACTTCTCCCCTCCCCTCCCCTCCCGTGTAGCCTCGTCAGGCTGGAAGCTCCAGCGCTCACATGGCTGGAGCCCACAAACACATACACGTCCTCAGCGTCATTTCTGCCTCTTAGACACCCGCCTTCACCCAGCTTAGGTCTCCTAATCCTCGTTTAGCTGTTCTTTTCTCTGACGGACTCGGCTCAAACTCCCCGCAAACACATTTTTTCTGAACCTGCCGCTCTGAAGCGACAGCTGCAAAATGAGACGGCAGAGGTCAGGTGGGAGAAATTACCCAAAGAAAATGAGGAAATGAGCAAAGTAAATTAGAGTCCGGCAAAGGGAGAGGGGTTAAGGCAAATGCACACGAGCTGGGGCAATATGTGTTACGAGTAGATGAACAGTTTGATAGTTGCCATCTGTTAATATTTCACTGAGTTCTCTCTATATCTTTGTGTTTACTTCTCTCCTTTCTCTCTTTCTCTTACAACTCTCCTTTGATGATTAAAGACTATTATCCAGCTTTAGGGCCCAGCTGAGAGGCCATATGGACATTTAGCAAAAAGATCAGGAGCACAAGATGCAGCACCACCTGGAGGGATAAAACTCGCAACTTTCTTTCCATCTGGACTGTTGCAATGTCACTTCCAAGTCATACTGGAAAATCATGTCTTGACAGAGATAATGCACAGTGCATAAGTGCAGCAGGACTCAGGACTTTAGTCTAAACAGAAATACAACTATTGCTGTACTTGATATAATCATCAATAATTATAAAATAACTTTGGGCTGTATTGAGGTGAAATTTGGCAAAGAGCTGTGAAGTGACATTTTTGTTTTTTTGGATGATTTTCTTTCAATAAAATGTATCAAATCCTTCTGAATATTCCGGCATGATATCTGGTACTGGGTAGTCGACCTGGTACAGACAGCATGAGGCCATTTGTTCCCATGCAGTTCCTTTCAATCCTGAATGCTCTCACAGCTTCAGTCCCTTATCCCCTTCTCCGCCCTGCAGTCTGGTGGAGCTTTGATGGATTTACTTGTGTTATACATGAGTTTTATCGGGTTCAGCTTTAGGCTGTCGCATGTATGAAATCCATTTCATCACAAGCAAAACAATTCAGCCAACCCCTGTTTGCTGAAACTGTGTCTACTTGCAATACTTGTGGACATAAATCTGCTTAGGCAGCCGCACTGTGGGGACGAGGAAAGATTTGGTAAGATTCAGCGTCTGTTGTTGCAGTTTTGAATGCTGCAAAACCTTCACATTTGCACCGGTTGTGTCCTGCGTGTGTATTTGCTGCCTAACATCTTGTCGGCCATACCAGTGAGCAGGGAGCCTTCCAGTCGTTCCTCATTTGGGTGTATTGTATTGTGTTTTGATTTAGTTGCTAGGGTTGTCACGAGATAAAAGAGCACAACAGGCAGTTTGACACAGTTCCCTCTTTGTTCCTCGTCCAGCCGGACCTGCTCTCATCACTCAACACCCAGCCACCCACCGCTCACTATAATCATTAACCTCAGATTAACCGCGGCACAAAGACCCCTTCTGTCGTGGTCTGGGTGGTTTTCCACAGCATCAGCTCCTCCCCACTGGGTGGAGTCTTTGTTGTTCCTCACCTGATGGCAATCGGACCAGCAGTATTTATGACCGGCGCACTCAACTGGTCTTCGCCAGATTATCTGCCAACTTTAGTCAGTTCTCGGCCTCACGTCCGTTCCTTGGTGACTAATCGTGTGTATTAACCGTATCTCTGTTTTTTTCGTCAGCCTCTGAAAACCACCTACCAAGCTCTCCTGGATACCAGTTTGCTGCCACCGGTAATCCCTCTCCGTTTTGGAGCTGCCATTTTCTCCTGCCTGCCTCCCTGCCTTGCATGCAGCACCCACCTGGACCTCTCCTGCCTCCCCCCTCCACGCAACCCCCACCTGCAAGCTTGTAAGACAGCTCAGTGTACTATTTTTTAGATTCACTCGCAACCCTCTGTGGGATTCCCCTGACTGCATTGTCTTCTGTTTCAGTGCCCGGGCCCACCACAGTTTTCCCTGCCCAGTACCTGCACCCAGTTATCCCTGCCATCTAGTTTTCACCACAGTATTTTTCTCTCGCCTCAGACATCTAGTTTATGTTCATTGATTCTAGTCTGCACTTTCTGTTAGCCTCTGAGCATTGTAAAAATAAAGTCTCTTTTCGTTACACCTCACCCCTGGCCTCCGGTTTTGAATCTGCGCTTGAGTCCATCCCATGTCCACGGGCCACTGCGCCTGACAGTATAATCTGGCCAGTATATGGACTCAGCGGATCAAATCCGGACTGCCGTCTCGAAGCAGGGCGCCATTCTTGGTACTCACGAGGACGCGCTCCAGTTTCTCCTGGCGAAGGTTAACTCACTCACTGACGAGCAAGAGAAGATGCAATCCGCGGTTCAGAACCTTCAGTCAGCCACTGCCCCTGAACCCGAACCCATTCCCAGTACGTCGGCACCGGTACCCGCGCCGCCGCCGCCTCAGCCCGCTGCGGATTCTGAGCCTCTGCAGACGCCGATGTTCCGCGATGCCGCCTCCCCGGAGCCGGAACCCTTTTCTGGCGGCCAGGGGGGATGCAGCGGTTTCCTCCTTCAGTGCGAGCTAGCGTTCGGTCGCTCACCCCGCTCGTTTGTTTCTGATACTGTGCGGATTTCTTATTTAGTCGGGAAACTGCGCGATCGCGCCCTTACATGGGCAGAGGCTTATCTAGCTAGACATCCGTTACCGACTTGTCATTATGATGACTTTTTGAGAGAGTTTAAGAAAACTTTCGCTCACCCGACCTCTGAATGCAGTTTGGCGCAGAGGCTGTTGCATCTTCGCCAGGGACGGCGGAGCATTGCGGACTTCCTAATCGATTTCCGCATCGCCGCCGCCGAGGCGGGCTGGTCTGATCGGGCTCTGCATGGGGTGTATTTGCACTCTCTCAACGATGAGATGAAGGACCACCTGGCCTCCCGGGATGAGCCCGCTACTTTTGAGGAGTTGGTTTCCCTCACACTTCGCATTGACAGCAGGTTGCGGGAGAGAGAGTGGGAGAGGGACTACAGTTCCCGTCGGTCCTTGCGGCGGTCATCTCCGGTCGTTTCTCCCCCGCCACCGCTTCCGGTTCAGCCGTCCACTCCCATTGCTGGCACCGGGGGTGGTGAACCGGAACCGGAACCCATGCAGATCGGGCGTTACCAGCTGACGGTGGAGGAGAGAGAGAGGCGCCGCCGTTCACGTTCTTGCTTTTATTGTGGCTCCGGTGAGCATTTGATTTCTTCCTGCCCTAAGAAGGGAAAAGAGACTGCCCGCCGGTAGGTCCGGGGATATGGGTGGGCGGTACCAGGGTTAACGCCAAGCCCCGATTTTTGCTTTCTGTGACACTCTTACTCGGTCAGGGAGCCCACGTCTCATCAGCGCTGGTTGATTCAGGGGCCGAGCAGAGTTTGATCGACAGGGGATTTGCTGAACAGCTTCAGATCCCTCTTTTTGAGTTAACTCCGTCTATTCCAGTTAGGGCATTAAACGATCAGGTCTTTTCTTACATTACTCATCGCACTGCACCGGTTACCTTGATCACTTCCGGCAACCACAGAGAAACACTGATCTTTTACACCTCACAATCCCCTGACACGCCCATAATTTTAGGTTTCCCATGGCTAAGACATCATAATCCTCACCTGGATTGGGTGGGACAGAGGGTCGTGAGTTGGAGCCCATATTGTCATGCCAACTGTCTCGTCTCAGCTGCCCCACCTGGGGCCACTGAGCCCTCTAGCAAGGAGAACTGCACCCCTGACCTCTCTGCGGTTCCCCCCGAATATCATGACATATCAGAAGTTTTTAACAAAGATAAGGCACTGTCCCTACCACCCCATCGCCCTTACAATTGTGCCATTACCTTGTTTTCCGGCTCCACGTTACCTTCCAGCCGTCTCTACAACTTGTCACGCCCTGAACGGGCTGCCATGGAAAAATACATCGGAGACTCACTGGCGGCTGGACTCATCAGACCATCGACTTCCCCCGTGGGTGCTGGCTTCTTCTTCGTGGGTAAGAAGGATGGCACACTCCGTCCATGCATCGACTTTCGGCCCCTTAATGACATCACAGTTAAAAACAAATACCCATTACCACTCATCAGCTCCGCTTTTGAGCCCCTCCATGGGGCCACCATTTTTACCAAACTGGATCTCAGGAACGCATATCACCTAGTCAGAATCAGGGAGGGGGATGAGTGGAAGACTGCGTTTAACACACACTTAGGACATTTCGAGTATTTAGTCATGCCATTTGGCCTCACTAATGCACCTGCAGTTTTCCAAACCCTAGTGAATGATGTCCTTAGGGATTTTCTGGATCGTTTTGTCTTCGTTTACCTCGATGACATCCTGATTTTTTCCAAGGACCTCAAGGAACACAGAATCCATGTCCGGGCCGTACTCCAGCGGTTGTTGGAGAACAAATTATATGTCAAAGCCGAGAAATGCGAATTCCATGCACCATCTGTGTCATTCCTGGGTTACATTCTTGCAGGGGGGCAGGTGAAGACAGATCCGGCTAAAGTGAAGGCAGTAGCGGAGTGGCCACTACCTACCTCACGAAAACACTTACAAGGGTTTTTGGGCTTCGCGAACTTCTACCGCCGCTTCATCAGGAATTACAGTCAAGTAGCCGCTCCCCTAACTCGTCTAACTTCCTCTAAGCTTCCTTACCATTGGAGTCCAGAGGCCGACGCCGCCTTCTCCCGGTTGAAAGAACTGTTTACCTCTGCGCCGGTCTTAATCCATCCCGATCATAGTAAACCTTTTGTCGTGGAAGTAGACGCGTCAGGCGTTGGGGTCGGGGCGGTGTTGTCCCAGCGTTCAGGTTCATCTGCTAAGCTTCAGCCCTGCGCCTTTTTCTCCCGCCGCCTCTCACCTGCGGAGAGGAATTATGACGTTGGAGACAGGGAGTTGCTTGCTGTAAAGCTAGCGCTGGAGGAATGGCGGCATTTACTTGAGGGAGCAGAGCATCCATTCACTATTTGGACTGACCATAAGAACTTAACCTATTTACGCACAGCCAAAAGGCTCAACTCGCGCCAAGCTCGATGGTCCCTATTCTTTACTCGATTTAACTTTTCCATCTCTTACCGACCAGGCACCCGCAACACCAAGCCGGATGCTCTGTCCCGCCAGTTCGACCCTGTGTGTGACCCGTCTGATGCACCCACCATCTTGCCGGCAGGAGTCAGGATCGGTTCTGTCGCCTGGGACGTGGAGGAGGACATCCGCCGTGCGCTGGAGACTGAGCCAGACCCCGGCACGGGCCCTCCGAACCGACGCTATGTCCCCACCGTGGCTCGCCCTAAGGTGATCGATTGGGTCCACAAGGGCAAATTTTCTTGCCATCCGGGTGGGGGGAGAACAGGCTCACTCCTTAAAAGGTATTTCTGGTGGGAGACTATTGATAAAGACGTCAAAGAATATGTAGCTGCCTGTCCTGTCTGCGCACGTAACAAATCGAGCTCACTACGCCCAGCTGGACTTTTACGACCCCTCACTATACCTCATCTCCCCTGGTCTCACATTGCGTTGGATTTTGTCACTGGCCTTCCCGTCTCCTCAGGTAAAACCACGATTCTCACTGTGGTGGATAGATTCTCCAAAGCTGCACACTTCATTGCCCTAAACAAACTCCCCACTGCAACGGAGACAGCCAAGATTATGACTGAGCAGGTCTTCAGACTCCACGGCATACCTTGCGAGATCGTGTCAGATAGGGGCCCTCAGTTCATTTCGCGAGTGTGGAGGTCGTTCTGCACCGCTCTCGGGGCTAAACCCTGCTTGAGCTCAGGATTTCATCCACAGACGAATGGGCAGGCCGAACGGCTCAACCAGGAACTGGAGGCCACCCTCCGTTGTGTCGCTGCCTCCAACCCCGCCTCATGGTCCTCGTTGCTGCCGTGGGCAGAATACGCTCACAATTCGCTTACGTCTTCTGCTACTGGCCTCTCGCCTTTTGAGGCCTCCATAGGTTACCAGCCGCCTCTCTTCCCCGACCAGGAGGCCGACCTCGAGGTTCCCTCGGTCCAACACCATCTCCGACGTTGTCAGCGGGCGTGGAGGTTGACCCGTCGGTCGTTGTGCCGGTCCGTTGCTCGCCAGTGCCTGTACGCGGACCGTCGCCGCAGGGCAGCCCCTGCCTACTCCCCTGGGCAGAAAGTGTGGTTGTCTGCTAAGGACGTTCCCCTCAAGGTGGCATCCCGTAAGCTGGCCCCGCGTTTCATTGGACCCTTCGAGGTGGAGCGGGTCCTCAGCCCTTCTGCGCTGCGGTTGAAGCTGCCTTCCTCGCTGCGCATTCACCCGACCTTCCACGTCTCCCAGGTCAAGCCGGTGGTCGTGAGTCCGTTGTGCCCTCCTTCCGCTCCCCCTCCTCCCGCCCGGCTCGTGGATGGGCATCCTGCCTTCGCGGTCTGGCGCATTCTGGACGTCCGTCGGCGGGGACGGGTCCGGCAGTTCTTGGTGGACTGGGAGGGTTATGGGCCTGAGGAGCGGTCCTGGGTGTCTCGTTCCTTGATTTTGGATCCTGCTTTGCTTTCTGCTTTTTACGGGGCTCGACGCGGGCCGCGGGTGGCTCGGTCGCCGGGGGCCGACCCTTGATGGGGGGGTAGTGTCGTGGTCTGGGTGGTTTTCCACAGCATCAGCTCCTCCCCACTGGGTGGAGTCTTTGTTGTTCCTCACCTGATGGCAATCGGACCAGCAGTATTTATGACCGGCGCACTCAACTGGTCTTCGCCAGATTATCTGCCAACTTTAGTCAGTTCTCGGCCTCACGTCCGTTCCTTGGTGACTAATCGTGTGTATTAACCGTATCTCTGTTTTTTTCGTCAGCCTCTGAAAACCACCTACCAAGCTCTCCTGGATACCAGTTTGCTGCCACCGGTAATCCCTCTCCGTTTTGGAGCTGCCATTTTCTCCTGCCTGCCTCCCTGCCTTGCATGCAGCACCCACCTGGACCTCTCCTGCCTCCCCCCTCCACGCAACCCCCACCTGCAAGCTTGTAAGACAGCTCAGTGTACTATTTTTTAGATTCACTCGCAACCCTCTGTGGGATTCCCCTGACTGCTCTGTCCTCTGTTTCAGTGCCCGGGCCCGCCACAGTTTTCCCTGCCCAGTACCTGCACCCAGTTATCCCTGCCATCTAGTTTTCACCACAGTATTTTTCTCTCGCCTCAGACATCTAGTTTATGTTCATTGATTCTAGTCTGCACTTTCTGTTAGCCTCTGAGCATTGTAAAAATAAAGTCTCTTTTCGTTACACCTCACCCCTGGCCTCCGGTTTTGAATCTGCGCTTGAGTCCATCCCATGTCCACGGGCCACTGCGCCTGACACCTTCTTGTTTTCATCATCGTTCACCCTCCCACGGCCATTCTTCCGTCCCCCATCTATCTTCTCCCTCTTCCTGTTCTGCACGCCAGTAAATGCTAGCCACTTACGGCAGGGAAATGAATATCTAAGAAAGAAAAGCAGCCAGAGGAGTCACCTGCCACACTGTGCAGCAGCATCTGCTCCCCCAGCTTAAAGCGAACCATATGCCTATTTTAGCAGCAGAGATAAGAGAGCTCCTAGGCTCTGATTCACCACAGTTCTCTCTTTAGTCCTCTTTATGACAAAACTATTATTATATTATAGAGTTCTTTCCTGAGCATTTGCTTGCATACACTTCTGTCCTCTTCTGGGCAGCACCACCTCCAGCTATAGCATTAATGACGTCAATGAGATAATGTGCAGTGTTTGCAACTTCACAGGAAACTTTTTTTTATGATATCCCAGCCTCCTACGTTCTGAGCCAAATATCATTATCTCAGTGTGATACTTCTTGTGCATAAATAATTACCGTCAGGTGCACGGTGACATTTCTGCAATCTTAATGATGCTCTGCAGGTATGGAATCATATTGCTGCAAGACTGACAACATAAATATCTGGTCACAGGAGTCAGGTGGGCGGCTGAATGCCACACGATCCCAGTAATTTTCTTCCTTCATCTAAATTTGACAGGCCACATCTGTTTCTTCATATTCCTCTACCTTTAATCCCTTCAAATCAAGCCCCTTTTTCTCGTAGATATTAGCCTCACTATCACTCCTCCTCCTCCTCCTCCTCCTCCATGGGCGTGAGCGGTGAACAGACTGCTTGGTCAAAAGGAGGTATGGGCAATGATGTCAGCAGCCTGCGTCAAAGTCTCAGGGGCATGTTTACAATCCCCTTAACCGAACTGAGCCTTTCACCGAGATCATTGCGCACTAATCAAATCTGCACTGCTAGCAGTGTGTCTTTGTTTATGCACGTCAATTATCTCCTCCAGTTCAATCACTCAGTTCACCGAGAAGCGTGGCCACTATGCAAATGTGCAGCACCCCGAGCTAAGGGGATGCAGGCACACCTGTGTGCAAGCAAGAGACTTGCACATATACACGAAAGAACTATGTGTAACCTTGAAATGGCTCAATAGAGGGTTTTGTGTTCGATCAGCGGAGGTGACTAAAGCCTTCTTGACGTGCGCGAATCCATCATATTCCTCCCTCCAGGCTTTTAGTGAGAAAGAAATAAACTCCTCATTTGAATTTGCTGCAGAACAGCTCTAATGCTTCCTGTTAAGGATTCATTGTAGGGTTGATGAGTTACTGGGTGTGTTGGGCTTCCAGTCACATGAGTCATCAAGACTGTGGTTTGCATTTATATTTGACTGCATTATACAGTGGCATAAACACTGACCTCAATGCAGCCGTGCAAGACTTACTTTGAAAGTTGAGAGATAAAGGGAGGGGTGAAATACGTCAGTGAGGCAGGTAAATAGACTGACTAGATACAAAGCAGCTGATGTTACAGCCAGAATAAAGTCATGCTCACAGACTTATCTGTGTGCAGTCTGTCGCACAAGACACGTCAGACTCGAAACATGTGCAGGTGGTAATGAATAACAAGGAAAATGTTTGACAGTCTGCTGGGAAAATGATTTGATTTGGGGCTGTTTTGCATTATTTTATTAATTGCTTGTGATTTCACGTATTTAGGTGGTTCTCAAACTGTGGGGCAGGCATTGCTGTGGGGCAGTTGGGTGTGCATGGCTAGAATGAAAATAAAGAGGGATGCTAAGATGAATAAAATATTTTTTTTTTGTGGAAAAATAAACAAACAAGAGCGTGGGGTGTGGTGCAAACTTTGGTTAGCCTATAGTCATGTGAAAATCAAAATTAGTTCTAAAGTTTTACATATAAGGACAAAATAAAATTAAAAATATCCGTTCCTAATCAGGATCTAAAACGATTTAATATAATCTCAAATGAAAACCAATACATGATGCATTATATTGTGTCATTTATTTATTTATTTAACAGAAACTGAGGGTACACAGACCAGTTCATGGTCGCCTCACTGACTGCAAGGTGCTCAGATCCTGTGGCGGTAAAACTAACCCAAACCCTCCCCCTCCACCACCGTGCTTGACAGCTGGTTTGAGTTGTTTGTGCTGATATTCTGTTTTTGGTTTTCATCAAACATGGTGCTCTTTGGTGTCATCTGTCTGACATTAAAGTGAATGTGCTAAGACTAGAATGATATAAAATGATGGACTTCACATTGTTTGGAAATGACCTTATAACCCTTCCCAGACTTGGCATTGTGTTAAAAAAAACCTGAATGTTCCAGATCTGCAAACTGCCAAAAACTCTGCATTTATAGAGGTGCTCACACTCGCTGATGAACCGCCAATCAAGTATATTTGATCAGCAGCACCCAGCTTGTACTTACCCTTTTAAGTCTGAGGGTAGAAATAGGAAGGGATGGCTACATTTTCACTCTTTTTCACACATGGCTATGCTGTTACTTACCCACAATCCCCAAAAAGGTAAATAAAGTAATAGTTACTAATTAAAATATAAACCTTCAAAACCCCATGCATGTCTCTATATCACTGAATTACTGTAGAACTCTAGAAATGTTGTTATATGACATGTTAGGTCACTCATATATTTCAAAATTGATGCCTTCCAGTGTCTATCGTGCTAGATTAAGACGAGTAAGCAAACGTATTAAGGCACAGCATTTAGCAGTTCTTGTTTCAGTACATATTAGCATGCCTACATTTATTAAAAGTACTCGAACCAGTCCAAGAAAAAAAAAGAAAAAAAAAGGTGCTATAAGAAATGCTAGCAAATGGAAGCTAATCCATCACTTGGTTGTCAAGATATTTCACTCTTTGCCAAAATGATGGACTGACTGACCTGAGTGGTGCTGAAAATTTAATGACGCCGTTAAGGTTATTCATCGAGTTGTCAAAAAAGGTACTATGCATGTAATATTTACACAGTGAATAGTACTCCAAACTGAGCTCCTGCTGTGACTTGGCTAGGACAACGCATACTGATTTTACACATACATCTCAAGCTAAACATGCACTTAGTGGCCTTAACTTGCATCATTACAGACAGATTATGGTTTGCTTCTTTTTTATCACCAGTGGGCTTTTAGCGTCAGCTCAGGCTTGACTAAGCCTGCAGAAGCAGCCCTGCAGAAGCGAGTTGGAGGGGAGAGGAAGGGAGTGTGAGGTAACCCATTAACTGGTTAGAGCTGTCAGAGGGGCTGTGACCGCACAAACAGAGCGTTTGTGCTGCATTTACGTCAGACAGCAGCTGTGGTTCATCCCTCCCCCTGCAATACTATGAGAGTCAGCCAGACAGGCTTTGGGACTGGGAAAGAAAAACACTACAGAGAGCTATGTGTTTGCTTCTGGAGAAATGGTGATATGCTCTACAATGCGTGTGCACAACACGCAAACAGACAAACGAGATTAAAGTGGTCGCCCGTGGCATTTCCACGTAGGTGACAGGAAAAGATTCACACACGTACATGCATAAAGCTTCGTAATCCACGACATGACATCTGCTATAATCCTCCTTGGCATTTAGTGCACACGGCTGAGCGATTATAACAGGTGTCATGTCATGTTTAAAACTGGATTATGCTGGCTTAAACCTGCGAGTGTCTTGCAGCAAACGCAAGTGTGCATGCGGGTGTCAAAAACTCAGCTGCAGACTCATAAATGGTGTTTATTGTTTTAATTAAGGGGGGTATGGCGTCAGCTGCGGTGGACTTTAATCACCCACTCTAAATTCTGTGGGAGCTTGAGAGGAGGATATAAAATAAGAATAAAACACAACAGTGCAGCTCAGGGTCAAAGGTGCTCATTGGGAAAACGTCACCAGGCTATATTA
The DNA here is from genome assembly GCF_057381845.1 of Rhamphochromis longiceps. Taxonomy (NCBI): domain Eukaryota; kingdom Metazoa; phylum Chordata; class Actinopteri; order Cichliformes; family Cichlidae; genus Rhamphochromis; species Rhamphochromis longiceps. Next base: position 19,581,894 of record NC_140572.1, read on the forward strand.
TCGTCAGCTGTACAGGCCCGCAGTGTAGGGCTGGGTATCATCACTGATTTCTAAACTCTATTCGATTCCGATTCACAAGGTCCCGAATCGATTCGATCCACGATTCGCTTCAGTTCGATTCAATTCGATTTGAATCTGGGAAATTTTGCCTCAGACAGTCAGAAATATTATAATTCAGATCAGTACATTTGCATATTTTTGTATCTATAAAAAGGAAGCTGACACTTGCAAGACCTTATTAAAGGTGTAAGCGTCACAGCAGATGCCTTTGTGTAAAAGTAGCTGAAGGTAAAACACAGAAAAACATGAAGGTGATTTTTTTTGGATCTTCTTTTGCTGATGGTTCGGTCAATATTGTTTGGAGAGAGATAAAACTAACAGCTTTAGAATCAGCGCAAAAAGGGCATAAACACAAAGCGCGGACCCGCCGAAACATCAGAATCAGCGAGCTGTCGGTTTTCAGCCCCAACCGTGTCCGTGCCGTCGGGTGATTCTGATCCGTCGGCAGGTCCGCGCTTTGTGTTTACGTCTTTGTGCAGAATCCGTGTACCTGCTCTCATTTACTGTTTTAGCTATTTGGTGGTTGTTGAAATTTTGTGAGGTTTAACCTGAGATTCTGGCGTTTTGGGCAAAATAAATTTCTATTAGAAAATCGATTCAGGATTTTAATGAATCGATATCACATTATCCAAGCCAGAATCGATTTAAATCGATCATCAAAACCCACCCCTACCGCAGTGCTGTTTTTCTTCCTGTCGTTGTTTTATTCCCCTCTCAAACTGGAATCATGTGAGAGGAGCAGAATATGTGTTTGTTGTCAGAGTCATTGACGTGTGCAGGCATCTGTGCGTGGGTGCGTGTGTGCCCTCAACAGGCAAAGCAAAAGCTGGTTACCAGAGGTGTGGACTCGAGTCACATGACTTGGACTCGAGTCAGACTCGAGTCATTAATTTTATGACTTTAGACTTGACTTGAAAAAATGTTCTAAGACTTGTGACTTGACTTGGACTTTTACACCAATGACTTGGGACTTGAATTGGACTTGAACCGGTTTACTTGAAAAGACTTGATATTTTACCCCAAATATAAAATTTAACATGCATATTATATAGAGATTGAAAATGTGACGTCATTCACGGGTAGAACCGCAAAGGATTCTGGGAACTCGTGGCAAGCGGTACTAGCGCACGCAGGCTTTCAATTAAAATCAGTTACACAGCGATAAAAAGAAACACAAAAATGGCAAGAAGCTGTTGTATCATTAACTGCAATAGCCGGTCGCATGACAGCCACGGGAAGCCGACGGGTAAAGAGATCGGTTGTTATCGGATTACGTCGTTGAAGAGAAATTGTTCATGTTTCCGAAGTAACAAAGACGCGACTGGATTGCAGCCATTCTAAGACCAAATATAACGTCCCAGAACCCTCCAGCTCACAGGTTACTCTGCTCCAAGCATTTACACGAAGGTCAGTGTTTTTTAGTAGTTAATACGTCATTTTCATAACATAATTAGTGATATAGGTTACAAGCAAGTCTGGCGCTGAACAGAAATTGTCGCGCTATGCTCCTTTGTTTATTGTGCATAAATAGTGAATTGTCCTGACACAATATTGCGTTTCGCTTCTGTTATTATGGTACATTGACAAAAACATATACTTTTATTCACAGGATAAAACAGGTTTTTTGTATCACTAATTGCCCAGTACGATTACAGCATACAATATTATTGTCACTGCTACATTTCTGTGATGGGTACCAGAAATTATTTCCACTGCTAATTAATTACCGTTGAGCTCAAAGGTCCTATTAATAAACGGTTAACGAATGTGTATTTATGATGACGATTTGTGAGAGTGGTAAACTTATGATACGTACGATGGTCTTTCGTTCTACACGGTGCATTTCAAGGTCCTGCACCCATCCGTCGGTAAACTGTACCTGGGCTTGTTGCAGTGACCTGAAGTTACTAAACTTCATGAGTGTGTGCGCTCACTCCAAGAACCGTATGATTATAAATATGCATATAAATATGCTACAATGAGATAGCTGACTTCATCTAACTAGCAAATGTTGTCCAGGCTACGTTGGTGATACAGTTTTTTTTAATGTGTATGATATTTTTGTCATGCGATTTTAAAGCTGGTCCTACAACCGCATCCAAGAATAACATGCAGCTTATCTCAGAACTGTCGGTGAAAATTATTCTTGGAGCTAGGTTTAATTGAGCTGCATTTTAAAGAGGTGCAATTTCACAATTTGTGTATATTTTCTACGTTCACTTTTGTCATGTGTTGAGAAAAACACAGATTTAAAATTACATGGTCTAATATTTACATTTAGCATAACTGCAACATTATTTTTTCGTTGTTTTTTTTTTTAAAGACTCGAAAGGACTTGAAATTCAAAGTTTCAGACTTGTGACTTGACTCGGACTTTTACACCAGTGACTTGAGACTCGACTCTGACTTGCCTGACATTACTTGAGACTTGACTTGAGACTTGAGGATAAAGACTTGAGACTTACTTGAGACTTGCAAAACAATGACTTGGTCCCACCTCTGCTGGTTACTAACTAGGTCAAACTCGCCTGAAAGCAGCCCTGCACGGTGATGCCATGACCAGTTATACATAGTTATACATAACTTTGTAGGACAGTTTTTGCCACACAGCAGACTGAACAAAGATATCATGAGAACTTTTAAATATTTTGGACAAAAGTAGAAAGCAGTGGAAATCAGAAATAAATTGTTGTTTTTGCACATCTCTTCTCTTTAATTGTCGAATAAAGAGGATACAGAACATAACTGGCCATATAGGCTGACATTAAAGACAGACAGTGTAGACATTTATTTTTCTATATAGCAAACAAAGGTGGTGTTGTTATACTAAACGGCTCATTAGGAAATGTACAACTTCCTTAGTTTATCGGTCAAATAAAATGAGGAACATGAGCATCAAAGCAAAGTTTGTGGGCATTTTGCACAAGTGTGTCAGTGCATTCATTTAGAGGTGGTGATTCAAAGTGTAATAATAAACATAATCCATTTCCCACAATGTCTCTGTTGTTTTGCTAGCTTAAATTGCAATGAGCTGAGCATAATAATGTGACTTTTCTTTGGACACACTCGTGGGGGTTATGTCAGGTCAAGTCTGCAGATAATATATCAAAAGTGATCATCCCGGGGCTGTGAGGCATTTAGGTCGGGCTTGAGGAAATAGTTCACACTACAGAGTTGTTTGTTGTTTCGTGTGGTTGTGTAGCATCCTATTGTTTAACAGTTGCCCTACTTATTACAGTGCGCACATCGACGGCACCTGTCTGAGGTACTTAAAGCCCATTGTTTTGTTTGCACTAACACACGATGTGTTTGCTGATGCACTCTGACATTTCTGATGGTTCATTCCTTCTGTCATGTCAGGTCAGACACTGACGTCATATGAGCTTGTCATTTTAAGCATCAGTGCAGATTAAACAGTTGGTGTATCAGATGCCGGCAAATGCCTGCAACTAACAGATTAAAGCAAAGGTTTGTTATGGAGACTGATCTTGTGTTGTGAATTTTAATAGTTTACTTCTGGTCCTTTTTATGTGTTTATAACTCAAAGGTGTTGCACTACAAGTTGACTCTAGCAGCTATTTGAGGCTGGCACACTAAGCTAAAGGCTGAAACTAAAGTTCCAAAAGTGAGTCAGTCCCATAGACTCCCTTGTTAAAATCACAGACTATATATAAAAGATGGATATATCTATTTATTATTTAACTGAGAACACCTGCATGCTCGTTAACCTGGTAAAACTTCAGTCACACAGGTCTAGAAGATTCCCACAGTTGCTCATAGTTTGGATGGAAGACGCTGACTTTTCTGCAAACACTAACCAACAGCTGGCCAAGTGATAATGAAACTTCAAAAAGTGCATCACAAATCAGTAATGGAGAACTTTTGCTTTCAGACTAAAATAAAAGCATTTTAATAGGTTCCCTTTTCCCAGTTTCACTATTACCACATGAGTACTTTGCAAGTGGTTGCAGGTACATTAGCATGGAAAGATGCTAACCAACCGAAGCAATCACAAGGAAGGTTTAGTTGCAGCACTTTGCAAAACAGTAGGTAATTTCACAGCAGCAATATAGATAGTTTTTTGTAATGAGAAGAGTCGCCACCTGCTGGTCATCAAAAAGATTTCAGGTTTAAGATGCTTACTTTTCAGTCCTGGAGCTTACTGCCATCTTTTATATACAGTTTATGGTTGTCCAATGTGAGAATGTGGGGATTGACACATTGATGGCGCGCCGCTTTCAAATGAACTTTATTGGTGTGTTTTTCCAGCACAGCAATGCCTGTATTAGATTGCAGCACTCCTTGGTTTCACAGTCAGATCTTCCCTCTTCACCTTTGACATCTAATGCAAATGATGAGAACTAAAAAAGGCTCCAGAAACAGGACTTTCGCCATGATTCTGTATCCATCACGTTAGTCTGCAGGTTTAAAACGCTTCTGCATTTACTTCTTTTTTCAGACCCAGTGGCTACATCCAACTTTTATATACAATCTACATTCTGATTCAAATTTCATGGTGATCCATCTAAAATTTCATTCAAAATAACAAATATAAGGCTATATGGTGGCCCCCGGGGAAAGTGAGTAGGATGTATTCACTGGATGATGAATGTCTGTAAAAACTTTTCATGACAGTTCATCCAAAAGTTGTTTTTTTTACCTACTGCGCAAAGCTATTTGTGTAGTTTTATATAACATTTCATTTGAATACCCGAAAGAAAGGAAATAAACTAAAATCAATTAAACCGGCTTAGAAGACCCTGCAAAAAGGGATTATCTCCCGTGGCTGTGGACACATTAATGACATTAATGTGGTTTACGTCTACAGATATGACATGCGTAATCATGTTTTAATATGCTTTCATAATTGGGCCAAGAGACTGTCATGAGAGATTAAAATAATTCAGTTTAGGGTAAAAATATGAAAGCAGCAGAGGGATCTGTCAAAAGATTTCCATGTGGCATATTGAAAAAAAGAGAAAGAACGAAAGCTGCTGATTAAAATCTCTTTGTGTAAGAGCTGCTGCTGTGCTGGCGTCAGAAGCAGCTGATGTCACCTCTAAAGCTAACCACTGTCTCCCCACCACACCCCAACCCTGCATCACCGGGCCTGATGATCGCCCTTCTCCCTGGGGGGGCACCTCACTGAGTGACTAATGACCTCCTCCGACAGGTACATCTCACTGGCCCTGTATTTTTGTGCTAGACAAAGGCAGATACAACACCTGATGTATCGCAATATTGCCGCAGTCCCAGGTGCTCGACAGTCTGTTGCAGACAAAGTCTTGTGTCAGGCAGACAAATAGACAGAATAGTGACAGAGCACAGAAGAGCACACAGCCCGACATAACGAGCTAAGAAACGTACTACAGCATGACGGATGCTCTGAAGAACAGATGGTGTAACAGTGTGCGTAGCAATAAAGCATACATCCTCTCTGCAGTGCCACAGTGAATCACATAAAACCACATGGCTTTCCACGCACACCTCAAAGTATGAGGGACTAATGTGGGAGGAAGTAAGAACTGTCAGAGGGAAGAAACATCACTCCGATGCTCTGGAAGCAGGCGGTTGATTTGGCTCTAGCATGTGCGACTCTAAGATAAGACAAAGAATGAAAGAAAGGGCGGTAAAAAAACAAACAAACCCAAAACTGTTATATTCAAAGTCAGAGAGCTGAATTTTTTAAATTTTTTTTACCAGAGTGGAATTAAGATGTCTTTCGAACCTTAAAAGATTAATAGAAAGCTTTTAGAGTGCTTCATTTATTATATTTATGCCAGATTTTCTGTTCTGTCAATAATCCTCGACTCCTACAAGAGCCTCCTTAATTCACAAAATAAAGGATGCACAGATATTTACAAAGAAAATTAAGAAAGAGTGCCGTTACATTTGAGTGCATGCACTTAATAAGGCTCTTTCTGAACTGATTTGAAGTTGTGATTTGTTCCATATATCTGGATTTATTGGTGATTTAGTGGAATTAGTTAAAAAAGTTACTGCGACTTAGTGTGGGAGGAAAAATAGTTGGGCTTTTATTCAGAAACAAATAGATAATGTTCTTATGTTAACTCAGAGTGTGCAAAGATTGATATGGCTATTACATATGCAACACTAAAGTGTGTGTGTGTGTGTGTGTGTGTGTGTGTGTGTGTGTGTGTGTGTGTGTGTGTGTGTGTGTGTGTGTGTATTAAAAACCCAACTATACTGGCTACATAGAACAGGAAGTCTTATTTTTATGTATGAAACCAACCTTTTGCCAATTAGTGTTAATAATTCATTTCCATCCCAGTGAAAACTACTGCAGCAGTAACTCCTCTGTTGTTTTTATTGTTTTTATTGTTGTTGTTGTTGTTGTTGTTGTTGTGTTTCCAAACTTCAGCACGGCACATGAAATTTAATATGACACTCATAAATATAAAGCACTGACCTATTAACTTCAGCCTTAATGTCAGGATGTTTTTCACAGTGAAAGTCTGCATTGAAGTCTTCAAATGTCATCAACCGAGCAAAATCCATCCACTGTGGAAGGCTAAATTGGATTAGGGATGTCAGAAGGACAAATAATAACCATGATGCCGCTTGTGTTTCTGGGAATGATGCTTTGTTTGTGAATGACTTGCAGAGGTGGGACCAAGTCATTGTTTTGCAAGTCTCAAGTAAGTCTCAAGTCTTTATCCTCAAGTCTCAAGTCAAGTCTCAAGTAATGTCAGGCAAGTCAGAGTCGAGTCTCAAGTCACTGGTGTAAAAGTCCGAGTCAAGTCACAAGTCTGAAACTTTGAATTTCAAGTCCTTTTGAGTCTTTAAAAAAAACAAACGAAAAAATAATGTTGCAGTTATGCTAAATGTAAATATTAGACCATGTAATTTTTAAATCTGTGTTTTTCTCAACACATGACAAAATAGTGAACTTAGAAAATATACACAAATTGTGAAATTGCACCTCTTTAAAATGCAGCTCAATTAAACCTAGCTCCAAGAATAATTTTCACCGACAGTTCTGAGATAAGCTGCATGTTATTCTTGGATGCGGTTGTAGGACCAGCTTTAAAATCGCATGACAAAAATATCATACACATTAAAAAAAACTGTATCACCAACGTAGCCTGGACAACATTTGCTAGTTAGATGAAGTCAGCTATCTCATCTTAGCATATTTATATGCATATTTATAATTATACGGTTCTTGGAGTGAGCGCATACACTCATGAAGTTTAGTAACTTCAGGTCACTGCAACAAGCCCAGGTACAGTTTACCGACAGATGGGTGCAGGACCTTGAAATGCACCGTGTAGAACGAAAGACCATCGTACGTATCATAAGTTTACCAGTCTCACAAATTGTCGTCATAAATACACATTCCTTAACCGTTTATTAATAGGACCTTTGAGCTCAACGGTAATTAATTAGTAGTGGAAATAATTTCTGGTTCATCACAGAAATGTAGCAGTGACAACAATATTGTATGCTGTAATCGTACTGGACAATTAGTGATACAAAAAACCTGTTTTATCCTGTGAATAAAAGTATATGTTTTTGTCAATGTACCATAATAACAGAAGCGAAACACAATATTGTGTCAGGACAATTCACTATTTATGCACAATAAACAAAGGAGCATAGCGCGACAATTTCTGTTCTTGCTTGTAACCTATATCACCAATTATGTTATGAAAATGACGTATTAACTACTAAAAAACACTGACCTTCGTGTAAATGCTTGGAGCAGACTAACCTGTGAGCTGGAGTGTTCTGGGACGTTATAATTGGTCTTTGAATGGCTGCAATCCAGGCCATCCGTCGCGTCTTTGTTACATGAACAATTTCTCTTCAATGACGTAATCCGATAACAACCGATCTCTTTACCCGTCGGCTTCCCGTGGCTGTCATGCGACCGGCTATTGCAGTTAATAATACAACAGCTTCTTGACATTTTTGTGTTTCTTTTTATCGCTGTATAACTGATTTTAATTGAAAGCCTGCGTGCGCTAGTACCGCTTGCCACGAGTTCCCAGAATCCTTTGCGGTTCTACCCGTGAATGACGTCACATTTTCAATCTCTATATAATATGCATGTTAAATTTTATATTTGGGGTAAAATATCAAGTCTTTTCAAGTAAACCGGTTCAAGTCCAATTCAAGTCCCAAGTCATTGGTGTAAAAGTCCAAGTCAAGTCACAAGTCTTAGAACATTTTTTCAAGTCAAGTCTAAAGTCATAAAATTAATGACTCGAGTCTGACTCGAGTCCAAGTCATGTGACTCGAGTCCACACCTCTGATGACTTGATCCAAAAAGTTAATTTTTCGGGTAAAGGAGCAGAATCACTTCAGGTTCTACAGTAATGTTCTTTAGTCCGTAGCAAGCAAATAAGCAACAATAAACCCATTTACCGAGGAAGTCATTCAAATCACCGATGTGTTGTTTTGGAGGTGATTCGTTGCCTATGTGATCGAGTTTATTGCAGCGAGCCCTGAGGCCCTTTTTTCCCTGAGTTGATGTAGTCAGGGGTTAGTAACACATAATCAGTGGCCTGCTGGAAGCACTTGTTGACATCTTTTTTTTTTTTTTACAGTTTACAAAGTGCGGCAGTCCTGCATTATGAATATGTGTGTAATATATGTACGAGACGCTTTCACGAGGAAACATGTTTCCCGATTCACTCCCTGAACTCCCTGCAGTGAAAACTGGCTTTGATTCACTGTTCAGACTGCTGAAAATTTTAAATTTTTGTAGATCTTTAAAAAAAATATTAAGAATTTTAATCAAAGTTTCATGTGTTTGTCAAAGAGACAGCACTTCTGGGTCCAGAAGATGGAGCTCATGATAGAAGCGCAGAGAAAGAGAACAGTTAGTAGTTTCAGATATTCATAGAAATTGTAATTGTCAATCCTAAACTTTGCAAACTTTACTTTTTCGCTGTCATGTTTATCACTCTCCAGTCCTCTCTGCTTCACTGTGTAAGATCCACCTCCGTATGTCAGCCTACTGAATGACTGTTATATAAGTTGATATCATAGGTGGACACTGTGCCAGTGTATTTCCACATCTCTGTTTTTTAATTATTGCCTTTACATAACAGCTAAATGTCCTGTAAATATCCTGCATATTTTTTCTCTTTTGAAAGGAAAAATCACCCTTTTTGAAAAAGGCTTCTCTTGTTTTGTTCCGAGCACATCTGGAGTGAATTTGACACAAATAAAGTGTGTGTGTGGGGAGGAAGGAAAGACGGTTTGAATTTTGAAAAATAAATCAAAGTAAAATATTTTCCATCTCAGCTGTTATCTGGCATACTAAGTGTAGCCAGTTGGCTTATTATTCAGTCTGGAGGCTATGTGGCTTTGATGCTGTCCAGTCTGAGGCAGGGAGGGGACGAGGCACGACGAACCTGAAGTCTTTGGGGAGGGATCTTTACTTTTACTGTTAATGGAGCATTTATACATCATGTAGTACTAGTTTATTCAGATCTTTTACTTTTTAGTAATAATAATCTACAGTTGTTGAATTCTGCATATGTGAAACCTGCTGCAATATATCAGCCACATACAAAACAGCTTTATTTCCTCATAATGTTATTGCAGGTTTTGAATGCGATTGTGAAGAAAAATATGCTAACAAACTGATGAAACTCTAAGAGGTCAAGAGAAGGTTACATATTTATCACTCATGCATGAAAATCAAATGAAGAATATGTACCAGTTTTTGAAAAATGCAAACTTGTCTGGACCACATGACTCAGGTTTTGGTGGCGGCAAATGCTGTGTTTACATTTGTGCATTTAACGGTAAGGCTGCGGTCTCTCTGATGTAAACAGCAGTTATTTATGCAAATAAAGACACAAGCTATTTTTGTGAAACTTGTGACACCTATATGAGGCAGATTAAGCCTCACAAGGGGCAGTATGATCACTATTATTCATAAGTAATGGCACTGTGGACAGCAACAAACACGTGCATTCATTTCATGCATTTGTTAGTCTGTGTTTTGCACGTGACTTTCAATCAAAATGTGATGCAGAACCATAATTCTTTTGCTGTTTTTTTGTTTTTGTTTTTTTGTTTTTTTACAATTGATCCACCTCCAGTTCTGGACAAGCACAAACTCCCAGTTAGCTTTTGCAAATTGTGGCGCCTCTTTGATTTTCTCCAGCTGTGTCCACAGCAGCTTATCTGCAATTTTTTCCAGAATGTTTCAGGGTCGTGAGGTTTTCTGATACAGTCACAGCAGCTGAGGTAACTGTGTGAGATTCCCTCATCAGTCTTGACTTTTCAAGTTAGTGATTTTCATGACTGGCACATGTTTGCAGAGATGTTACCACTGAAGCTTCCCAACACCATAGAAAATGCAGCTTTTAACCAAACTTTTAACTATATGTGAGATCATCCTATCACCTTATCCAATCCCAGCTGTTTTCTCTGCAAGAGGCATGGTACATGGTATTTCTATATCTGTACACTTTATTCTAAAGCCTGCCGTTGCATATAACTACCTCCTCTAAATTTATAATATGTTCAGAAAGTATTGCTGTTCTCCTGTAGTATTGATTAAGTATAGATTATAAATTAAAACATTTAAATCATGACAGTTCAGGGTCCAACTTTAAGCAGCAAAAGTCAGGCCACAAGCTTCAAGATAAGCACAGTAACTTACTGTGAAGTTTAGAGAAACTGTAGAACTTTATTTTTGTGCGATAGACTCTCTCATTCCCAGGTATGAGAGCTAATCCACATGCTGTTTACCCAAGTGGTACCTAACACCTTTGCGTCATCCGTCTTTCATGTGGAGTTGACTCAGAGGTGGATTATCAGACGTCAGCAAGCAATCCGTTGTACACCTGCAACACCGGAGAAGAAATGTGCAAAGGGGGAGGCTAGGAAGACCATACCAGCACGTACAATGCCTTATCTCATCAGTAGGACAATGGCTCATTTACGTGGTCTAATCTGTCAGAGCTGAGGTGGTTTTTGAATCAACTCAGCAGAGTGATCAATATGGATGTAAAAGCAGCGCTAAGTGGACGGGGCTGAGGTTGGGTTTTAGGCCACTCTGTCTAATCTGAGCAAACAGACAGTAGTCGAGTGGGATATTGACCCAGGCTGATAAGATATCAACAGACATTCCAGTGTAGATGTGTAGTGAAGGTCAGCATCAGAGATCAAGACACAGGAGCGGGCAGTGAGTCCATAAATTCACACCGGAGTGACGCATGAAAAGACAAAGAGATAACTCATTAAAATGACTTGACGTTCACCAGAACTGGATGTGATTCACCCACAAAAACAAGGAAAAGCACTTCAGTGATTCATGTTTAACTTTAATCGACAAGGAAATGTTTTTCTTTGTTCACCTAACGCCACAGCTTTGTTCCACTATAGTCCAAATAGTTTACATGATACTCAAACAGAAAGGGCAATCTAAACGTGCCAGCTGAAATGTTTCTAATCTTATGTACCTAGAGATTAACTGACCTCTGGCACCTGGTTCCACCTCGTAAGCAATTCAACTGGTACTGTACATCCGCTTTATTGGTATCATACTGGGAAAATAATAAAAGCACCCACGTGTACCAAAAATAAACACAGGGAAACTCAGACTTTCCCAACCATATATTAGGTACGCTGTTAAACTGCTCGTTAGCACAAATATCCAATCAGCCAATCACATGGCAGCAACTCAGTGTTTTTAGGCATGTAGACATGATCAAAGTGAGCATCAGAAAGGGAAAGAACAGTCAGCTGAGACACAGGTTGCATCTGCTGACCTCAATAGGTCACAGGATAGGGTGATAAGGTCACACGTGGGTTTCACCCAAAACCTCTGGTGGTAATGACCCATGCTTTTTTCACACCTGCTTCATATGATGAGTCACTTGATTAATAGTGGGTCAATGACCGTCTTAAGGGACAACCCCCCACTAGTGTTTAAATACCTGGGACTCGCCACCGGGTGGTTTTAGAACTGAAGAAGCCTCACGGATGAGAGGTGAAACGTCACACTTTTTTTCCGAACTCACTAGACTAACAAGATCTGAATGACTAAGAACCTACACAGTCAAGCTGTTGTGTTCTTGTTGTGTGCTACTGTTGTTGTTTTAATGTGCAATAAACAACTTGTTCTTTGGTTTTACATTACATTAGGATTTATTAGAACACTCGCCTCTAAAAGTTTTACTATGCCCCTTCTTAATAGACTATAGCCAATGTAGAACTGGAAGTGCACTCCGCTTCTTCACTGACAGCCACAAGAATGTCACAGGGCAAAATGTTTTGTTTTTAAACACTCATTTTAATATTAATATGAGAATTTATAAAGATAATAAAAACAGGAAAAGCTGTATTAACAGCACTAGTATTGCTTTCTTAGAGCTTGTGCAATAGTAGAGAAACATCACAGTTAAAGCTAAGCTAGTGTTTTTCCGCACTCATGTGGATGAATACCTCCGTCATTACCGTAAATCTTGACACAGGATTGCAAACAGTGACGAAATATGTTTAATAAAGGCATATTTGAGGTTTGCGGTTGTTCCTTTTGTAATGTAAAGTAGCATCCCTTTGTTGTGGTGCAGTCATTACACTGATCCATCACTTTCATGCTCACTTACACATCTGCATGCAACTATAGCTGTTTGCAGGCCATAATCATCAGGAGTGTCCAGAATTATACATTCTAAAGTGTCATATTTGACATTGCACAATGGCGCACACGGCGCTCTACAAAAGGCAGAGGATCTGATGCCAACTAACAGCTGAATCACTAGTTTAATCATTAGAGCACATTGATCTGGCCTTGTTGCATTTAGTTTCATCCGTTTACTCCCTTGCTTAGTCACAAAGGACAAGGACTGGCTGTACACTCGGGGAATATGAGTCCATCAGTTGGGAAATATATACAAAATACTTGCTAAAACTACCATAAAGTATTTCTGTTGATCTAGAACACAAGTGCAGTAATCCAGATTGCTATAAATATCGTTTACACGGTTACATTAAAATCATCAAATTCAAATAAAACCACCTAAATAACTTAACTTAAATCTAGGGATGAATGTTTTAAAAACACACTAATGCAGTCTTGAGCTACGGGCAATACTGAAACAGGATTCTACTCCACAGTATTTCTCCTCTTTATCTTTCTATTGTGGAGTTTGCGTGTTCTCCGTGTGCCTGCATGGGTTCTCTGCAGGTGCTCCAGCTTCCTCCCACAGCCCAAAGACATGCATGTTAGATGGTTGTTCTAAACTACTGACTGTGGGTGTGAATATGTAAGTGAATGAAGTCTTTCTCTCTGTGTGAGGCCTGTGATAGACTGTCCAAGGTGTACTCTACCTTTCTCCCTATGACAGCCGGAATAGTCTCCAGCTCTTCAGCTCTCCTGTGATAAGCATTGTATTGGATAAGCAGTGAAAAAAAGTAATAAATGGATGCAAAGTCCCTAAATCCTTTATAAAGTATTTGTTACATCTATACACAAACATGTTTATTACCTGCCTTAATATGATCCACACTGTGGCCAGCTTCGGTAACATAAAACTCCTCTTTGTGAACATAAGCGTGTGCATGGACAGTAGTGTATTCTCTCATCCATGTTCATTAATGTGTGTCTATGTGTTATACGCTGTGTTATTTCAGGAAAGGGAGGAGGGACATTACTAGAACAGGGAGTGGTTGTACTTGCAAAGTAACCCCTCGCTGATCAGAATGCGACTTACTGTTGCTTTCTGTCACACTGATTAATGTCCACATGAACGCTGACCCTGATGTCACTTGTTAAAGGGCTCTTAATAAGGAGGTGATCTGGGGAAACTGGGTAATGAAGTGTGGACCAGAGCATGGTAAATGGCTAAAGTGGAGCATGACATCATCGCAGTGATATCAGGGTGACGCACATCACAAAGCTTCATTAAAATTCCCCTCATTCCAAAGCTTTTCTCATGAGTGAAAACAGCTCTGGAGCTTGGTGCTGCATGCTGGGACAGGCTCCGTGGAGTCTACATGGCAGCACTAAAAGCTGGAAAACAGCACTATTCGGTAATGGCCAGTTAATAAACACATTTAGTAATCGCTGAGTAGACCTATGTCTGTTTCAGACATCGGTTCCACTTCAGCTGAAAGGCAAATGTTGCACATCTACTTTTTGTCCTTTGGATAGAAATAGATGCTGATTATTGTATTATTGTAGCTGTGAATATTTATATTTGGACTTATATTCACCATATTTGTCATTCTAATAGTTTACTAATGCTGAAGATACAGTGGTAGCGATGCCTGTTTTCTTTGTTAGTGTGAATAAAATTCTACCTTTTAATGAAGTCCTGAAAATGTACTACTAATACTATTGATATTATTATTTATTATTATTATTATTATTATTATTATTATTATAGTTAATAATTGTGAATATTTACTGACCTGGTGCTCTAAACTAAAGGGATAAACTGGCATAGATATATTGAACAACCATAATGCTCTTTATGTGGTTCAGGATTGTCATAAACATGACATCATGCAATAAACCTAGTGCGCTGTGGTCTATAGCTCCCCCCAGTGTGCGGAAATAATACTTCAGAAACAAGCCCAAATGATTTGCAGTATATGGAGAAAGCACCTGCCCTGTGTTTGTGTAGACAATAAAAAGCTGTATGGGTTTTGAAAGGATAATAATTATAATGCTAATAACATTAAAACGTGTTTTTGTTTACTTGTTTGTTTGTTTTAAACTAAGTGTGTTGGTAGCTGTTTGTACCTGTTAACAGCTGTCAGCGCTGTGCCTGTATGTATAAGTTATTGTTATATGCTGCCATCTAGTGGTAAGAGTAAATATGTGATAAGTCTTCTTTCTTTTTCTTTTTCTTTTTGCCATTTCAGTGATATATTTACCTAAATTCTAACGTTAGACGTAAACTATTTTGGATGCAGCTTCTTTAAAGGTTGTGGTGGGTGGCTATAATCATTTTGTACTTATCCCTATAGTTTAAAACTATACTATAATATAGTATTTTATTTTCATCTGGGCCACCCTCACTTACAGACTGAATTAATGAAAAAGCACTAACTATTAAAGGCTGGCAAAGAGTAGTGTTGGATCTCGTGCCATTGGAATATCTTACAAGGTGTGGAAACCATACTTGAAGTATGTGGATCCTCATGTCTCTAATATTATGCTACAAGGATTCTCTTGAGTGTTCAAACTGCATTTTACTACTGGGACCACAGGTATTGTACTGTATTGTATTTCTTTTTTCTTTTTTTAGATGGATCTGGGCTGGTGTTTTGTTTTGTGTTTAGTTTTTGGTTTGTTTGTTTGTTTTGTTTTTTATTGCTCTCAACTGTACACTATATTATGTTATGTAATTATGGATTGTTTGTGAAAATGAAAAAACTAAAAAAAATATTGTATTCATAATAATAATAATAATAATAATAATAATAATAATAATAATAATAATAATAATAATAATAATAAGGTAATACTAGAACTAATAATGCTTAAAAATAAAATGAAATATACAGCTTTAAAGGAAATCATTTGTTTCAGTCATTTTTGTCAACACAAAATGCATCTGTTGGGCTGTCACCATGATACTGGATTAATTGTTTGATCTGCCTATTTGTTGATGAATTATGCCACATAATCTATATAAGAAAACCTACTGGAAATTTAGTGACACTAAACAGAACTGAGAAAATAAAGTGTGGCACTGAACTCTTCCACACCCTTCAAATCCGAACCACTCATCCCAAAACTGTATGGCCACTTCATTCCAACCATGAGACAAAATTACGTTGGAAAAAAGCATTATCCTCCTCAGTGCTGCACTGTAAATATAACTGATGTTAAATACTATAATAACGTGCACTGAAAGCTCTTGTGCTAATTATAGCATGGACTCTCCTACATTTGCCTCACAGTGGTTTGGTCCATTGCCAGTCATTCACCAGAGCCCTTGAGCAGAAAGGGAAGGGAATTAGATAGAAATAGTTCCTGTATACGTGCTCAGCAGGAAATTCAGGAAATGAACAGAGTTGTGATTTATTTGTAACTCTTAGTAGTAAATAAATCCACAGTGATATTCACATTTAATTACATCTATTTACGTGTTAACTATTTGAAAATAAGTAAGAACAACTAGCCTCACTTGACCTCATAATGTGTGTTACCATGGATTAAAGCATGGTGCTGGGTTTTTTTTGGTGGGGGTGGGGGGGAGGGGGTATCGTGTTTTTGGTGATCAATAGCTGTCACACAATGACAGGAAAGGATTGTGGGAACAACAACCCTCCTCACCCACCAAGATATTTTAGTCCCATCCACAGTTTGGCAGGCCAACGGGATTCTGGCCCCTCGTGCATGTCGTGCTCTGATTTATGCTGATGAACTTTGGTAGGAGTCACAGCGTCCCTTTGTGTAAATATAACTGCTATAAATGTTCATTTGTCCTTCTGTCAGTTGAACACCAAGAGGAGTAGAGAAGTTTTTAAGAAGGTAACTGGTTTTTAAGTCCTTATTATTGCTTAATTTATTTTAAGATAGGTATTTCCTGAAAGTGTGCTCATTTCTCCTGTGGGAAACAATGAAATCATCTTATTTACCTTATCTTATCCATTATTGATATATTGTGATGGATACTAATAATTTATTTCAAGACTGATTCATTTCTGCCTACCCGTTTTTTGTCCATTGTGCTTTAACTAATCCAGTGACTCAGATATACAGAAGGTGGCATAGAGGTGACTGTCAGTGATTGTGAACTGACTGGATAATAAATTCAGTACATTAACGTGATGATAAGTGTGTTAGAGAATATATTCTATACTGTGAATAATAATATAAACATGAAATATTTCAATTTAAAACAACTCTAATATCAGTGATTTGCAGGCAAAAGACATTCATTGGCTGACATGCAGAGATATGTGCTATTATAACTCATCACATCTACTACAGGTAGCATTAAAACACAATAGGAATGTCAACAAGGATGTTCCTAACCCCCCAAAATAATGCCTATGTATATAATTTATATTTTTGGTTTTTTTGGAGAGTTATATGTTTATGTACTATTTGTTTTTTCACGCTGCACTCAGTCATCACAAAAAATGCATTAAGTAAATCTCAGATAACTGAGAAAAATGAATGATATGTGTCCTTTCTCCCATTGTTGTCCTCTTATAGTCTCCACCCTTGTTTACTGAGCTGCGTGGGGATGATCTGCTCACTCAGAGATATGAGTGTGTATGTACAGACACAGAGGGGGAAAATATAGTTTGCATAAAGCATTTGACCTTGACTTTCATTGTTACTGCCAAAAATCAAAGTAGACCTTGAAAAAAAATCATGAAATCATATCTAGTAATATATCATATGACAGAGAAACTGTATAACACAGCTTTTATTTTTTCACCAAAACAGGCTGATGTCAGCAGGCTGTACTAAAAAACATCATAAAACATCAAAGTTTTAGTATAGCCCTTGCTCTTAAGTGGGAATTAAGCTCTCTGAGTGCTCTTGTTGATACAGTCCACCATGTATTCTCCCACTGTACATTATTAAACAAGGAAGTCCAGAGGTGTTCAGAAGGAAAGGTCCTAAGTTATCTAATTGGATTCTTATTATGTATTTTTTTTTTCAACATTTCGTTTTCAACACATAGCTGAAAAATTGAACATCAGAGTTTCATAACATTATAAGAACACCTTTTTGGGATATCATCAATCTTCCGTAGAAAGTAATTACAGGCTCCTGGTCTAACGTAAAATCTGGCACTCGACAGTGACCAGAGAGGAAAGCGGGGAAATCGGGAATGTGACGTCCAGTCCGCAGTTTGCGGCTCTCTCAGCGGTTCTCGGGTTTCAGCTCGGCGCGTGCTCTACGCCTCCTGCTTTGTGTTGTCAGGCAGAGAAAGACGCGCCATTCAGGGTGGCGTGTGTCCTCGTGCACGGTCGCAGAGTCGGCGCGGAGAACTGAATCACATCTAGTTAATTTACTCTCTCCTCTTAAATAGTCGACTAATATTTATAATTTCGTTACCATGTCGGTGGGAGTGGAGTCTGGATTCTCAAGCGAGGAGGTCTTAAACAGCCGCTTCCCTCTCCATCGGGCTTGCAGGGATGGAGACGTCGGTGCCTTGTGCTCCCTCCTTCAGTGCACATCAAACCCGGCCGACCTCACGGTGGAGGACACTTTCTACGGCTGGACGCCCATACATTGGGCTGCTCACTTCGGAAAGGTATCGCTTCTGTCCGCCCGGGTTTTAGTTAATGGATATTTTTTTTTTGGCGAAATGTTATCCAGAAGGAGCGTCGTCGCTCTTCGACATCATGAGGCTCGTCTCGGCCATTTCCTGATGTTTCCATTAACTGTTAGCTGATGAGACGAAGAAGCAGCCGTCCCTGAGTGCAGGCAGACAATGGACCGTTGAAGTTAAAGCGATACTTTTTAAAGCTAGTTTTCAATGAATTGTATTAGTATGCGCAAAATTGTAGGTACGTTTTTACCTAGTGTTGAACAAGAACCCTATTAATATTAACTAATGGCTTTAGGCGATAGGTTTAACACGAAATTCTAGCATTACAAGAGCCACAAATGTTAGCTAACGAGCAGTTAGTTAAATTGGATGTAGCCTCGCGGACTGTAGCAGGTTTGCGGCTAAAAAGGGCGGTTATTCAAACTGCTTTCAAGCCAACTCCCGGCGCTAATGACTCATTTTTAATGAAGTGTTTGAGTATAAAAAACACTCGTGGTAAGACTTGTTTAACAAACTGCACATTAGAAAAGAATAGGCCTCACGTTTGTACAGAGACTGGATTCATACCCCGAGGCAAAGCTTTGATAATTGTGCCTCGAAAACCCAGTCAGCCCACATAGGAGCGCTTCATTTTTGCCCTTTTTCGGCTGCTGTAACACACTTGTCTGTACCTGCCCTGTCTCAGAATGCAGGTAATGGGCCTGTCTGACTGTATGTGCATTGCACTTGTGTCTTCACAGCTCGATTGTGTGATGCGTCTGGTTCAGGTGGGCTGTGGTGTGAACGCGGTAACCTCCAGGTTTGCACAGACGCCCACTCACATTGCTGCTTTTGGGGGCCACCCTGAGTGTTTGTTATGGTTGCTTCAAGCTGGTGCAGATATTAACAAACAGGTACGATATCAGACCCACTCTCATCCTTTTTCACAGAGTTTCCTGAAGTGACATGTAGACTGCATTTGTTACAAAGTGGGACAAGAGGAAAACATAATTTAAAAAAAAAAAAAAAAAAAAAGGGACAATGGTTTTTATGTGAAATGAAAAGGAAGCAGGGGAGGGGGCGAGTGAAAGGAGCGTGAGGGGTTGAGCTCAGATAATCCCATTGAAGAGGATAATTCTAATTTGGGGTCACGGCCCTGGCAGTGTTGCTGCTCACTCCTCCATTTGTCCCACCAATGCCCTCACATTCCATTTTATTTATTTATTTCTTCACCATATTTCCCGAAGCAGCCACTGTCAGACTGTTGAGTGCCTCACTCATCCGTCTTTTCCTCTCCGTGGGATTTCATACACAGACAGGCTCATGCGCTGAGGCTATATTTTATGCTCCACTGCACTACTGAGAGGAATCAGATTAGTGGGGCACAGTGACATAACATATTGTCGTAATCAGGAACCACATTGCTTTGCAACTCCCATTGAATCTGCTTAGCGTCTGTGGAAATAAACACAAGGGAAAGTTCTCAGATTTGCGGACCTTTTCCTCTTGAGTGTGTAGCCTTTTAACTTTCCTGGGATTGGGCAGTAGGAAAGTGTGATATTTGAGTGCAGCCTACGTTGCATTGTGGTTGGAGAAAGCTGCCTCACTCCCCCCCCCTCTCCTCTTTCCTCTGCTGCACTCTTACTAATGTGCAACTGTAAATGTGTGTGGGCGGCAGTAATGTCTGGGTGAAAAGTTCAGGCTCTGCCCTGCAGCGTTACACCCTTTTATAATATCCAGTATGTGCTTAGGATGCAGTAATATGTGATACATTTGATAAATACTTAATTGGTAATGTCTGTCTGATACATTCTATATATAACTGCGGTCTCTTGTCATCACTCAGGACTATGTGGGCGAGACGCCCATCCACAAGGCTGCTCGCGCGGGCAGCCTGGAGTGTATCAACACTCTCTTGATTCAGGGAGCGAAAGCTGAGTAAGTCCTGTGATCAGTCCTGTGTCATCATTTCTTTTCCTCTGTACTATCCAGCAACTTAGTTACACCTTTACAAGGGATCGCCACCAAACTCACATCAGTACAGTTGTTAAGTCTAAATGTTTTATTCAGTTTCTTCAAAGCTGCAAATATGTGATCTGCAAAATTAACAGTGCAGGTCTTAAACATAAATTTGTAGAAGGTGCAGAATGTAATTACTAAGATTAAAATTTTTGATATTATATTATATTAGCTCCAGCCAAAAGGAATGCTGCTCTAGAAGCGGTTACTTTACTTTAAATCAGTTCAGGTTGTGTCTGTATATAACTTTAAACAAGATTTGAGCAAAGGACTGAATTAGTCATTTAGCTCAACAAAATAAAATCATCTTTGTTTTATTGTTCATGGGTTCATTAAAAATGTACACCAGACAACTGTGTAGACAATTACATCCTTGAAAATGTTTTTAGAAGTTCTAGAGATGCATTTTGTGAAACGGTAATAATATAGCAAAGTTAGCTTGCTTGACATGTTAAACATTAACAGAATTGGTGGCGCTTCCTTGAAAATGTGACACATTTTGTTAATCCTTAAAAATTGTTGTTTTTCATTGCAACAATTCGCATTAAGTTGCTCTCTGTGTGTAACATTATCAGATAAGACATATTCCACAAGTGCCTGCTTGTGTACTTGAATAAGCAGACATTTATTACCTTTATAGTCTGCTACACTTTATGTGTGTTACAGTAAAAGTTGATTATTAACTCTGCACGGCGTCTTTCATCTAGATGGCTGACTTTTCAGTCCAGCACGATTATTACACAAACATTAGGGCAACTTAATGTAAAGGTTGATAAACTGTTTAATTAGTAGGCCATGTTGCATGATCTCTGTTAAATCTAGAGTGTGGTTTTCTTTGTTAACATTTGTTTTAAAGATTTGTGTCTTAAATACACAGCTTAACTGGGTGACCAAATGCACATTGCTTTTTTATCTGAATACCTCTTTACTGTCATTGTGGAAAGGCTGTAAGGTGTTGCATTGAATGAAAATGCATTGATTAGGTGGCCGTGTTTGGAAATGCAAAATCTTTTTTTTTTTTGTTTAAGTTTTTGCAAGATTGTTTTGGCTGCTTTCATGTCCACCTTTTTCAAGGATCATTAAAATTAACAATAATATCTGCATTGAGCAGATAACAGAGTTAGATATAATAGATCTTGCACGATAAATTTAGCTTATTATTTTAGGAGGTAGACATAATCTCCTCTTGTAGTAATGATCAGTCACACCTTTACAGTTGTTTTGCCAACATACCCATTTATAGAAAACATTGTTATCACTGATGTTCGATCTGACACATGAACAAAGAAGTGAGGCAAGACTCACTTTTCCTGTTTGTTAAATTTAGCTTCAAGACCAGCAGGACTTGAAATAACAACAGCTATATCGTTAGATCATAGCTGTTACTTTCCTAAAGGTCATGTGAATAAGCCTAATGAATTAGGCACCCAGTTTACATACTCACAGCTTACCTGTGTTATCCAGCTGTAAAACAAACAAACAAAAAAAAAAAAGCCTTGAGTTGCTTCTCACTAAAGTAGGTTACCGGGTTTGTAAGTAGCTTTTTAATGCACAAAGAAATTAAAAGTTGCTGCTTACTTTAGTCTTAGGAGTTTAGATGTTAGACTCAACATGTTTTATTTGTTTTTGTTTTTCAATTATGAAGTCTTGCAGCTTCATTTTCTGCAACATACTGCCTGCCTTTTCTTTGTGATCCCATTAGAGAACAGAAACCCCAAGCTACCAAGGAGTTTATATGTATGTTAATTTTTTTGTAGTCTAATAAATCTTTGTGCACCAAAAGCTCTCTGTAAAGAAGGTAAATCCCACCATGAAGCAGTAAAAGTGAGCTTTAGGTATAACCATGACAATACTGAACATAATCTGAGAGCAGTGCTGACTTTGGGCCTTGTTTCAGTAAAGGAATGCAAACAGTGCTCACACGCCTTTTCAAAAGGTCTTAGAGACACACACACCATGCATAATCTGTTCCGCATAGTTTCACAGAGTGCGTGTCCCAGAGTCATTAAAAAACACTCGATGGAAATTAAAAACACTTCATTTTCTCCTTGTATAAACACCCTGGTTGCTACGGTTGCCTTGGCAAATTAAATCCACTGCTTTCATGCAGAGAAGCTCAGCAGTGGTTCACGCAGTGTGCATTTGGTTATCAGCTGATGAGTATTATATTTTTTGATGAAAATGATATGTGATTTTTTTGTTTTGTTTTGTTTTTCTCCCTGCAGATCACAGATATTTAGTTTAGTTTATTATCAAGTTTGTTTGTTTTTCATTTTATTTAACTTATGACTCAGAAATGTAGCGGGGGCGCAGCTGGGGGGAAGACTAAGGCACAGCAGGTGGGACTGGGGCTCATGACAAAATAACAAATTTCAGCATCAAAGGGCTTTCAAACATCTGCTAACAAAATATTCCAATGCTAACAAAGGTTGACAAAGAAAATAGTCTGCTGTCATGTGCAGTAAAGATTTGGTGGCAAGGCAGCAAATGAACCTTGACGTGATAATTATTCAGGCAATCAGTTGTTGGTAGCACTCATGGTGCATTATATCTGATGCATAAGAGAGAAAATATTTTGCTGGGAAAAGATTTTTGTTTATGCAGTTTATACTATAATAATACAACTCTGCAATACATAGTAGTCTACATCATATACTACTATATGAACTAAGTTGTGTTCTTATGCTTCTAGTTTTTATACCCTAATTTTTAGTTGTTTAATTCAAAATATGTGTAATATACAAAGTCTAAAATACTGTGTTGATAATCTTCTAATTTGAATCTGTTAGTCAGGACAAATAGCTCTAAATCCACTCATTTAGAGCTTTGGTAATTTTTTATTATAAATGCTGTTATTGAAGTCAAAGTTTCTGCATTTTCTTTTTGGAAGTTAGCTTGAACATTGAGTCTACTCTTTGAGATCTATTACTTGAACATCCATCTCCATGTCACATTTCTTTCATGTCAGATTAAAGCTCCGTGATAGGCATCTAAACACTTCTTTTGCCCTCCGGTCCACTCACTGCATTATGGGAGCGAAGCTTCAATAACAAGCACGTTTTTACTGTGGAGTGTTTTGTACAGGACCTAAGGCAGTAAAATGGATTTAGTGGATTATGAATGGTTTATTCTTAATGGAAGCTCACATCAACATTACCATGGTTATAAAAGAAAAGCAATGCCTCCAAATATTTTCACAGAAGCCTTTGAGAGTACGTTTTTACAGCAAAGCGGCTAAATTATATTTCACGCAAACAGGATGTCCTTGTCACATTGATTATATGAACAGTGAATGAATGAATGAGTTTTATTCAGTCGCTTAAATCTACATTTTTCATTGAGGATTTTCCTCAGTGGGCTGTTCATCTTCTTGGCTTTGTTTTATGCTTGCTTTGTATTACATCCTCTTGAACACACTTGTCATCTGAGATTTCCTTTTCAACGGGGAGAAGTAATTCATAAATGATAAAACTGTAAGCTTTGACTATATGTCAGAGCATTTTGCAGCTTTGACTGTTTCTGCTTATCTTCACATTTTCCATGTGGAAGAAAGAAGAGACACAAGAAGAGTGTGATGTACTCATTTGATTCATTAGAAGGAAGTGCTCTTGAAAGGCTTGAATTATGTATGAAATACTTTCATTCCTTTGGCCGTCACCTACAGATGCTTTTATGCACCTTTCTTTTTTTTTTCTTTTTTTAAATGAGTGGGAACAACATTAAGTCCACCTAAACCTGAGGTTTGTGTTATTTTACTCAGTGGTGTCATGGTTGGATACAACTTGGATCCTTCTTGAAGCATGCCTTGACGCTCAGCAGGCATTTTGGCAACACCTCTGTGCAAGCGTTTCTGCTTTAGTCTAAAAGATTGGGTTGACAGTCATAACGTTTACATAATTCCTTACTGGAACATAAAAACGATTAAATAAAACTCTTCAAAACTTTCCCCAGTGTCACAGTTCATCATGGTTTTATTTGTAGCTCTGTCCCGAGTGCTGACAGGATCAACATCTTTGGCTGTTTGCGCCAAGTCACTTGAACGAACGCCATCTTAAATCCTATTATAAATACACTACCAAGAAAAATGATAAGGACATCTATAAAGTACTCGTAGAACCACTCATAAAGTAGATATATGGTAACTAAATAAATCGGACCCAGCTTTATAAATATGAGCTTTACTTTTTGAAATCCAGTATTTAATTAGAATCATAAAACCAATGCTCTGATTTTGCTCTAGAACGCTAAAATAAACTTAGCACTAAAACTATATAGACTTTTTGGGGGGTAGATTTCTAAGAAATTCTTTTTTGTCATGAGCCTCAAACTGTAAAGGTGGTCCAGTAGCAAACTAGCAGCAGGTAGGCCAGTGCTTAGAGGCTGCCGGTGATGAGCGTAGTGCAGGCATGCTTAGAGCAGCTGAGTGAGATGGGTTAGATTTGCATAACATCATGTACTGAACTGTCTAATGCTAACATCATCCTGTTGCAATGGTTATTCACTGTCATTTCACTGTACCAAATATTTTACGTTATACACAGAAATGTTTTCTTTTGTATGTCACAGTATTAACCCTATACAATATCATAGTCTGTTTTGACTTCTAATCTTTGTCACCTTTTCCTTTATGAAAGTGACAATAAGTTTACAAAAAAAGTTTTCTATACTGTTAACAGAAACAGAACCGTACATCTTAATGTTTTGCAGCCATTGAATTGGAAATGACTTGGTTTTTTCAAGTAATCCTAGAAAGGGGGAGAATAGACACTGCTGAGTCTGCCCCGTTCCCTGGGATAGCCGCACTGTTGTGGCATTGAGTGTTCTCACTATCGCTTCCTATCTACACACTGGCAAACTGTTGAGGTATTTCTTGCGGTGATTGGTTTTAATGCTAGGTTTTTTAATAAATCAAAACTAAAGTTTTAGACCTGCATGCTTTGCTTATTATCCATGATTGTTCCTGTATTTAGCCTCTTTTTTTTAATTTTATGATTTGTCTTTATTTTGTGAACTAACCATAGGAGTCCTTTAAATGGACAGGGTTAATCACGTGAGTCCCATGTCAACATGTAGCATGATAATAGGCTGCCTCTGGAAGGTTAGACAATAGTTAGAGAAGATGCATATTGTGTGCTTAGGACCGAAAAGCAAAGCATACCAGGCATTTACAAAGAATTAACGCTTCCTTTTTTAAGTTGTTTTTTTGTTTTTGTTTTTTTGTTGTTGTTTTGTTTTTTTTTCTTTTAAGCTATACACAGCTATCCATTTTGTTGGATTAGTGATTACCATAGATGTCAGGTCTCACTAAAGGAATAATGGTTTAAATAATTAAGGAAATAGAAAAGGGGCATATTGTTTCAGTTATGTGGAGGGCGATGTTCAAGCTGAGATTTGGTTTGGAAACAAGTCAATGCTGGAAATGAAGCCAGAGGGTCAAATAAAGAAATGAGAGAATTAATTTGCAGCAGACTTTATCTGAAAACTTGAAATTTGCACTTATAGTCAGGCATTTAAAATGCCTGGCACTCATGAGTGTCTAATGTTTAGCTTCCTCCTTAAGAGATCCACAACATATACAGACACATAAAAAAAATCACTGCACCTATAACCTCCTCCCTATCTTTGACCAACCCCACAGAAGAGCTGCAGTAATCTGCGAGTGTCTCTGCAATCACTCATTTGACATTGGATATAAGATTTCAAAACGAGGAGCAACTTTAATATCTTAAGTGCTTGAAAAGGGAGAGGAAATCTCATTTGGGGATTGTTGAGGTGCAATTTCACCCTTGTCCAAAAAAAGGCTTAACCACTGAGTTCCTCTAGACAAGAATTAGGGCAAGTACTTGTTGTTCCATTATCATACAATAAGTGGACATTAATGATTAAGATTAGAAGATGTTAGATTTTTATCACAGTAACAGTATGTTATTCTGTGTCTATCTGGTCCACTGTTTACTTAGGGAACTGTTTGTGTTCAAAGAGAGACAAATTTTAACATTAAATTCTTATTTAGTATTATACATGAGAATTTCTATTCCTTAGAGTGAGACTGATCCATCTACCATTTAACATGTAAATGATATTCAGTTAAAGTGTAACCTCTTGGATTAATCCTTTGGAAGCGTTAATTTTGAAGGGGACGGGTAATGTGCAACAAGTTTATTGTGTGATTTTTACTTGTTTGATTTTTTTATTTTATTTTTTTTAAATCTTCAATTCTTTATAAAATGTTTTTTTCACATGCACTAGTTCTTGAAATGTTTATTTCTGCACAACTGTTTAGATAAAAATGCAGAGAACGAGCAGTTTCTACACCTCACGAATGACCAAACAGCAGCTGTGTGCTTTAAATCCTGCCTCTTTGTGTGGAAGTTAATATCACCTGGTTTTTAATTTAACACTATAAACGCAAAGTTCAATGAAACAAAATGTATTCCTAAAATTTCGGTAAATCATTTTAGTCATGCATGAAACGACGTGACGATTGCTTTCAATGTTTTTCCTGTCGTGTTTTTAAAAAAAAAACAAAAACAAAAAAACAGTCCAGAGTCAGATGTGGGCCAGCGCTCCCAGTTCTTTGACAAAGACTGAGCTGTTTGGTTAGAGAACTCATTTCACAGCATGATGACATTTAGGCCCCGAACAACGGCAGTATTGTTTTTGTAACTGGCTGAAACAGACAAAAGAAATTTCCATCATTAAGCTGCAAGAAATGCTTTGGTTGGTCGATTATTTTCTGTATCCTTCAGCAGAATGATCATATTTTATATTAATAGCACCTTTTTTAAAATATAGTTTTTATTTTATTCCTGTGTAGTTTTTTTCTCCTTGCTGTCCACATTTTACCTGCAGGTGAAATTGTTTCCACACTTTAATGCTGTTTGAAAACTGTAAATTTGTGAGGGGGAGGGGACACAGTGCTGTTTGCTCATTCATTACTGCTCCCAGAAAGTTACTTTATCACTGCTGCAACTGGCTATGGTTAACACAGAGTGCACAGACTACTTAGAGTTATTTTATTATGTTTTTTTTTTTTTTTTTTTTATTCTCTTGCTCATTTTTCTTGAAACAACATGAGGACAAGTTCACTTTAGCTTCACATTCTCAACAAAAGAAGAGTGGTGTTGCTTGGGTGCTGCAGTTCGACCTTGATTTGTTCTCGCCCTAATCGTTCACTCTCTGGAGTTTGTTCTGAAGATTGCATCATAGTCTTCACCATCTTCTGATTCTCTGACTCATCTCTGGGGATTTCGTCACTTTGCCAGTCTGTCATTTTCTTTGCTGGCTTTTCCACGTGGACATTGACACAGAGAAGACAACATCACTGCGCTTTTGATGCGGCTTTGCAGAAATCCTTGAATTCTATCGGCGCTGGAGACGTGAGATGACAACCACTTCTCATTCTTCGCAGAATGCTCCTTGATGTAGCCCGTTTGACGCGGTCCACGGATGTGATCTCCTGTGGATGCAGCGGATCATTTCATACATGTTCAAGTGCATGTGCTCAGCTGTCTTAACCATGTCCGTTTGCAGCAGATGTGTTTCCTTAATTATGTGGAAACAAGTGAAATCTTTAAGATGCAGATGATCCCAAAGGGATCAGTCGTCATCTGTCATGAAGATGACGAAGAGGATGTGAGAGAGGGTAGAGCAGCACAGGCTATTTCTATACATCTGTGTTCGTGTGTGTGTGCGAATATTTGCTTAATGAGTGTGCGTGCGTGCGTTTATGTATGTATGTGCGTGTGGGGGTGTGTGTGCCTGCGTGTGCGTGCTTGGGTTTGTCTCATTTTGTTTGTGTTTTATTTGTGTAAATGGAGCATACAGTGAGTGTTTCTAACACTCCCTTTTCTGTTGTGCAGTATGAGGAATGCCAGTGGGCTGACTGCTGCTGACCTGGCCCACGCGCAGGGATTCCGGGAGTGCGCTGAAATACTCTCCAATGCCCAGAACTTCCAACAAAACATGGCTCAGTCTCATAACGGGGTTTTTCTGAATGGCATGAGCCAGAATGGGTGCCACACTTACCCCACCATCCAGGGACGCAGCTTCTTGAATGGTATGCCCAACAGAAAAAGGTCTTTCGAAGGCATGGAAGCAAACCCTGGAAAGAAGGCTAGAACTAACGGTAAGTTACTAAGCTGATCAGGTCTGTTCAGATACTTTTTTTTTTTCTCTTCTGTTACCTTTTAAAGGAAATTGAAACTTTCAAGACATTATTACCCCTCAGCCATAAAAGGTTGATGGCATAGTGTCATGCACACCAAAGTTTGTGAATGCAATAACTCGAGAACGAGACAGTATAGGATTTTGAAATTGATGCCATCGAGTTCAAATCTCAGTGACCTCGACCTCAAGGTCAAAGGTCAAGATAATCTGAAAACCAAGTGAAGTAGGATTTTGAAATTGATACCATCAGTGTATCTAGGAGATTAAGGGGGTAGGTCTCTGCAGGTATTTACTTTTTAAAAAATATTTTCTGAAGTCTTTCCTCCAAAGGGTCTTGTTAGACTTAATTCACATTTTATGTGAGTCACAGCAATAGTGTGACACAGTGACTCTTTATTGATTATAATTCATTTTCCTGATATTAATTGATAATGTTGAAACACCAAAGGATGTTGGGTACTCAAACTTCTTTTTACACTCAGCTGTTTAATTTATTTCTAGCATGCATGAATGACAACAAAAAATAATTCAGTTTTGGTGAATTGGAGATCAGCAAATTGTCATCTACAAACTATATTCTTCCTTTCATCACATGACCAAGTGTCTGCATGTATTTTTAGGACAAAATCTGGGTTAATTGTATCTTCTAAGCAAATCTTTCTTTAAATGGATGGATGGAAACATGTCCTGGCTCTCAGCTCACTGATTTTTCCACTCGTCTTGGCTCTCAGGTTTTTGTGTGGAACCCAAATTGCTTAACGGGAATGGGCCACTAGATGGAGCTGGAGATGCGCAGATGGAGAGCATGAACATGGAGCTGGCAGCGACTGTAACCTCAGGTGGGCCAGGAAGCTTTGCATTTGGGATGAATGGGGTTGCACCATCACAAGGGCCGGGGCCCATGGATCAGGGGGGACCAGCCAGGTCGAGCCCCACAGCTAAAGAGCTGGAGGTCATCACTGTGGCGTCGATGCAGACCCCCTGTCGCTGCACCAACTCTTATGCCTACTTGTAAAGGGCTTGTGTGTGAAATGGCACACGCTAATGTTCCCATTTGTATGTTTGTTGTACGTTTCCTTTTTGAGTAATGCACAGATATCGAAATACATTTGTTTTGATTTGGTGGAGAGCTTCCTTTGAAAGATATTTAGCTGTGTGCGTGCGTGTGTGTGTTGTATTTTCTACTTTTCCATGTACCTGATTATACTCTTAAGGAGAAAGGCATTAATATGTGTTTGTTATACAGATATGTAGTCAGTGCATACGTCGGATTATACTGACCGTTCTCGTGTAATGCTTACTTTTTATTAGGTTTTAAATAAAAGGATGATTTTGTTTTGCACAATTATACCACGTTGTTTGCATTAAAAGTGCAAATGTTTATATTGGCTTCATAAAAAATATTTAGTCATGTCTTATTATAACGCTTATAAACTTGTGCATTATTGTATAATAAGGAAAACTTCATTTGTCACCTGATGTTGTGAACACCAACCTTCTGCTGCCAACACCAAAAAAAATAGTAATGTTCGAGTTTGTTTTTCTCCCAGTTTAATAAATCAGTAAATATTGTTGATTTAAAATAATATTTAATAGGTGACATTTATGTGAAATTGGTACCTAAGCACTTTTTAAAACATACATAAAGAAAGTCTCTGGAAATTTCGCATTTTATATTGAAGAATGACTTTATGCCAAAGCATATCTGAACATGAATGTAGCTTTTAAAATTTACATAATTCACTGTGCAGCTTTCTTGGAGTTTCTAGATGCCCTTTAGTAACATTTACTGGTCCATAAGAGTAGAATTTGTTAACCCCTCTTTTTCACCTTTGTCAATGATTGGTCTGAAATATGATGAATGTTTACTGTGTGTGTGTGTGTGTGTGTGTGTGTGTGTGTGTGTGTGTGTGTGTGTGTGTTGGCGAACTTTTAAGGTAACTAGCAGCAAGGCTTGCATTTGCGTGTGTTACAGAAGAATACCCAGTGTGTTTTTTAAATTAATATCAGGCCATATTGCAATCGGTTGTTATGTACAAACAGTCCTGCTGAAAAAAAGTTTGCATGGTTTTTTACACTTTGCAAAAAGCCTTATTTGTTAAGCTGCGTTAAGTAATCCAAACGGTAACTTAATGTATGCTGTGTTCAAATTTTATAGACGCTGGGGGGATTCTTTCTGTATTTTGTAGTACTATTTCATGTTGAACATGGTTTTTGTTTTACGTGGCAGAAGGTTTGAGTGTGTAGTCTTTGAATCTGGGGCATCAAATGTTTTGAGTACTGAGCAGATTTAGCTTTGTACTTGACTGCTTGACATCATTAAATGTGTATAAAGTTTATAAATGTGGCCTTTGTTTTCTTGGTGTATCCTTGTGCTCTTTTTTTTTTTTTTTTTTTTTTTTTTTCTTTCTCCTGTCTCACAACATCTGTGTTTATTTATTTATTTTTAAAAATGCTTACATTTTTCAGATGATTGCAAATACAGTGCCTTTGACATTTTTTACAATTCTGCTTGTGATGTTGGGTCGTGGAGCTTAAAAGACTTGTGATTTTTCTTGTGAAATGACACAGAACTAGGTCATGGTGGTACAACGCAAATTGTATGTCAGAATTACTACAGATCAGGATGTGACCTATTTTAAAACAAGGTCTCAGGTCAAAACTTTTGAGATTGCATAAACCCGTGGAGTCTATTTCGCAATTTATTGATCTCTTTTTTTTTTCTTTTTTTTAAAATCCAAAGAGTTGGATACCACTTGATGTGTGTTGAAAGCTGGCCATGTAATAGACATTATTTTTACATGGCTGCTTACAGAATTGTAGTAAAAAGAATTTTAAATAGTTGTGCAAAACAAAATCGCCCCCTGCCTCGTTTGTTCTCTATTAGAGTCAGGAACACGATCAAAACAATTTGTTTGCCCTTTTGACTATTTGTTTCATTTACAGTGGCAGGTGAAAGACACTGTGAGGACTTTTTCTCAAACGGCCCAACAGCAGAAATCCTCCTTGACCACCACATCCACAGCGGCTCACCTGAGATCATTAGCACTGGAGGCAGTCAGGTGGAGCACCTGAAGTCTGTGAAAGCGGAGCAGTTCTATGACCACACCCTCTTCAGCACCATGCTTCTTTACCATGGATCCTAAAATACAAAAGTGATCTTCCTGACACCTCTTCCTTTTTGCCTGAAACTCATCTAAGCCTAAACAAGCATTCATTCGCCTTAAAGCCACAGAGTGGTCACGATCATTGAATTTCTTTGTTATTAACAGCAGAGCCACTGTTCTGGATGGGTCTGAAACTGCATTAATAAAGCAGCGTAAAAAGTGGATTTTTGTGTTGTTAAAGACAAAAGTTAATGTTTAGTTCTTGTTGTGATTTATGCTACAAATAGCAGTTTTCTTTGAATACACTAAAGTAAGCATTTGAGATGAACCACTGCCAGTGCTGAAATTTTGTTTGTCTCAATATGTTAAAAAATGGAAACACATAAGATTCATTAAAAAAAGGTTTTCCAAAGTTTGATTTTTCTCCGTACATCTTGTTCTGCTTCCTGCCATAGATGGCTTATGAAATAATGTGTGTAGAGAATCATGGTATCCTACTTTCTTTTTCTATCCATTAGATATATACATTAAAAGTTATTGGTGTGCTCGCTTAATACAGAAAACTGCTTTAAAAGTTGCACTCTCACGTGCTGGCACAGCTGTCATAGGGCCGACCTTCATCATAGCTGCTCAGCACAAACTTCCCGTCATCGAGGCTACGTCACCGTGGCCACGCCCCGCGCCACCCGTAACTCGAATGGGGTGGGGAGTTGATTCCAATCAAATAAAATATTGTATTAGATAAATCTATCGTGTTGAAAGGAAGTACCGCGTTTTTATAGAAACTACTTATGCTAACAACACAAAATGTCTACTGACATTTTCATGCTAGAAATTTCAGGTTTGCTTAGTAATAAATCGCAGATGTCCCCCCCCCCCCCCTTCCTTCTTGATGTGGTATCGTCCTGTGTAAATCTATGTACGCAAACCAGAGCGTCATATTAGCTTTATAGGACGACGGAAGAGTCGGGCTCCCATCTGTAAGGTTTCTGTAACGTTCTCAAATTACATTAACTATAATATAGGCAAATAAGCTCCTGTCAACTATTTTGCCTTGTCTGTACGTATTCTTCAAGTTAAGATATGTCAACCCCGGCCAGAAGAAGACTTATGAGAGATTTTAAACGGTGAGTTGGTGTACAGGAATTATGCCGACATCGTTAGCCGTTTTGTCAGCTTGTGCTAGCCCGACATAGCTAATCGCTGTTTTTTTAGGATATAGTCAATTTTATGAGTTTCCTGTGTAAAAACAACCACAAGGCAACCGCTATAGATTATCGTATGCTTCTGCGAATGTGAATCATTTATGTGAAGTATTTTTTTTTTCAAAGCGCTTCGTCTTTCCGTGACGCTAACGGATCTAGCTAATGCTAGCAGGTTGGTTTACTAAGGCTTCTGTCAACGTACAGCTCGTAGCTGACTCTTTAAACCTTTAGCTTTGAATATGCGTGAGAAATGGCCGGACGGACATTTTTCATGGTTTAAACATTTTTTTCAACGCATTCAACCCCAGTACTCCACGAATGTATTCCTTCCGTTTATCTTATATTTCCGCTTCATAGTTGCGTTGTTGACCAGCACAAACGGTTCGACATCCCCACGGTCTTAAACTTACAAAAGTTTGAGTTAATGGGGCAAATAATGACGCCAAGAAGCGAAACAGAATAAAGTTAGATTGTTATGTAAATTTCCGAGTAGAAATCAATATGTCAAAGGTGAGAAACAACAGTAAAACAAAGCGAATGCCAGGCCGTGTATTGGCCTTCAGGTCCCTTTATAACCGTAATGTAACACTGCCCACGGAAAATGTTTTGGGGTTTTTTTCTTTGTAAGCGATCCTAACTGTTTATCGTAGTGAGTTACTGGACCTCTTCGGGGTCCTTAAACGTGTTTTGATCTCACTGTAAAGCGAGCCTCTGGTCTTTTGATTATGTCATATTTGAAATATCAGGATTCAGGAATGTGAGCAGGTATTTCCAGGTGTTTGGGAGGAATATGGTTTGGTGTAGCCCAAACCTATTACTGATATGGCTTTTTAATTTTTTTCTTTTATTCATGTTTAGTTTCATCTTCAGTGAATTTTGCGGTTTTCTGGGTATTTTGTATTTTCATTGTGTTTTGTATTTTTATCTTTATGTGGAGGGGCCAAGATTTAAGTTCCAAATAAACACAACACTTTGTGAAGGCAGGTGACTCAGTTATGTGGAGATAAGTGCCAATAAATGGGTAGTGATTGAGCATCTCACAGCAGAACAATTATATAATGTTTCTGAGGCTTCATTGCAAGTTAGGTAGTTATGGTAATTTTAAATTTTAACAGCTAACTTTGAGCAGGCACAATATAAGCATCGTTGTCGCTCATGATGTAACTAATTCTGTATTTAGTAAATAACAGTTCCTACCGTTTATCATTAATGGCACTGACACATTGTGTTAGAAAAAGGAAACCATGGCAACAGCTGTGTTTCCAAGTATGGTATGTTTGTTTGACCTTATAAATGTGGGTGTGGTTAGACAATGAAAGGAGACATTTGATTGTGAAATACACCTTTCTGTGGACTCAGTGGAGAAATACAGTCTCTGGTCATTACCTTTGAGGCCTTGAAACTTTGCTTCAGTGTATTTATTTACTTAACCTTTTGGGTATGCAGTCTACAAGAGGATCCTCCAGCTGGTGTCAGTGGTGCCCCTTCTGAAAACAACATCATGGTGTGGAATGCAGTCATTTTTGGGTAAGAAATTAATTTGGTTCTGAAGTGTAGATCTTATTTTTGTGTCTGAACAAATGACAAAATATCGCTTTTCTCTAAATTCGCAGCCCTGAAGGAACTCCCTTTGAGGATGGTAAGTACCCCACTGTATATGGAGATAGATAAAGTTAAATGTAGTAACTTAATCAAAAATCTCACTGAATAGAATTAATTGAAAGAGACTCCTCAAGTCACATCTCCACAGTGTCCTCAGTTGGTCCAAAATCTCATATGTGTTCCTTTGTTTCAGGTACATTTAAACTCATCGTAGAATTCACAGAAGAATATCCCAACAAACCCCCTACAGTGCGATTTGTGTCAAAGATGTTTCATCCAAATGGTAAGAACATGATCACCTGCTGCCTCGTTATAGTGTTATTTGTGGCCTGTTAATAATTGTTTTTTCTCTACAGTCTACGCGGATGGCAGTATATGTTTAGACATCCTACAGAATCGTTGGAGCCCCACTTATGATGTGTCTTCTATTCTAACATCTATCCAGGTAAGAAGTGTCAATATTTAACAATAAAAGAAAAGATTTCATTATTATGGCATATTATTGTTAATTTGATTATGGAAACATTAAGTGCATTTCCAAATCATTGTGGCAATATTCCATCCATCCATCCATCCATCTTCATCCGCTTTGTCCGGGGCCGAGTCGCGGGGGCAGCAGCCTAAGCAAAGAGGCCCAGACCTCCCTCTCCCCAGCCACCTCCTCCAGCTTATCCGGGGGAATACCAAGGCGTTCCCAGGCCAGCCGAGAGATATAATCTCTCCAGCGTGTCCTGGGTCTGCCCCGGGGCCTCCTCCCGGTGGGACATGCCTGGAACACCTCACCCAGGAGGCGCCCAGGGGGCATCCTTGTCAGATGCCCGAACCACCTCAGCTGGCTCCTTTCGATGTGGAGCAGCAGCTGCTCTACTCTGAGCCCCTCCCGGATGGCCGAACTTCTCACCCTATCTCTAAGGGAGAGGCCAGCCACCCTTCGGAGGAAGCTCATTTCTGCCGCTTGTATCCGCGATCTCGTTCTTTCGGTTACTACCCACAGCTCGTGGCCATAGGTGAGGGTAGGGATGTAGATCGACCGGTAAATTGAGAGCTTCGCTTTTACACTCAGCTCCCTCTTCACCACGACGGACCGGTGCAGCGTCCGCATTACTGCAGCTGCAGCCCCAATCTGTCTGTCGATCTCCGGCTCCCTTCTCCCATCACTCGCGAACAAGACCCCGAGATACTTGAACTCCTCCACTTGGGGCAGGAACTCATCCCCGACCCGGAGTGGGCACTCCACCCTTTTCCGGCTGAGAACCATGGCCTCAGATTTGGAGGTGCTGATCCTCATTCCCGCTGCTTCACACTCGGCTGCGAACCGTTCCAGTGCGAGCTGGAGGCCCTCACCCGATGAAGCCAACAGAACCACATCATCTGCAAAAATCAGAGATGAGATTCTGAGGCCACCAAAGCGAAAGCCCTCCGCCACTTGGCTGCGCCTAGAAATCCTGTCCATAAAAATTATGAACAGAACCGGAGACAAAGGGCAGCCCTGGCGGAGCCCATCACCCACCGGGAACGAGTCCGACTTATTGCTGGCAATGCGAACCAAGCTCTTGCAACGGTTGTATAGGGATCGAATGGCCCGTAGCAATGGGCCAGATACCCCATATTCCCGCAACACCTCCCACAGGACACCCCGAGGGACACGGTCGAATGCCTTCTCCAAGTCCACAAAACACATGTAGACTGGTTGGGCAAGCTCCCATGCACCCTCAAGTATCCTGGAGAGGATAAAGAGCTGGTCCAGTGTTCCGCGACCAGGACGAAAACCGCATTGTTCCTCCTGTATCCGAGGTTCGACTAACGGACGAACTCTCCTTTCCAGCACCCTGGCATAGACTTTCCCAGGGAGGCTGAGGAGTGTGATCCCCCTGTAGTTGGAACACACCCTCCGGTCCCCTTTCTTAAAGATGGGGACCACCACCCCGGTCTGCCAGTCCACAGGTACTGCCCCTGATCTCCACGCAACATTGCAGAGGCGTGTCAACCAGGACAGCCCTACAACGTCCAGAGCCTTCAGGAACTTGGGGCGGACCTCATCAACACCAGGGGCTCTGCCACCAAGGAGTTGTTTAACTGCCTCAGTGACCTCGCCCCCGGAAATTGGCGGGTCATTCCCCTCATCCCCAGACTCTGCTTCCTCCTCGGAAGACGTGTTAGTGGGATTAAGGAGGTCCTCGAAGTATTCCTTCCACCGCCTGACAATTTTCTCAGTCGACGTCAGCAGCGCTCCGCCAGCACTATACACAGTGCAGGTAGAGCACCGCTTTCCCCTCCTGAGACGTCTGACGGTTTGCCAGAATCTCTTCGAGGCAGTCCAAAAGTCTTTTTCCATGGCCTCTCCGAACTCCTCCCACACCCGAGTTTTTGCTTCAGCCACTGCCCGAGCCGCATTCCGCTTGGCCTGTCGATACCTGTCGGCTGCCTCCGGAGTCCCACAGGCTAACCAAGCCCGATAGGACTCCTTCTTCAGCCTGGTGGCTCCCTTCACCTCTGGTGTCCACCATTTGGTTCGGGGATTACCACCACGGCAGGCACCAACCACCTTGCGGCCGCAGCTCAATGCAGCAGCTTCGGCAATGGAGACGCTGAACATGGTCCATTCGGACTCAATGTCCCCAGTCTCCCTCGGAATGCTGTTGAAGCTCTGCCGGAGGTGTGCGTTGAAGATCTCGCGGACTGGGGCCTCTGCTAGACGTTCCCAGCACACCCTCACTACGCGTTTAGGTGCACCAGGTCTGTCCAGCGTCTTCCCCCGCCACCTGATCCAACTCACCACCAGGTGGTGATCAGTTGACAGCTCAGCCCCTCTCTTTACCCGAGTGTCCAGAACATATGGTCGCAGGTCTGCGATATTATAATATATAATAGAAATAATATGTATATATTTCTCTGAGAAACGAAAAGCTGCTACTGCAAATTCAGGCTCATCCACTGAGACTAAGTTTAATGTCAGTGTGTAGGACTGCAGCTGACCACCCACTGATTGAATAATCTCCACTCATATCATGTGAACTAAACAAATGTCCCAAAGTGTAAGCTTAAACATATCGGTAACATCTGAGAATTTCTGAATATTATTTTCTTATATAGCAACTCATTTATAATGTAGTGTTGATTCATTAAGTGCTGTTAATACATGAAAATAATCAATATACAAATGATAGATTTAAATTTATGATTAAATTCAAAAGATTAGAGATTTTAGTTTGTAAAAGTACAGTGGCAAACTGGAAAATTCTCAGTATTGTGCAATAACATTGAGTAGATGAATAAGTTGATTCAGGTTTGTTGTTTTCCATTTAAATATTCTTGCCTTCTGTATTAATCTTCTCTCCCCCTGCAGTCCCTGCTTGATGAGCCAAACCCCAACAGTCCGGCCAACAGCCAGGCAGCTCAGCTGTACCAGGAGAACAAACGGGAATATGAGAAACGCGTCTCTGCCATCGTAGAACAAAGCTGGAGAGACAGTTGACCTGATACTTGTGATTGCTTCTCTCCGTCCATTGTTAAGCTGTGTGTGCTGCAAGTTTTAGTGGAATAACTCTTAATTTTTTGACCCTCCCCTCTTTTAATTTTAAGCTTTTATGCACTTTACCCTCAACTTTCCATCATAAAACATCTTGTTCCTGCCCAACAAAGAGGGCCTTTTTTTTTTTTTTTCTATTCTCGCCCCCTTTTTAAGTTCATCAGGGGAAATGTGCTGAATCTTGCCTTGATGTAATATCATTATGGACTTGAGGGCCATTACTTAAAATCCTGGTGTGTTCCAACTTGCTCTAATAACTCCATGATTAATTGTTTTGTGTCTCAAGAGGGTACATCGTTAAGTCATGGGTCCTTTTCTGTTGTGAGCCTGATTTGTTGTCAGTTTATTTTCATAAGGCAGTTGGATACTGAGCAGCCTGATTATCACAGACTACAACTAAATCACCTTTACACCATGTCCTTTGCTGTGTTGTGAACTGTTACATGCATGACGGAGTGTATTCACTTTCCCGTTCACTTGTGTATATAAGAAACCTGCAACTGAAATTATGTACAGATTTTGCACTGGTTGTCCCCCATGTCACCTTTTCCAGTACTTGTAAATAATAAAAAAAAAAAAGGCAAAGTCATCCCTGTATGGACATGCATTTTCTTTCAAGTTGTTAGTGCACAAGTTATTTTACTTTCCAAGGTTTGAGCATAAATGCTCGTAGCAACAACGGCCACTTGCGTAGGGTACGTCGTAGGCTCTACGGAGATTCGTAGTCAGTCTAAATCAGGCCTTGTCTGGGAAAGTGGATCACAGTAAAGCTAAAGTTCTCATAAGATCTGTTTCTAGAGATGGTGATGCCAGAAAATCCACTATATATGGTCTTATTTTGAGATCTTTGTTGAAACAGCAAAATAAAATTATATATTCAATATAAGTTAAAATGCACTCTCAACTGACAGTTCTTTATGCAATACTGGAGAATCATTAGCTTTTACCTAAAACTCATTAAATACATTTTAAACATCTCATTTTATCATAAAAGTAGCATCCATGTTGCTCTTGTACAATGTTCTAGTGAAATGCAGTAAGCCGCAATTCAGTTGTAATTACAGATCATTGATTACAGAAAATGATGCATCTGAAATCATCACACAGTGAACTTTGAGTGTTGACGAACACAGAATTCATGTTTCTACTTTGTTTTTTATTTGAGTTTATATAGTTAAGCTTGTGATGTTGCATGCAAGATGAACACAAAGAGGGATGATGTGCAGGACAGCTTGTTACAAACATGCACATGGTTGTGTACTGTACTACAGCTACTGTTTGTAAACAACCAGGAGATGGCATTCTCGTTTCTCAGGTACACAGCTGTTACAAAAATAACTATTTACAACACCCCTCTCTTCGTGGATTTTTTTTTTTTTTTTAGCAAACTGTTAACTGGAAATGAAGGCTAATATAGATAAAATTAAATTTTTCACACAGGAATGTTCATGGGGCCAGGTGAGCTACCTGTTGTAGGCTCTCTCCTTCTTAGCCCTTTCTAAGGCCTTGTCCATGGTCTTCTCGTTTTCGCCTCTACACTTCGGGCAGTACCACTTGCCTTTAGGCTTATGATGGAGCCCGACGCAGGAGAAATGAAACCACTCAATGGGACATTCGTCATTATCGCAGCCAATCATCTCGCCGTAAGACACCTGTTCGCACAGGCAATATGTTGGCTCATCCGGATCGATGGGCAGGTCTGGAGGAGACACTTCTCTCTCTGATTTTCCTTTTGACCTTTTCTTTTTCTTGGAAGATGTTTTGGCCTTCTTTTCCCGAGACACCCCCACTCCCACTTCCTCAGCATGATCCAGACCCCCGTAGCTTTCCCGATTTTCTCCATTTTTCTGACGTCGTGAGCGTTTCCCTCCCGCCTTTTCTCCACCACCTGAAGATGATGTGACCTCATCACGCTTCTTGTCGTGGTGACTGGGTTTGCCCACAGTAACTGTAGCTGATGTTGAGGACATCAAAGACGATGCAGTGGTTGTCATGGAGGTGGCCGGAGGAATGTGACTTTCTGGGATTTCTTGAGAGGAAAGGAGTAGTTCTGAATGCCAGTCTATTTGTCGCGTTCGGTTCTCAACCAGCTCCACCTGGAAAAAAGAAAGAACATTCATGTTTTGTTTTTTATTTTTTCCAAGTTCACCTAATTTATTTGACAATGTAGACTAAACCATCACACTTAAATAATCCTGAATACAAATCTATGTGAGAAACCCCAAACTACATCAGTATCTGCCATGTCTGTGCCCCGACAGAGCCAATCAACAGCTGAACCTGAAAAC
Source organism: Rhamphochromis longiceps (assembly GCF_057381845.1). Taxonomy (NCBI): domain Eukaryota; kingdom Metazoa; phylum Chordata; class Actinopteri; order Cichliformes; family Cichlidae; genus Rhamphochromis; species Rhamphochromis longiceps. Next base: position 19,622,094 of record NC_140572.1, read on the forward strand.
ACATGAGCCATGTTGCTTGAACTTGCACGAATAAAAGCTTTTTAAAGGACTCTCATTAATCATCGTGAAGCCTAAATCCTTTTTGGTTTATGTTTTTGTGAAGAGACAATCTGTAGCTCCCTTGGATGCACTGTACGTTTTAAAAAGCCAACTCTGATTAAGATTTGTTGAACATAAATTTTGCCTTCTTTGCTGAATTAACTAGAAAGAAGTTCATGCTTTCAGCAGTTTAGGCTTAGCTGACGTCTAGGGGCTTATAAATGTTACTATAAACAGGTTTACACAGGGTAAACCTGTGTTTGTAGAGGGAGGGATGCGTGCCAGATGGACTAAAAGGATTTTAGCAGCTCTGTATCTGGTTCCACTCCTGGTCGCCCAGTCCTTCCCTGCATGTCATTCCCTCTGTACCCCATTTCCTGTTTATCGCTACTGTGCTATCCATATAAAGGCAAGAGCCTGAAAATAGTTTAAAAAAATATATATATAAATGTGAATGTTCATAGAGAAATTATTATCAAAGCTATCCACTTTAATTATGTATCACAAAAGGAACACAACCCAACTGAACTTTGACATACCAAACATGCCAAACAGGAAGGTCAAACATAGTGTTGTGTTTCTGGTAACTGCCTAGCTTGTATCTACAATAGAGTTATTTAATGTTTACTGCTGGAGTCTTGTAAATGTTTAGATTTTTTTTTTCTTTCTTTCTACAACAGATTTCCAAAAAATGTAAACATAAAGCTCATTCAGTCCTGATACAAAAGATCCATAAAACCCATTAATCAGGGTAAGCGTTCTTGTCACAGAAGAAGAGTAACGTAGATTCATCAATACACACATTAAGACCCAAAAGCTACTTTTTTGTCCAGTTTTTCTTCCACGTACCATTTGACCAGCAATCTGGATCTTTTCATCTCCAAGCTCCTGACTGCGAATTAGCGCCCTCTGAATAGACAACTGAAGCTTGCGCCTCTGAAGGGAGTCAGATTCACGGCGATACCGGTCATAAGCATCATCAAGCTCCTTCAGAACATCTGACCAAAAAAAAAAAAAAAGATAAGAACAGAACAGAAATACACCCCATGTTCAATAGTATACTTGTTGTTAGTCTTTTTTTTAACCCTCATTAAAACAGACGGAGCAGCAGCATGACTACAGGTTGAAAAGTAAGAAAAATGAATCATTGCAATCTTTTGTATTACTTTGGATTTCTTTCAGACAGTTGACAATATGTCAGGCAAAGTTAACACTCAAGCATTACTACTACATTACAGTTTTCATCATCATCATTTATTTATTTATATAGCACTTTAAAAACACACCTGGTAGACTAAAGTGCTGTACACTACTAATATGCACAAAATAATAAAACCAAACATAGCAATAAAGTTAAAAAACAATAAAAATGTCAGTTACCCACAGAGTTAAAAGCCAGGGAATAAAAATAGGTTTTTAATAAAGACTTAAAAACTGGCACTGATGCAGCCTGTCTAATATGGAGAGGAAGGTTATTCCAAAGCATCGGCGCGGCAACAGAGAACGCTCGGTCTCCTCTAAGTTTCAGCCGTGACTTTGGGACCGAAAGCAGCAACTGCTCAGCTGACCGAAGGGAACGAGTGGGGACGTGGGGCTTCAACAAGTCAGACAAATAAACAGGTGCCAGACCATTTAGAGATTTAAAAGCCAATAAAAGGACTTTAAAACGGATCCTGAATTCAATTGGAAGCCAGTGTAAAGAGGCCAAAATCGGAGTGATGTGATCAAATTTTCTTCTGCCAGTTAAAAATCGTGCCGCAGCATTTTGCACTAATTGCAAGCGTGACAAAGTGCCCTGCCCAACCCCTGTTAAAAGAGAATTACAATAATCTAAACGTGAGGTAATAAAGGCATGAATAACGCTTTCCAAGTCACGCTTGGAAAGAAAGGGCTTAACCTTTGATAAACGTCTGAGGTGATAAAATGCTGATTTTACCACCCCGTTTACATGGTCATCAAAGGTGAGTGCAGAATCAATTTTAACTCCGAGATTTGTGATCGAACTCTTTAGTTGGGAAGTCAAAGCTGCAAGATCAACATCCAGAGTATGAGAAGAACGATTTGGGCCAAATAAAATTGCTTCTGTCTTCCGATCATTAAAATTTAAAAAGTTTTTTGCCATCCATGCTTTGACATCAGTAAGGCAGTCAAGCAGAGGTCCAGTTGGGAGACTATCAGAATGACTAAAAGGTAAGTAGAGCTGGCAGTCATCTGCGTATAGATGGAATGGCACTTTATACTTTCGGAAAATCGCGCCAAGAGGCAAGAGGTACAATGAAAACAATAACGGCCCAAGAATAGATCCCTGTGGCACACCCCAAAGCAGAGGGGCCACAGAGGATGAAGCCGACCCCAACTTAACACAAAATGTCCTATTTAAAAGATAGGACTTTAACCACAAAAGTGCCGAACCAGTAATTCCCACACAGTGCTGTAAGCGGGAGATCAGCAAATCGTGATCCACAGTGTCAAATGCAGCTGTCATGTCCAACAAGACCAGCACTGCATATTTACCACGGTCTGTCGCTATCAGGATGTCATTCATAACTTTTACGAGGGCTGTCTCCGTGCTGTGGAATGGCTTAAAGCCGGACTGAAAGATTTCTGACAATTTAGAGTCATTCAAGTAGTCCATCAACTGAGTATAAACAATCCTTTCCAGAATCTTACTAAGAAAGGGAAGCTTAGAGATGGGTCTAAAATTTGATATGACTGAACTGTCTAAGCCTGGTTTCTTAAGTAAAGGATGTATGACTGCATGCTTAAATTCCCTAGGTACTTGACCAGACAAAAGACTAGTATTAATAATGTTCAGAATATGTGGTCCGATGATAGGAAATACCTTTTTTAAGAAAACGGGGAGGAACAACGTCATTTGGAGAGCCACACGGTTTAGCATTCAACACAAGTTTCTCTAAATCAGATAAAACAATTGGTAGAAAAGCAGAGAACAGACTTGAGCAAGAACCATGCATGGCTGGGTCAGCAATAGGTAGAGTCAGAGGTCTCAAACTAGCAACCTTGTCCACAAAATAATTAAGAAACTTATTGCACATAGCCGCAGAAGAGTGCAAAAGAATATAGCCTTCCGGATTAAGTACAGAATTTATAGTATTATATAGAACACGAGGGTTATGCGAGCTGGCAGCAATAAGTTGAGAAAAATAGGAGTGCTTGGCAGCCTTTACTGCTCTCTGATAGACTTTCCAGCTAGTCTTAAGAGCTTCCATAGAGACGCACAGCCTATCTTTTTTCCACCGTCTTTCACATCTTCTGCATTCTTTTCTAGCGGCTCTAGTAAAATTAGTTAGCCAAGGACTAGCCTTTGGCTTGCATTGTCTGAATATAAAAGGAGCGACAGCGTCGAGGACAGATTTACAAGCAGAATCCAAACAAGAAACTAATCCTTCTGAGATGGACAACTCAGGAGGATAAGAAATAAATTGGTCAAACAATATGGAAAACCGCTCGGCAGTATCTGAGCCAAAAGCACGATAACATCGAGCAGGTACAGCACGCTTAAGAACAGGATTAAAACGAACAATATCACATAAAATAGGCATATGGTCAGAGAACACCGCATCCTCGACGAGTACGTTATGGACAGATAAACCATGTGATAAAACCAAGTCCAGTGTGTGACCACGTTCTTGAGTGGCACCTTTAACAGACTGAACAAAGTTAAAAGAGTTCACTAAGTCCAGAAAGTCCTTAGCCAGGGGCTTCCCCGGGCAGCAGACGTGTATATTATTAGTCCCACGTGTGGGACTAATAAAGGTTATCTTATCTTATCTTATCTTATCTTATTAAAATCACCAAGTAAAAGGATCTGGTCATACCGTGATGCACAGTCAGCAAGAAACTCTGAGAACTCGGATAAAAACTCCTTGTTATATTTTGGGGGCCGATAAACAATCGCACACAACAGCGAAGACGAGTGGCCCAGTTCACACAAACAGAGTTCAAAACTGGTGTGGCGTGTTGATGGGGATAGCTGCTTAAAGTCAAGATGTGCCTTAAAAACAACAGCTAGCCCTCCTCCGCGACCAGAAACTCTCGGAACACTAAAAAAGGCACAGCCAGCCGGCAGTAATTCAGAAAAGGCACTTAACTCACCGGGTGGAATCCAAGTTTCAGTCAAGCAAAGAAAATCCAGTGCATGGGAAGCAAAAAATTCCTTCAAAATGAATGTCTTATTTGCCACCGATCTGGCGTTAATTAATCCCAACCTGAGAGGAATTGGCTCGGGAGCTTCCGAGGCAGCAACAACCAGATCCACAGGTCGGAGGTTTGTTTGGTCCACTCCACGCCAACGCAGATGTCGGAGAGGAGAGGGTTTTGCAGAACCCTTCTCGAGAGATCCCACAACAGGAACCAAGCAGGAGTCCACCGGGTCCAAAGCACGCAACGGCACCAAGAGTCGCGGGCAGGATCGACAAATTGAGCGAAGCTCATGAGGAAAACAAGAGATCCTGAGTCTCAGTTTGACAAGGCGACCTCCACGGTTACCCCGTCTCCTGCGTCGCTTCCGCACATCCAGTGGCAATGGTAAGGAGCGCCAGTGAGGTGGTGTTACTTCCAAATCGGGAGGCAGAAAGCCTTGGTTGTCATTTCCAAACCGAGCTAAAGCTTGGGTAGATAAGCCTATTTCCAATAATGTCTGGCGATCATAAAACAATGTAGGGCTGACATGTTGCACAAAATTGACTAAAAGCAATAAAATAAAACAAATAAAAGAGAGCGATAGACGGCGTGCCAAAGACACAGGCGCCATCTTGAAGATTTTGATCAGTTTTAATCAAAATCTTCTGGAAGCAAGTGTCACTAACGTTTACTGTAACTAAATAAACACTGTATTTCGATCATGTATTATGTGGTTAAAAATGAGATTAAACTGATTGCCAAAAGCTGATTAACATCTGGTGCAAATATTATAGTAATGTAATTATACATAGCAAGTAAATGTTATTTATTAATGTCATATGCACTAGTAGTGCATATGGCACCATTTCTCTTTTGCTTAATCTCTTATAGTCTCATGTTTTATTTTTTTATTTAATGTAATTTCTTAAATTACTTTATTTCATCACTGTTATAAATAAAACTTTGCACCACCTCACATAATAAGTCCTTGAGTATGGGACTGTAGTAAATACAATACTTTTATCCATCCATTCTCTTCTGCTTGTCCAATTCAGAATCACAGAGGTGCTGGAACTAGCTGTCATACGCTGAGAGGTGAGGGACACCTCGGATAGGTCACCAGGGCTAACACAAGGAGCTCACAACACATCAAGCTCACATACTGTGAATTTACAATCACCAGTACACCTAACCCCGTGTATGTTTTACCACCGAGGTAGGAAGCCAGAGTACTGGGAGGGAGGCCATTGGGAAGAACATGCCAACTCCACACAGAAAGGTCTCAGACTGGATTCAAACCAAGGACCTTCTTCTGAGCCAGTAGTGTTAACCCACTGTGCCACAGGATATTTTTATTTGTATTATTTATGCAACTGTTGTAAACAGTGATTTCCCTTGTAGGATAAATCAAGTATCTATCATACAGTA